>NC_090234.1:46792290-47141938 GCF_024489055.1 Chanodichthys erythropterus | reverse complement strand
TACAGAGAAGAATGCTGCGCAAAGATCAATAACCGTGAAATATTTGTGCGTACACGGAATAGAGTTAACAACAGTTGGAACGTTAGGGACGATCGGTGCCAACGGTTTTATCAGTCGATTTATAGCTCTTAAATCTTGTGTCAAACGCCATGTCTTTCCATCCGCTTTAACCACTGGATTAACCGGCGTGTTGTATGGCGAATGGATTGGTACGAGGACACCCTGCTGGATAAAATTGTCAATGACTGGTATAATACCAAATTCCTTATCCTTAGATAAAGGACTTTGCTTAGTAAAGACTGGTTTGTTCGTTTTCAGTTTGGCTTTATAGGGTTCCATATCAAACCTGTGTCATCTTTATACTGTGACCACAACAATGGGTTAATCATGCTGTGTACCGTCTGAGGTGGGTCAGGCTTCGGTGGGGTAGGCAGTGATTCACTGGGTTCTTCCCATGTGGGCAATGGATTCATGGAGACCTGCAAGCTGGATAGGAAGGAAAACACAACCTTTTTATCAGTGAATTTGATATCCATATTCAATCTGTGCATCATATTGTCGGCTTCTGATATTCCCACAGAGTTAACTACTTGATTAGGCAGAGGACCCTCATAATGTGTGGAGGTCATTGATGTTACATCCACTCCAGAATCTAAAAGGAATGTTTATTGTTGATTATTGTGCCATGTAGTAGGGTAGATGCTAGCTGGTGTTTTACTTCTCTGTTGTTGTGGTTTAGCCCACAGCTTCCTCTGCAGTTGAACTTTCCATTCTCTGCAATCACGCCGCCTATGACCCTCTCGCCCCTAGTGATAGCAAACTATTGCTGGGCCTTTTTGCTGGGTCTAGGGTGGTTTCACTTTCGCTTTTTTTGGTCATAAACTTTCACTTGAGGCTTTGGCTCTGTAAATATTGCTGTCTCAGTTTTAATGAATGAAACCTCCAGACGATTCTAGTTCCCGTATTCGCTGACCCAAAGCAGCAAAGGATAAATCTTGTCTTGCACCTATGTACTTGTCTAAGAAAGCTCTTAGCTCCTTGAAAAAGATATAATGATTTTCAGGCTCTTCCCAGAAGTAAACATGCCTCACAATGCCTCAGTGACATCTTCTTGCAATGTTTTCAACAAAACTGCTCTGTAATCTACCCCTTTAAGGTGAGCATATTTTGTATGCATTTGCAGAACAGTCACAAATTTACCAGGATTCTGAGGAGAAGGCAGGTTTTTGCATATTGATTCCACATCATGGATTCTGGGTTAATAAACATCCTAATTCTTCTCGATCTAAGCTCTGCATTTGACACAGTCTGCCATGAAATACTCATCTCTCACCTTTCTGATATCAGTATCTCTGATTCAGCTCTTTCCTGGCTCATTTCCTACATTAGTGACAGAAAATACTATTTCACCATACAAGGTTATAAATCTGTCATTGCTCCAGTCTCACAGGGTGTTCCTCAAGGTTCAGTTCTGGGTCCACTTCTGTTTATCATTTATATTTCTCCACTTGGTGACATCATACGCATGCATGGACTTCAATGTCATTGCTATGCTGATGACATTCAAATCTACCTTACCATCAGCTCTGATAGGCCATCCCTGCCTGACTCACTTACTGCATGCATCAAGGATATCAAGCATTGGATGTCCCGGAATTTTAAACTAAATAATAACAAAACTGAAATATTAATGATTGGCTCTGCTACCTCAGTCAAAAGGATGGACCTGTCCTTTGAAATTGACGGGGTTCATGTTAAGCCTTATTCCTCTGTCCGTAATCTTGGTGTCTTATTTGACTCATCTCTATCTTTTTATCTTTCTATCTTTTTTTTTTTCATCTTCGTAATATTGCGTAATATCTTCGATCTTCTCTCACTCTAGCTGATGCTGAAATCTTAATCCATGCATTAATCACATCACGTCTGAATTACTGCAATGCTCTACTTCTTGGTCTGCCTAAAAAACTCATAGCAAGGTTACAGTATGTTCAAAACTCAGCAGCTAGAGTTCTCACCTCTACCAGGCGTTCTGCTCACATTACTCCTCTATTGCATGATCTTCACTGGTTACCTGTGGCATCACGTATTCACTTTAAGATTTTACTGTGAACGTTTAAAGCATTATATGGTCTTGCGCCTCCATATCCGTCTGATCTACTCCACTCCTACTCACCTTCCCGGTCCCTCAGATCATCTGAGCTTGGTCTTTTGTCCATTCCTCGTTTTCGCTGTCCACTGTAGGTGGTAGATCATTTAGTGTTAATGCTCCTAAATTATGGAATTCCCTACCCCTTGCACTCCATAACATATCATCTTTGTCTACCTTCAAGACTCAGTTAAAAACATATATTTTCAATATGTATTTTGGATAATGTGGGTATTTGTGGCCTTATATGTGGATGTGCAAATGTATGGTATAGCACTATGTGAAGCGACCTTGAGCTATGGAAAGGCGCTATATAAATAAAACTTCTTCTTCTATCAGACATTTTTAGTGGTTTCATAGATATTGCATTTCCAACTCTAAGACACACCATTGCATTCTGACTGGACTCAGTTTCCCTTCCCCTTTTTCAAATTTAGAATCATTCTGCAACTTTTTGGGTTTAGCACAGAAGGTGCAGATGGTTCAGGACAGTAGGGTCGAGGTTTTTTTCTGCTACAAGCCCTTTTTTGTGGGCTACATAAGCAGCTATCTGTTTCTTTTCTGGCCCCTTACCCCAAATTTTCTTCATTTCTTTCCAGACATTAAAACTTTTTGTCATATAATCGTATTCCATTTCTGGGTCACCCCATCCTTCCTTCACTAAACGTTTAGCCAATTGCATATTTTCTTCTGTAAACGAACCCGCTCGGGGGTGATACTTCAATTTGTGGTTTCATTTGTTCTGACCACCCTGCCATATTACTGATGTATGGTTCAGTGTAAAATCCCTGATTGTTTCTAAACATTAATTCAACTGACGTTTCATTAGCTAGTGGTCTAGAGACTGAACCCCCCATCTTCCACTTCAATGTGTTAGTAATTGATTTCAGCATTAGTAAGCATGCACAAATTTTTCTGTACTCAATTGCCCAACCTCAATTGTGCTACATGTATTTTATTGTGACGTGGGTGATGGTCCTATGTTAGACTCACACAAGACTTTTCGTCCTGATCGCCTGTATATCACCTTCTTTTGTTTGGGTGTTTTCCGCTAATTTTGGGCTCTCGCCAAACTGAATTCAGGTCACCCTAGAACACCTTCTTTTATGTCACAATATATCAACATGCAATAACAATTGAAATTATTTTCATCAATATCAAATGTTAAAAATACTTCTTTCTTTCTCCGCGAACTAGTATACACTGCCGTGATCCGAAGTACAGTGTGATCAGCACTGCACTTCCAACCACCTTAGTTAATAGCTTAATCAAAGCTACTGTTGCCAGCCGTAGTGTCACAACAATGGAACTGACAGTCCACTAACATCTGGTGATTAAAACCCAATCACTCTCACGCTAATAGTTTATTAAAACTACTGTTGCCAGCCATAGTGTAACAACAATGGAAAAATAAATTCCACTAGCTACTAGTGATTAAAAACCTCTCGTATTTCCACGAGATGTTATAATAGGATCCTACAGTGGTAAGTGCCATATTTCCAAAAATAAATAAACCTCTTCTGGTTGAGCAGTCTAGCACAGAAAAGCTGGTACCAGGGTATCAAATGGAAGACTCAGACACAGAGAGTGCAGTTCAACCAAGATACAAAGTTTATTCGGCCAGAGAGCCAATTATATATTGAAAATATAGGAAGTGAAAATGACAACTCTGCATTAATACAATCAGTAGGACTTGTGCACAACTCTAAGAAAAGTAACATGTTCTCTAAGCATGATGTAATGGCTGGACAGAGATACAGAGACACAGAAAACAGGCACAGTATGTTCTTAGAATCTTACAATGGCATTTCCTCTTATCTCCGTATAAAGTAGTAGCCAAGCAGGGGTGCGTTTCCCAAAGCGAACTATGGTCGCAAGTTCCATCGTTACCAATAGAGTTCAATGGGACTTACGACCATGGTTCACCAACGATGCTTTCGGAAAACTCACCCCAGTACTGCTTTGAATGTAGCAGTAACCAAGGAAACGCTATATACTATATATACTATATTTGCTGTTCCAAAAGCGCCACCTACTGTCAGAGATTGAATTTGCATTTTCATTCAGTCCGTCTGCTGATTGTGCAGATGTCTATGAATTGTGCTATGATGTCTATTTCACAAAGTTAAAATCAGGCCATGCTGTTTTTGCTGTTAATCTTGAAATTATACAATAATTTAAATTAAAAACAACATTAAAGGGATAGTTCACCCCAAAATGAAAATTTGATGTTTATCTGCTTACCCCCAGTGCATCCAAGATGTAGGTGACTTTTTTTCTTCAGTCGAACACAAATTATGATTTTTAAATGCAACCGCTGCCCTCTGTCAGTCAAATAATAGCAGTGGATGGGAACTTCAACTATAACAGTAAATGAAACTTGCTTAGACAAAGCAAAATTAAAACCTGCGTGACGGCACATTGATGTCCTAAGACACGAAACGATCGGTTTGTGCGAGAAACCGAACATTATTTATATAATTTTTTACCTCTAATACACCACTATGTCCAACTTCGTTCAGCTTCCTGTTAGTGAGGTCAAAAAATGCGTTCTGGTGCCGGAAGTGATGTCTCGCCCATATACTTCAATGAGCGCGAGACATCACTTCCGTTGTCAGAGCGCGATCCGACCTCACTTGCCGGAAGCTGAACGAAGTTGGACATAGTGGTGTATTAGAGGTAAAAAATTATATAAATACTGTTCGGTTTCTCGCACAAACCGATCGTTTCGTGTCTTAGGACATCAATGTGCCGTCACGAGCCGCAGGGTTTAATTTGGATTTGTCTTTGGAAGTTTTTTCGACTCTTATTGTTCAAGTTCCCAATCACTGCTATTATTTGACTGACAGAGGGCAGCGGTTGCAGTTAAAAATCATAATTTGCATTCGACTGAAGAAAAAAAGTCATCTACATCTTGGATGCCCTGGGGGTGAGCAGATAAACATCAAATTTTCATTTTTGGGTGAACTATCCCTTTAACAAATACATTTGCTTTAAAAAAAAAAATCTGCAAACAGTACCAGAATTGGCCAATTTGCTTAAAAAAATAAATAAATAAATAAATAAATAAAAAATTGTTGCTAATAAAAAATATTAAATAAAGCATTATTTAAATAAATCTAATGGTCTTTGCTGTAAAAACAAATGCAGTTTTAAAGAGCAGTGCACAAGTTCTCTCGCAAATTAATTTGTTGTTTATATGGTTAATATTAGGCTAATGCAACTATAAGCACACTAAGGTTAAAAATAAAAAAATGGTAATTCTGCCACACATTCCTTTTTTAATCTGGCCATCAACCTAAAATGAGTTTAACACCCCTGCCCTAGAGCATGTTAGTTTACTCAGTTGCTTATGACACATAGCAACACAGCCAAAAAGTACTTCTAATATGTTTTATTGAGAGTGGCCTACATTTACCTGTGGAGACGTGCCTTCACAAGCACCTGTAAGAGCTTTTGTGACGTTTGAGTCGACGGAGGCGGGACATGCGAAAGGTGCGTTTGCAAAATATGCTGTATTTTTGTAATCCGCTAGCTGCCACTAGTGTCACAGAAACAACATACTTCAACTTATCAGTTTAAGAAATCAGACACGACAAATAAAAAACACCATGGCGTCAATTTAAATGTATGCCAGAAGTAGTTTTTAAATTAATCATTAAAAATAAGTAGGCATATAGTATAATTAGTATTAGCAGTATATTATAAATAAAAAAGTAGATTGTAATTATAATAAAATAAGTAGGCTATAAAAATACAAATATCACTATTCTTTAAAAAATAAGATGAAATTATGCAAACTGATGACTTTAACAAACGCACATTGTATTGTATTGTACGCAGAGTATTGATTAACATCCTCTGATAGTTACAGTAGGACTGTCTTAAACAGTTTATTTTGTTTTCAGTTTCCATTCAGAAATTAGGCTAATTTCCATGTGGACAGGGGCGTAAATTTAATCGGACAGTAGGGGGGGGACAATAAACATAAAATTTCTCAAGAGCAATTTTTGAAGGGGACACAAATAATACAGCCAAAATTTTACTTATAAAGGATATATGTAATGTTACACAGAAGAAAACCTTAACTATTATTAGAGTAGCATGTAGACAGCCATTATGCTCAATGTTTCTCTTTGGTTCAATAAAAAAAACTGACTAAATTGACCAAAATATTCAAAATCATTTATTTATTGGAATATTTTTGAAGTTGTTTACAACCAAGTCACCAAAATACGATGAATAGCTACACATTGAGCAAAACCAAACACACAACAGTAAATCTACTAGCATACAGTTCACATATTCTTATCACACTGTTAATTGTTGTTGGTGTGGGTGACTTAGTATCCAACAAGCTATTATAAACAAGCTACCAAACAAGCAAGGTAACATTATAATTGCTAAAATAGTGGACTCACAGGAAAAAAAAAATCATGTTATCTTTTTTTCTCTCTCTCTTTTTTTATGACTAATTACTCAGTGTCGTCAGTATTAAAGCAAAAATAACCACTTCATCCAACGTTTTTGAATTAAAATAGCCTTGACAGCCTACTTACTGGAACTCCTCTCAACTAACGTTACTGTCTGTAGAACTCTATGCTGTAGAACTGGGGCCCGTTTCAGAAAAGAGGTTAAGTGAAAACTCTGAGTATGTTAACCCTGAAATGAGGGAAACTCTGGGTTTTCTGTTTCAGAATGGGAGGTATGTCAAACCCGAGAAGGCAGGGTAAGTTAAGCCTGTTTCTGAAAGAGAGGTAACTTCTACTGAGAGTCAGTTACCATGGTAACTTACTCTGTGAACCTAACCTGGTCGGGAGCAGGTTTTGTTTGGTAAACCCAGAGTTCCCTTTCGATACTTCACTCATACTGCGTATGGGGAAAGGTCTCCTTTTTCCCCGTTACTGAAGCCTTTTTCAATAACGCAGTGTAACTGCATCATCATTGGTTCACTTATAGACAAGTTGTTGAACCAATGACGGCGCGGCATAGCTGCGCGACCTATGGCGAGAAAGCGCGCGAATATTCCTGCCGAAATGGGCGGGGTTTAGGGCTATATATAGGCGGGCGCCATAGGATATCAGTTCTCTCTCCTTCAGCGACGACTTCACATCGCTCCTCGCTGATCTCCGGCTGAAGCCTTCGCCGCCTTGAAGAAGCTCACCTGGAAAGAAGCTCTCTCCGCTGTCGAAGAGGCTCCCGCAGCGGACTGCTGAGCTTGCCGAGGAAGAAGCACTGGCGCCCTCGTCGACTGCCGCCTCGAGCACCGTCTCGAGCCGCCCACTTCCCGCTTCCGGCCGCCTGCCAGCCCGTCTCCTGCCGCCATCCGGCGCGCCTAAAAGAGCGATTTTCCCGCGGTTTATTGCCGCTCTAAAAGAGCTTTCCAACAGCGGTTTTCACCGCTCTAGCGGCCCTCGCCGCTCTAAAAGAGCCCCTCAAACGGCGGCGTTGTTACAAATGCCGCGCCACTCGTGTGGCACATGCAGAGCCCCTCTGCATGACGACGACGGACACGGTGAGTGCATCGGCTGCCTGGGCAGACCCCATGCAGAGGCAGCGCTCACCGGGACCTCATGTTCTCACTGTGAGAACATGAGTCTCGCCTCTCTGCACTCGCGGATCGCCTTCTTCAGTGAAGGCGATCTCGCCCCTCTCGCCCTCCTGTCTTCTTCCTCCCGCGAGCCAGCTAGGAAGAGACAGCTGGGAAGAGCGGCCCAGCAGAGTTGGATAACGTCACGCCAGCTTCCCGGCGTGCCTCACCCTCTCCTCTGAGAGAGCAGTCCCCCGTCCTGTTCTCCCACCCTGTGCTGCGTCCCTCGGCAGATGCGAGTGACCTCATCTCTTTTGGCGGCTCTGAGGACGAGCCGCTTGATGACTTCATGTCTCTCGCGGCCTCTGAAAGCGAAGGTTGGGCCGGTGATTCTGACCCCGCCCGCCTTTCCTCGCTGGGGTCCATTGACTGCAAGCCGGGTATGGATGCCGAGCTCTTCCGCATCCTCTCGAAAGCAGTAGAGGTTTTGGACCTCGAATGGGCTCCACCAGAGGAGCCATCACGGAGCAGGCTCGATCAACGCACCGCACCGTTTTTCCCAGAGGTTCACAACGAGCTGACGAAGTCGTGGCGCGCCCCGTATTCTGCCCGCCTATGTACTACGCATTTTTCAGCTCTCACCTCTGTGGATGGCTCTGAAGAGAAAGGTTACGAGCATCTACCGCCCCTGGATGAAGCAGTGGCGGCTCACCTCTGTCCGCCCACGGCTGTGGGTTGGAAAACTAAGAGGGCCCTTCCATCCAAGCCCTGCAGGACCACTTCTGCCCTGGCTGGCAGAGCATATACGTCCGCGGACCAGGCTGCCTCAGCGCTGCACACCATTGCTATTCTCCAGGTGTTTCAAGTGAAGCTCCTCCGTTCTCTGGATGAGTCCGATGTCAATGCACCTGCCTTCCGTTACCTCCGCAGCGCCACTGACTTAGCCCTGCGTGCCACAAAGGCCACAGCTCAGGCCATTGGACGATCCATGGCCAGCCTGGTCGTGCTTGAGCGGAAGGAAGAGGATGGGGCAAAGTCTCGCCACGGCCGGACCACCCCAAAAGCTCTTTCGTTCCACCCCCCCTCCGCCTCGTTCAGCTCCGGGCGTGGGAGATATGTTCAGTGTTGTGCTAACTGGGCCCAGTGCTGCGTCCATGCAAAGCGCCATTCTTATGGCGAACACTATGAATATTCTACCTTCTCTAAGAAAGAGCGAAGTTCCTCTTCCACTCTCTCCGGTGCACGGGCCCCCGATTGGCGGCCCGTCACACGATACCATTCAGCCCCTTGTCACGTGGGCCGAGGCCTGGTGGGCCATCCCCAGAGTGTCAAGCTGGGTTCTGGGAACCATAAGTCGAGGCTACTCGCTTCAGTTCGCCCGAAGGCCCCCGCGCTTCAGCAGGGTGCTTCAGACTTCAGTCAACACGGACGATGTTCATGTCCTCCGAGCCGAAGTCACGTCTCTTCTGAGGAAAGGAGCTATAGAAATAGTCTCCCCCTCAGAGAGCAATTCAGGGTTCTACAGCCGTTAATTTCTAGTTCCCAAAAAAGATGGCGGTCTAAGACCCATCTTAGATCTCAGGCTCTTGAACCTCTCCCTCATGAGACGGAAGTTCAAGATGCTAACGCTGAAGCAGATCCTTGCGCAGGTTTGCCCCGGGGACTGGTTCTGCTCGCTGGACCTGAATGATGCATACTTTCACATCCAGATAGCCCCACATCACAGCCAATTCTTGAGATTCGCGTTCGAGGGTGTGGCTTACCAATATACGGTCCTTCCATTCGGACTGTCCCTAGCTCCTCGCACTTTTAACAAGTGCATGAACGCTGCGCTTTCCCCACTGAGACAAATGGGAATCCGGGTTCTCAATTACCTCGACGACTGGCTCAGAAAAGAGATGATGCTTTATCCCGAGGTCCTTTTTCTCCTCTCCTTTATTTTACACACAGCAGTGCAAAAACAAGCTGTAAAACTGTAACACAAATAAAAATACCTATTAAATCAAATTGCCTTCTTCAATTATTTCCAAAACCAAATGCAACACATACATCATTTTCTACTAAGCATGAGCCGCCATTACACGGGAAACAGAGGAATCTACACTTCGTGGCAAAAAAATGTATTTAGTTACCACTTGTAGTACACTTGAAAACATCTTTCAAACACTTTTAAAATAGACTTATGATGTATTTCAAATATAAGATTAATATATAATGAATATATACAAAATGTATTATATATATATTATATAATGTATTGCCTACAACATTACAAATACATTGTATATATATTTATCATATATTATTCTTATATTTTAAATAATTCATAAGTGTATTTCCTATGTCTGATGAGTACATTTAAAGGTGTATGAAAGATGGGTTCAAGTGTACTAAGTGGTAACAATTTTTATTTTTTATTTTTTTAAATACAGAGATAGTTTGTTAAAAGCACATTTTAGTTCAAATTCATGGTGTCTCAAAATAGCACAGTTCAGTACACTTAGATTTTCTTAATAATATATTAAGAAGTACTAAAGTACAGCTTTTAGTATATTAAGTACAAAATAAGTGCATGAAAATAGAGCACTTTAAGTAATAATGAAAGTGTACTGTGTACTAAAATAAAGTGTATAGTACTGCACTTTTTTCACCTGGGGGAAAATGTACTTATAACTAGTACATTAGTAATATATTTGTAAGAAAATCAATGTCATTTAAACTTAGGATTACTATATAAAAGTCTACTAAGATTAAACTAATTTTAAAGCATTGAAAGCACACTTGTAACAAATACACTAATAAAACTCCTCTGTATATTTTTGTGGTAGTATACTTTATTTTATTGCACTAAAAATCAATTTAAGTAGTAGTGGCATTTAGTATACATTTCCAAGTGCAGTGAAGTACCATTGAAGTACAAATATACATTGAATTAGTGTATTTATAGTGTATAACTATGACACTTTTATTTAGCACCAAAATAAATAATGTACTACAAATGTACTTGCTTGTATTTAAGTATTTTTTTTAATGCACTCAAGTACACGTAAGTGCAAATTTACAGTAGCTCCGCCCACCAATGTCACACCATGTTAAAAATGACACACATTCTAGTGGCTGCAGTGGTGTAGAGACTGTAGACAATAGTGTGATGGGTGTGGAGAATTATCTTGTAATGTGATTAACTGGGTTCAAATCTGCCTTTTGCCGAGCTCGCTATTATTCCTTTTCCCATCATATCTCACATCGAAAAGGCCTTTATTTTCAATAAAAATGAAGAAAATTTTCTAAAAGTGTAAGTAAATTGCCTAACGAGTGTTTAATAACGATAAAATCATTTACACTCTTATTATTGCATCCTGCATTATTTTTTCTTCTTCTTTTTTTGCATGTGGGATACCATGAAAATAAATATTAGTTCAATAACTTACCATTCTGCCAGTTTTTTACCTTTGATATTATAACAGTGATAAGAATTAAACTTGCATTGACTCAGAAGTATGCGGACGTCATTTTGTCACATGCTGTTGCCATGGTGAATTGTAATATCAGAGCTCCATTGATGATGGCTTTTCATAGTCGTGGTGTACGCACTTAACTCTGAGTCAACCTACTTAGAGTCGATTGAACTAACTCAATTCAGCTGTTCTGAAACCGAAAACTCAGTGTTTCGCATCTCAGAGTACGTCAACTCAGAGTTGGTTGAACCTCCTTATTGAAACGGGCCCCTGTTCTCTACCGCCGGCGCCGACAGACTTATATACACACAAGTGTGATGTGCGCGGTGGACCAAACCACTGTGAGGCAAGGAAGGGGTGACTCAAAATGTATCTAAACTTAGAACGCCTGTTTGCGTTTGTATTGCTTTACTTCTTACACAATTATTTTAAGTATATATCATTTATATAGAATACTTGGTATTCTTGGTATACTTGGTTTTTAATTATATTTTTTGGGGGGGACAGGACCCCCCCTGTCTGAGTCCTGTCCCCCCCAAAAAATATAATTAAAAACCCCATCCCCCCCGCGATTTACGCCCCTGCTTGTGGAGAAAATTAAATACTATGAAAATAGTGTAAGTTCTGATTTTTCCCCATTTTCGGTGATCGAGATCTGGCAGTAGCTCGTTTTTCCTCTTGGGCGAGTGGTCTGCTCATAGCTTATTCTGCCCATGTAAACTCGCATAGACCAGCAAACCAATGAGAACGCGGGACAATGATGACGCTCCATAACAAAAGCCAGAAATATTTTCAGTTGTTCAAAAATGAACTATTGTCTAGTTGATATACCATCAGAAGTAGTCAATACGTAAGTAGGTATAGAAAGTTCAAGATCAAGAATTTGTGTCAGAAAAATGTTCATTAGGTCAATATGGACTACTGTACTGGCCTCACTAAACGTATGCGTATTTAGCTATCCAGCGCGTATAAACAGCCAGGTGAGGTGAACAAAGAAAAGAGATGATGCTTTATCCCGAGGTCCTTTTTCTCCTCTCCTTTATTTTACACACAGCAGTGCAAAAACAAGCTGTAAAACTTTAACACAAATAAAAATACCTATTAACTCAAATTGCCTTCTTCAATTATTTCCAAAACCAAATGCAACACATACATCATTTTCTACTAAGCATGAGCCGCCATTACACGGGAAACAGAGGTATCTACACTTCGTGGCAACACGTTAATTTTCTTCCTACACATCTTAAGAAAACGATTAATATAAAACGCCTTATGTTACACACAGTGTTACTCACCGGCATTGCCCCCGAGGGAAACACAACTGAGCGAAGTTTGAAGAAACTTGACAGCAGAATTTACACAACACGGAGTATAACTCGCTCTCGAAAAGTCGTGTACTAAGCGAACACTAATCTCGTTCCAAACGAGAATACAAACGAGAATACAACAGGAAATAGAAACTGTACACCAAACCTGCCGTTACCACAAGTGTCCTGTAGATGGCGTTAACGCACTGCAAATAACTAAAGAAACACAAAATGAATGAAAGAATGATCATTAAGACCAACACACTCCCTGCCTGTTATCTTAAGGATACCACATCTATTACCTTTTAAATGCACACACTTTACTTAAACACAAGTAACATCCTGTTTAGGGGAGAAAAGTTAGACAAGTTCAGTTACAGGTTTCTTAAACACTTTAGGAGTGCCGTGACGAATCACTCTGATATCTACAGTCCTGACAACATTATCTCTACTGGGAAAAGTTTTGATGACCACTGCCATTGGCCAGTGGTTCCTGGGCGCTGCATTGTCTTTCATCAAGATGACGTCTCCTTCTTTTGTCCTGCCACCTGGCACGACTTTGCAGGGTGCTCAGGTATTCACGTTGCCATTTGTGCCAAAATATCTCTGCGAGATGTTGTACCAGCTTCCATTTGTGACGGATGACCTCTGCCTTGCCAAAGTCAGGCGGAGGCGAAGATGGGGCTCCTTTCCTTTGTGTCAGAAGCATGGAAAGGTGGAGTATGAGAGGGTTCTCGGGATCAGTTGACACAGGCAGCAGGGGTCTTTCATTCATAATTGCACACACCTCTGCCATCTGTGTGACGAGGACCTCGTGTGTCAACGAAGAGAAGCGTTGCTGCAGGAACATGGAGTCTAGGATGCGACGGGCCACCCCGATAAGTCGCTCACAGGCACCTCCCATATGGGAGGCGTGTGGGGGGTTGAAAATCCATGTGCATTGTTGGTCTTGTAGGTAACGTTGCATGTCTGCGTCATCTTCCAGATTCAATTCTTTTGAAGCACCAATAAAGTTAGTGCCTCTGTCAGACCTAATCTGTGCGGCAGAGCCTCTGATAGAGAAAAATCTCCGTAGAGCATTTATGAAACTAGACGCACTCAGTGTCTCTATCACTTCAATGTGTACAGCACGCACACACAGACAGGTGAACATTACTGCCCACCTTTTGCTGTTTGCTTGTCCACCTCTCGTGCGACGGCTGATAACCTCCCATGGGCCAAACACGTCCAAACCGACAAACGTGAACGGTGGGGCAGCTTGTAGCCGGTCTGCAGGCAGTTCTGCCATCAGCTGATGCTCTTGCTTGCCAGGCAGTCTCCTGCAGGTGACACATTGGGACAGGGTGCCTCTGATACATCTCTTTCCGCCCACCAGCCACAGTCTAGCGCCCCTGATGGCCCCCTCTGTGAAGTGTCTGCCCTGGTGTTTTACCTGCTCGTGATGGTGGCGCACAAGGAGAGTCATTAGGTGGTGCTGAACTTGGATGATGAGGGGATTGGTGCGGTTTATCTCAAGGCCAAACTGTCAACCACTGGGCACAGCTTTGCAATGTTGCTCTGTTTTGGAATGTCTGACTTACTCTGAATGTTGATGAATTCACTAGGATATCTTTCCTGCTGCAAGTTTTTGATCCAGTAGTTTCTTTGCTTTTTCCGGGTTCTCTGGCGTGATTGCTTTCTTCCAGGTATGCCATCCTCTGCATGTTTTGTCTTTGTCCGTTTGTCTGAAACATTGGACTATATGAATCAGGACCGCAAGTGCTCTTAACACAGAAGTCCACTTTGAGAAGCGCTCGAAGCGTTCAGTTCCTAGGCCGGGTTGTGTGATTTCAGTGACTAGCGTTGCGTCCTGAGGTCTGATCTCAGAGTCTAATTCTGGGTCAACTAGATCAAATAGTGACTGATGATCAGCTGGAGGCTTACCAGACAAGAAGGCAGGTCCGGTCAGCCAGTTGGTGTCTCTCAATGATGCAGCAGTAACAGATCTGGAGCCATGGTCGGCCGGGTTGAGCTCTGAGGGGACATACTTCCACTGTTGGGGTGACGTTGCTTGTCTGATGCGTTGGACCCTGTTGCTTACATAAACATAAAATCTTCTCTGCTCATTGTTAATATAACCTAACACAACTTTGCTGTCAGAATAGAAAGTGACAGAGTTCATGTGCGAATCCATGCTACTCACAACAGTCTCAGCCACCTCAACCGCAAGGACAGCACAGAGTTCGAGTCTGGGGATTGTAGTCTCCTTCACTGGTGCCAGCTTTGCTTTGCCAAGCACGAATCCGACTTCAGAGCGTCCATTTTCATCGGTCACCTTCAAGTAGGCAACCGCTGCGATTGCTTTGGTTGAAGCATCCGCAAACACACACAACTCTCTCGTGCTTGCTGCAGAGGTGGAGAGAGATGTGTAGCAGCGGGGAATCTGTATGTCTTGAAGGCATTGAAGGGAGGACTTCCATCTCACCCACTCCGCTTGGAGGTGTCCAGGTAATGGCGCGTCCCACTCACCGTTTTCTATGGTCAGCTCTCTCAGCAACAATCTCCCCTGTATAGTAACAGGTGAGAGAAAGCCGAGCGGATCAAATATGCTGTTTATGGTTGAGAGCACGCCTCTGCATGTGAAAGGTTTGTCGACTCGCTGTACTTGAAAGGTGAATGTGTCTGTGACTATGTTAAAGCTGATACCCAGGCTACGTTGCACAGGGACGTTATCCGTGGCAAAGTCCAGGTCTTTAATGCTGTTTGCAAGGTCTTCAGGGGGGAATTCAGCCATGACAGCTGCACTGTTTGATGTGATCTTGTGCAACCGAAGGCTGTTGTGGAAGAGCATCTCCTGTGCCCTCTTCACCAAGTTGACGGCCTCGGACTCTGTTGCAAACGACTTCTGAGCATCGTCGACATAAAAGTCTCTCTCGATGAACGCTCTGACATCAGAGCCGAATTCAGATTCTGCTTCTTTCGCTGCTCTCCTGAGGCAGTAGATTGCTACAGCAGGAGACGGTGTGTTGCCAAACACATGCACACGCATTCTGTAGTCTACAATGTCACTATCCCATTTGTTGTCGCGGAACCATAGAAACCTCAGGTAGTCTCTGTGCTCCTCCTTGACTACAAAACAGTAAAACATGTGTTGAATATCTGCAGTCACAGCGATTTTCTCTTTTCTAAACCTGATGAGGACTCCTAACAGGTCATTGTTCTGATCTGGGCCTTTGAGCAAGACACTGTTCAGTGAAATTCCTTCATACTGAGCACTTGAATCGAACACTATTCGAATCTGTTCGGGTTTCTTGGGATGGTAGATGCCGAAGGATGGCAAATACCAGCTTTCTTGTCCTTCTTGGAGGACGGGGGCATTCTCTGCATGTTGAGTGTCAATCATCTTTTGCATGAACTGCATGTAATGTTCTTTCATGTCAGGTTTCTTCTCTAGTGTGTGGCAGACTGACTGGAGTCTTTTCATGGCATAGTCTCTGTTGTTTGGCAGACGTTCTCTTGGGGTCCGAAAAGGTAGGGGTGCGACCCAGTTTTGAGTGCTATCTTGATATACCTCAGTATCCATGATCCTCAGGAAGTTGAGATCATCGATGGACGGAGCAGGTTGGTGATCTTTGTCGGTGCAGTGGAAGACGGAGGACTTAAGGTGATCCCCGTGCAGCAGAGAAGCAGTGTGAACGGCGGCTTGCTGAGATGGAGGATCATGAAGGACTGAGTGGCTGTGTGGAGGGTCTTTCACACGCAGGTGGCTGGAGCAGGGTGTGAGGTAGCTGGGGCGGCCATCTCCCAAGATACATGTTTTGAGGGAAGTGACTGAAGAGGGGCGGTGTGCTGTGCCGAGGCACACATCGCCGATCACCACCCAGCCTAGGTCTAGCTTTTGAGTGAAGGGGGCATTGTCGGGGCCGTTGATCTGTTTTCTGATCTTGTGTATACTCAAAATGTCTCTCCCTAGCAACAGCAGTATCTGGGCACTGGAATCTCACTGGCTAAGCATCTCAGGTGACGGTGATGTAAAACTGCACTGGGAGTTGGGATTTCAGACCTGTTGTTCAGGAGTTCATTGCATTCAATGAGGACGGGAAGAGGGACGCAGGTCTTTTCATCCAGTGACTCCAGCATGTAGCCACAAGCTCTCCTTCCAGAAGTCTCTATACTGCCCGCACACGTCTTGAGCGTGTACGAAGATGGAGTGCTATTGTCGCTGAATATCTCAAAGAATTCTGAACATGCAAGGGATTTATTACTTTGCTCATCAATGATAGCATACACTCTAGTTGTTGCTTCTCTCTGGCCTTGTGGGTAGACACTAACTAAGCAACCTCTAGCACTCATACCCTCACCGCATACCTCAGTGCACTTGGAGGAGACCATCTCTGGAGGCTGCTGGTTCTTACTGCTCACCCTGCCGTTCTCTGATGTAGATGGGGGTGTCTTTGCTTTCCATGGTGAAGGACCTGGATGGAGGGCTTCGACGTGTTTGATGCTCTGACATTCTGCACATGTTATGGTTTTGTCACAGTTCTTTGCAATATGTGTGGTTGAAGCACAACAGCGGTAGAAGATGGAATTGTCTTTGAAATATTGTTTACGGTCAGCTAGCAGTTTGTCTCTAAAGCTCCTACATGCTTCTAATGAATGGGGCTTTTTGTGGATTGGGCACTGCTTGGTGAGATCTAGAGAGTCAGCTTCAGGCTCACCTTTATGGCTGGACTCGGCGACTTGTGTCTTGTGGACTGCAACAGACTGGTTGACTCTACTCTGGATGCTTTTGGGTTTGTCTCTATTTGTGGCAGGCAGAAGTGGCATGGTGACTCTGAAACTGGGATCATTTCTTGCTTTGGCTTGGTTCTGAATGAAGTTGACGAACACGCCGAATGGGGGAAAGGAAAACTGATGCTGTTGCTTTATCTGAGAGCCGTAGGACATCCACTTCTCCTGTAGATTATACGGGAGCTTTTCTATGATTGGGGCTACTCCCCTAGCAGTGTCAAGGTAAGTTAGTCCTGGAAAGAATCCATCCTGCTTTGCTGCGTACAGTTCCTGTAGCAGGTCGGCTAAGTCGCATAGCTTGGCTTGCTCTTTGTTGGAGATTTTCGGGAAGCGTTCCAGTCTGGCAAATAGCGCCTCTTCAATAGCTTCGGGGGTGCCATAGCACTTTTCAATGCGCTGCCAGATAGCTCGGAGGCCACCCTGGGGGTCTCTGATGTAGGCTGCTCTGAGCCCGCGTGCTTGTTCGGACGACTCTTTGCCGAGCCATTTAATCAGAAGGACAGTCTCTTCTGCTACTGACAAGCCTATACTGTCAATGACATTGCAGAATGAAGCTTTCCACGCCCAGTAATTCTCTGCCTTATCGTCGAACTTCATCAGCCCTGTGGAGACGATCTGGTTTCTAGTGATAAACTTCGCCAGGTCAGCAGTCGGGGAGCTGTGTCCATCTTGAGCAGACATGTGACGAGGCGAGGTAGGGCGTGGAGCAGGACTGGGTAGCCCATAATCCTTTCCTCTCTGCCATGCTTGCTCTGCCATGCTTGCTGGCTTGGTGTGGGCTGTAATACAGACTAGCAGATAACATGGATGGCTGCTGTGTCTGTAGTGGTACCTGTGACGGCGGTGGCAGCCGTCTTGGGGCTGGTGTCGGTCTCAGGGACTCTGCTGGTGGGTGTGTCGTTAGCTCGGCAAACGATGTTGCTGGATGCTGTACTGGAGGTCTTATGGCTGGCTGCATTAGAGGACGTGCAGGTGGAAGAGGGTGGCTGTGCAGGCTGGGCGGAGTTTTACAGCATTCTTGTTTTATACCTCTCTGCGGTGGCACGCTGTTTGCGTTGAAATACCTTTGGTTCAGTTCTGACTCCGGTTCCCCGAGGTTGTTGTCATCATCTTATTCTGCTTGAAGAACTGCTGCTTCAGCAGCCTCCATTTCTTTTCTACACCGCAATGCCTCCAATTCAGCTTCTGCTTTGGCAGTTCGTAATTCTGCTTCAGCTTTCTGAAGTTTCAGTGCCATTTCCTTTTCAGAACAGGCTGCTTTGGTTCTTGCTGCTTGAGCTCTGGCTTTAGCGGTTGCTAGCGCAGTGCTCCTTCGTGAGCTGCATGTTGATCCGTGTTGAGATGGTGCACGAACAGAGCTTGATGCAAATAGCTCTGATCTCACCTCCCAGTCACCAGCTTCTGCATCAGTCACACCAGTGGGAAGTTGCATTTCGGTTGGAGAATCCATGTCTTATGGAGCAGGGGAATCTGGGCAAGTCACATGCCGGCTTGGTGAGAGCAGGTTAATGGCGTCGTCTCGACGGGCAACGATTTTTTTTTTTTTCTTTTTGTTTGATTTTTTTTTTCTAGCAGTTGAAGTTCTGTCTTCTTCTCGACAGGCGGGGGTCTGCCGTTTTACTGTACTGGCCTCACTAAACGTATGCGTATTTAGCTATCCAGCGCGTATAAACAGCCAGGTGAGGTGAACAAAGAAAAGAGATGATGCTTTATCCCGAGGTCCTGATGGCTGATGTCAAATCGTTTTAGGTTATGTATGTAACCATAGTTCCCTCAGAAAGGGAACAAAACGCTGTAGGAACGCATTGGGGAACGCCCTCAGTGTGAAAGTGTCTGATGCACGTATGTCAACTAGTCCAATGGCGAGAGTGAACATCACGGGTGGGTGACGTCATGACCAGGAAAGGATAGATACACATCCGGTAAGACCAGTTCTAGCTAAAATGCAGAAGCAAATCGATCACAGGGATGCAGGGAGTATGGCAACGTGACGCAGGGTCTCATTCCCTTTCTCAGGGAACTATGATTACATACATAACCTGAGATGTTGTGTCCGGTAGGAATGCATTGGGAACGATATACCAAAATGGCATACTTCCAAAATGCCTGTCTGTGTGAAACTGCAGCACACTAAGACGAGAGCACTGATGAGCCTGGAACTGTGTCCAGGTCGAGATCATAGTATCTGACAAAAGTAAGTGGCGAGGACTAACCCGCTGCATCACAGACCTCTTTGGGGGAAACACCCGACAGTAAAGCCTTAGAGGCCGCCATACTCCTGCTAGAGTGAGCTCTGACAGAAAGTGGAGACTGCTGACCAGAGACCTCATAAGCAAGTGTTATAGCCTCGACTATCCACTTGCTAACTGTCTGTTTGGACACAGGGCGACCTCTATTGTGTGGTCCAAAACAAACAAACAGTTGATCTGAAGTTCATATATGCTCGCACTGGACACACAAGATTCAAATTTTCCTGGAACATCCTGGATCTGTTTTTTCACTCTTCTTTATTCTTTTTTTAAGTATTATAGAAGTATTGGATCGGGACTCGGTATCGGTAGATACTCAAAATCAAATGACTCGGACTCGGACTCGAGGGCAAAAAAAACCTGATCGGGACATCCCTAGTCTCCCACTCTTTTTAATGAAGAAATGGCAAGGAGGAAAACAGTCTTTAACGTCAGAAACATTTCTGAAACAGAATCCAATGGCTCAAATGGAGCTGTAGATAGGCCTTTCAACACAATGGCCAAATCCCAAGCAGGAACCCTCGTGCATGCTGCAGGCCTCAGCCTCAGAGTGCCATGAAGGAAATGATATGTCAACGGGTTCTTCCTCACAGTTACGTATACCTTTAGGGTGGATGGGGTTAGCCCTGACGAGAAACGATCTTGTAAGAACTCTAGTATTGAATCAATAGGGCAGTTGACTGGATCTAACTGTCGCTCTTGACACCAAGAAGTGAAAAGTTTCCACTTCAGGGCATATAGTTTCCTTGTGGAAGGAGCTCTGGAATGAAGGATGGTCTCTACAACCTCAGTTGAGAGACCAGATTCTATGAGTTGGGCCCCCTCAGATGACAAACACACAGGTTCCACATTTCTGGGCGGGGTCCACCGTATTGTTGAGGTGGAGCACGAGATGCGACACTCTCTTTTTGCTGTGCTCGATATGAGGAGCTATACGGCTGGGGCTGCTGGGCATATGCAGCCCCAGCCGTATAGCTCCTCGTATCGAGCACAGCAAAAAGAGAGTGTCGCATCTCGTGCTCCACCTCAACAATACGGTGGACCCCGCCCAGAAATGTGGAACCTGTGTGTTTGTCCTCTGAGGGTGGATGACAACGTGGTAGAAATTTTTTAAAAGCCTCCGCTTGCTTCTTGGTCTCTTGAAACCTGTCGACAACTGTATTAACGGAGTTGAGGAGAAAAGCCCTGTCTTTATCTTTTATATCTGATAAATTGAGCCACACATGTCTCTCCATTGCCACCAAGGCTGCCATAGACTGCCTACTTGGTGACCCTAAGAGATAAATCTGTGTCTCGAACTGCGTCAGGGCCAATCCCAATCCCCTCCTCGCCATTCAGATCCCTCAGCACATCGGTTTGATAAGCCTGCAGTAATGACATAGTGTGCAGACATGCACCAGCCTGACCTGCTGCCATATATGCTTTTCAAGTCAAGTCAAGCCAAATTTATTTATATTGCGCTTTTACAATTGGTAATTGTTTCAAAGCAGCTTTACATATTAGAAGCACAGAAAAAAAGGGAAGTGGTTAAAAATAAGCTGTACAAACAAGCGTGGTAATATGTAACATATACAAGATGGTGCTACATTAAGCCAATGTCGGCTGACTCCCAGGGGTGGAAAAAAAAACCCTAGGAGAAAAACCCAGCGTGCTAACACTTGGAAGATATATATAATATATGTAACTGGATATGGAGATCAAAATCTGAATTATACATTTTTTTTATAGAGATTAAAAATAGATTATATTTAAATATATGTAAGCGGATACGGGGATTAAAAATCTGAATTATAGATGCAGCCAGAACTGGATCTGTAGGCCCATTGTCTCCTGGGCTAGGTTGTAGTCAGGTCCAGACACAGGTTCTTCATCTGATCTGGATACGGCCTGGATCCAGCACCCGGCAAACCTCAGGATAAGCAGAGAGACAGATATTAGCGTAGATGCCATTCTTATTCTGATGTACAGGTAAATCTAGTGTTATAGGAAATGTTCTCGGTTCCGGCCGACCTAATTATTGCAGCGTAACAATCCTTTAACGGATTTGAAAAATGTTAATGTATTGATAATGTGTTATGTGTATGCAAGAGCAAAGAGATGTGTTTTTAGTCTAGATTTAAACTGACAGAGTGTGTCTGCTTCCCGAGCAATGCTAGGAAGATTGTTCCAGAGTTTAGGTGCTAAATAGGAAAAGGATCTGCCGCCTTCAGTTGATTTTGATATTCTGGGTATTATCAACTGGCCTGAATTCAGAATAATATAGGTTTCATAGACAATTGGAAAAGCTTTTGGGGCAGACCTGATCTGTTGAAAAGAGATGGTATTCATCCCTCCCGGGATGGTGCTGCTCTTCTATCTAGAAATTTGGCAAATAGTCTTAGAGCTGAAACATGACAAACCAGGGCCCAGATCAGGACGCAGACAAACTGGCTAAACCGACCGTCTGCTAGCCGCCTCACGTCACAGAACTCAAATAATTCACAGCACATAGAAACTCTTTCACCTAGATATTATCACATAGAGACTGTGTCTGTACCTCGAACTAGTAAATACAAAAAACTTCCGAAACCTTTTAAGGGTAAAAATTTAATTGATGTTCAAAAAATGAAAATCACAGATAAATCAGATAAACAAATGATAAAGCTTGGGTTACTGAATATTAGATCTATTTCTTCAAAAGCACTTATTGTAAATGAAATTATCACAGACAACAAACTAGACTTGCTGTGTTTGACAGAAACCTGGCTAAAACCAGACGATTACATTACTTTAAATGAATCTAGTCCTCAAGGTTATGATTATCGACACAATCCTCGACAGAAAGGCAAAGGGGGAGGTGTTGCTGTAATTTATAGTAATATATTCAGAATCACTCAAAAGAATTTCAAATATAATTCCTTTGAAGTGATGGTGCTTTATGTAACATTATGTAAGTTGACATTTGTGCTGGCTACTGTATACAGGCCACTAGGGCACCATACTGACTTTATCAAAGAATTTGCTGATTTCCTATCAGAGTTTGTACTGGCTGTGGATAAAGTCCTTGTTGTTGGTGATTTTAATATCCATGTAGATAATAATAAAGACGCATTTGGATTGGCATTTGCAGACATTTTAAACTCTATTGGAGTTAGACAACACGTGTCAGGACCCACTCATTGTCGTAATCATACCCTAGATCTAATACTGTCGCATGGATTTGATATTGATGCTGTTGAAATTCTACAGCAGAGCGATGATATATCAGATCATTATCTAGTCTCGTGTATAATACATTTAGCCAAGTCTTCAAAACCACCACCCAGCCATAAATATTGTAGAACCATCACGTCTACCACTAAAGATTGCTTTATAAATAATCTCCCCGAGCAGTTTCATCGCCTTAGTATACCTGACAACTTAAAAGAACTCGATGCTGCAACAGAAACTATTGGCTCTCTCTTTTCCAGCACATTAGATGCAGTCGCTCCTTTACGTCTAAAGAAGATTAAGGAAACTAATCCAACGCCGTGGTATGATGAGCACACTCGGGCTCTAAAACGAGCTGTTAGAAAAGCTGAACGTAGTTGGAAGAAAACAAAACTAGAATTTTTTGCCTTTCGTGGAAAGAAAAAATGATTGAGTACAGAACGGCTATAAGAAATGCTAGATCTACTTATTTTTCAAATCTCTTAATAGAAAACAAACATAATCCTAGGTATTTATTTGACACAGTGGCTAAATTAACTAGAAACAGAGATTCAACTGCTGACGTTTCCATAGAGCACAGCAGTAATGACTTTATGAACTTCTTTACTTGCAAGATTGATAATATTAGAGAGACAATTAAAAACATGCAGCCGTCTACAGTTTCGCTTCAGACAGTGCACTGTAGTGTCCCTGAGGTAAAACTAGAATCATTCGCCGCTATAGGAGAGGAAGAATTATCTAAACTTATCAAATCATCAAAATCAACAACATGTATGTTAGACCCAATGCCGACTAAACTACTGAAAGAAATGCTTCCAGAGGTCGTAGGTCCACTTCTTGATATAATTAATTCATCCTTAACACTAGGATACGTGCCAAAAACCTTTAAGCAGGCTATTATTAAACCTCTTATTAAAAAACCTCAACTAGATCCGAGAGATTTAGTAAATTACAGGCCAATCTCGAATCTACCTTTTCTGTCAAAGATACTAGAAAAGGCAGTTTCAACACAACTGTGTTCCTTTTTAGAAAGAAATGGAATCTGTGAGGATTTCCAGTCAGGATTTAGACCAAACCATAGTACTGAGACTGCTCTCGTTAGAGTTACAAATGATCTACTCTTATCATCCGATCGTGGCTGTATTTCTCTATTAGTGTTATTAGATCTCAGTGCTGCTTTTGACACTATCGATCACAATATTCTTCTAAAAAGACTTGAAAACTATATTGGCATTAGTGGAATTGTTTTGGCATGGTTCAAATCGTACTTATCTGACCGTTATCAGTCTGTAGTAGTTAATGAAGAGATGTCGTATCGATCACAGGTTAAATATGGAGTACCACAAGGCTCAGTACTAGGACCGTTGCTTTTCACTCTGTACATGCTGCCCTTAGGAGAGATAATTAGGAAGCATGGTGTTAGTTTTCACTGCTACGCTGACGATACTCAGCTCTATATTTCCTCGCGCCCTGACGAAACCTACAAATTCACAAAACTAACAGAATGCATAGCTGACATTAAAAACTGGATGACAAGAAATTTCTTATTATTAAATTCAGAAAAAACTGATATCCTAATCTTTGGACCAAAAACTTCCTCACGAAAAAACCTTGAATACTCTCTAACACTTGACGGGTGCTCCATTAAATCTTCGTCCTCAGTTAAGAACCTGGGTGTGCTCTTTGATACCAATCTTTCATTTGAAAGTCATGTTTCTAGTATCTGTAAAACCGCATTCTTCCATCTAAAAAATATATCTAAATTACGGCATATGCTCTCAATGACAAATGCGGAACAGTTGGTTCATGCATTCATGACCTCAAGACTAGATTATTGTAACGATCTACTGGGTGGTTGTTCTGCTCGGCTTTTAAACAAACTACAGTTGGTCCAAAATGCGGCAGCTAGAGTTCTTACTAGAACCAGAAAGTATGACCATATTAGCCCAGTTCTGTCAACATTACATTGGCTCCCTATTAAACATCGTATAGATTTTAAAATCTAGCTACTTACTTATAAAGCTCTAAATGGTTTAGCTCCCCAGTACCTAAGTGAGCTCTTAATGCATTATAGTCCTTCACGTTTATTGCGATCTCAGAATTCAGGCCAGTTGATAATACCCAGAATATCAAAATCAACTGAAGGCGGCAGATCCTTTTCCTATTTAGCACCTAAACTCTGGAACAATCTTCCTAGCATTGTTCGGGAAGCAGACACACTCTGTCAGTTTAAATCTAGACTAAAAACACATCTCTTTGCTCTTGCATACACATAACACATTATCAATACATTAACATTTTTCAAATCCGTTAAAGGATTGTTACGCTGCAATATTTAGGTCGGCCGGAACCGAGAACATTTCCTATAACACTAGATATACCTGTACATCAGAATAAGAATGGCATCTACGCTAATATCTGTCTCTCTGCTTATCCTGAGGTTTGCCGGGTGCTGGATTCAGGCCGTATCCAGATCAGATGGAGAACCAGTGTCTGGACCTGACTACAACGTAGCCCAGGAGACAATGGGCCTACAGACCCAGTTCTGGCTGCATCTATAATTCAGATTTTTAATCCCCGTATCCGCTTACATATATTTATATATAATCTATTTTTAATCTCTATAATAAAAATGTATAATTCAGATTTTGATCTCCATATCCATTTACATATATTATATATATCTTCCAAGGGTTTTTTTCCCTCCTAAGACTTTGTTCCCAGTGCTAGCAAGCTGGGTTTTTCTCCTAGGGGGTTTTTTCCACCCCTGGGAGTCAGCCGACATTGGCTTAATGTAGCACCATCTTGTATATGTTACATATTACCACGCTTGGTTGTACAGCTTATTTTTAACCACTTCCCTTTTTCTGTGCTTCTAATATGTAAAGCTGCTTTGAACAATTACCAATTGTAAAAGCGCTATATAAATAAATTTGACTTGACTTGACGACTGAATTCTGAGATCGCAATAAACGTGAAGGACTATAATGCATTAAGAGCTCACTTAGGTACTGGGGAGCTAAACCATTTAGAGCTTTATAAGTAAGTAGCAAGATTTTAAAATCTATACAATGTTTAATAGGGAGCCATTGTAAAGTTGACAGAACTGGGCTAATATGGTCATACTTTCTGGTTCTAGTAAGAACTCTAGCTGCCGCATTTTGGACCAACTGTAGTCTGTTTAAAAGCCGAGCAGAACAACCACCCAGTAGAGCGTTACAATAATCTAGTCTTGAGGTCATGAATGCATGAACCAACTGTTCTGCATTTGTCATTGAGAGCATATGTCGTAATTTAGATATATTTTTTAGATGGAAGAAGGCGGTTTTACAGATACTAGAAACATGACTTTCAAATGAAAGATTGGTATCAAAGAGCACACCCAAGTTCCTAACTGAGGACGAAGGTTTAATGGAGCACCTGTCAAGTGTTAGAGAGTATTCAAGGTTTTTTTGTGAGGAAGTTTTTGGTCCAAAGATTAGGATATCAGTTTTTTCTGAATTTAATAATAAGAAATTTGTTGTCAACCAGTTTTTAATGTCGGCTATGCATTCTGTTAGTTTTGTGAATTTGTAGGTTTCGTCAGGGCGCGAGGAAATATAGAGCTGAGTATCGTCAGCGTAGCAGTGAAAACTAACACCATGCTTCCTAATTATCTCTCCTAAGGGCAGCATGTACAGAGTGAAAAGCAACAGTCCTAGTACTGAGCCTTGTGGTACTCCATATTGAACCTGTGATCGATACGACATCTCTTCATTAACTACTACAGACTGATAACGGTCAGATAAGTATGATTTGAACCATGCCAAAGCAATTCCACTAATGCCAATATAGTCTTTTTAAAAGAATGTTTTGATCGATAGTGTCAAAAGCAGCACTGAGATCTAATAACACTAATAGAGAAATACAGCCACGATCGGATGATAGGAGTAGATCGTTTGTAACTCTAACGAGAGCAGTCTCAGTACTATGGTATGGTCTAAATCCTGACTGGAAATCCTCACAGATTCCATTTCTTTCTAAAAAGGAGCACAGTTGTGTTGAAACTGCCTTTTCTTGTATCTTTCTAGTATCTTTTCCCACTAACCCAGATGTAGTTTTTAATGGTTTTGTGGGAAGCGTGGTGGCTTTCAGGGACGATGCTGCACCAGGGGACAGATAACTCGCAAGTGTCTATTCAACCCTGGGCAACGCCCCATAGCCATACTCTTTCAGCCCCCTTACTGTATATCAGAATAAACTTTAAACTGAGGGCTGAAAATACGTGTGGAGTATGGCTTTTTCCACGATCTAAATAACTCATTATGCAGATAATGAGAAAGAAAAAGGAAGGCCCTGTGGTGAAGGTGTTGGGCTTGGTGTTAAAAAGCGCTCGTCTAGTTTGTTTTTTGGACGAGCGCAAGTTTTCTCGGCTAGCCAATCGATGTTTAACTTTGACACAGCGCGATTCATCACCTCTACCAGCTCCTCATATGCTGGGGAAAGAGATGGCGAATCATCTTCCCCCATTCTGATGCTCAACACATCCAATTCCTCAGAACTGGAGTGTTGAAATGACGGGCCTGGGAAGAAGTGGGCTTCTGCCAGAGATTGAGCCATGGATCCGCTGGGTGAAGGCAGAGAAAGAGTGCTTGCGTCTCAAACCCCTAAAACAGATCCATTTGTGATCCCCATGATTTCTTCCGTCCAGAACCATGGGGAACGCAAGCCTGATCACTTTTCTCGAAAAGTGTCAGGTGGGAGCGGAGCGTGCAAAGCAGCAGCCTCTCACAGTGCTCACAGTCAGCCCCCTCGAAGTCTGACAGAGCATGCTCCACTCCAAACACATAACACATAAGTTATGTGTATCCCCACCCATTAGAAAACGAGGGCAGGGAGGAGCACACTGCTTAAATGTTTGTGTTGCCATAATAATGTAAATATTGAGCTGTGTTAAATCGGGACAGACAACAATAAATAGACAAGGACAGTTTCACATAGAGCGCTTTGCTGAGGCACAAAAGCTAAAGCCAGTTTTTCCAGATGTGTATTTATCCGTTCCTGGTTGTGACGTCACACGCCCGTGACGTTCACTCTCACCATCGGACTAGTTGACATACGTGCATCAGACGCTTTCACACTGAGGGTGTTCCCCAATGTTTTCCTACTGGACGCAGCGGGAGTTCCCTCGAAAGGGAACAGAAGGAGTCTGTGAGTACAAACATTTCAAGATTCAAGAGTACTCTTGGTTCAGAAATATGTTCACTTATTCAAATATGGACTTCTGTCTGGCTGATGTAACATCTGAAGGAGTCTTTGAGAATGTATAGTAAGTTCATGTTGAGGGAATCTTTAGCCAGAAATATGTTCAGTTTGTCAAATACTGTCTGTCTGATGTAACATCAGAACGAGTCAATAAATAGAAAATTCAAGATCCAATACTCTTTGGCCAGAATTTTGTTCAGTAGGTCAAATATGTGCTACTGAAAAGTTGATGTAAGACCAGAAAGAGGCAATGAGTGGAAAGTTCAAAATCGAGTACTTTTTGGCCAGAAATATGTTCAGTTGGTCAAATATGGACTTCTATTTAGATGATTTAACATCAGAAGGAGTCTATGATTATTTATAGTAAGTTTGTGTTCAGGGTCTCTTTGGCCAGAAAGGTGTACTGTTGGTCAAATATGGACTTCTGTATGGCTGATATAATATCAAAAGGATTCAATGAGTATGTATAAAAGGTTCAAGATCGAGTACTCTTGGGCCAGAAATATGTTCACTTGGTCAAATGTGGACTACTGTATAGATGACTTATCACCAGAAGAAGTTAATGACATTTGTGACCTAAATGTTCAGTAGGTCAAATATGGACTTGATTTAATGGCTGATTTAACATCAGAAGGAGTCTTTAAGAATATGTTTATTTTTCAGGGACTCTTTAGCCAAAAAATATGTTCAGTTTATCAAATATGGACAGCAATATTGCTGATTTAACATCAAAAGGAGTCAATGAATGGAATCTTCTATATAATAATAATATAATAATAATAATAATTTATTGTCATTGTAAGAATACAACGAGATTACATTAGAGCACTCAATCGATTACATAAAGTGTAAAAGATCTACAATAGCACAATATATAACCCAGACAGCATGTGACAAACAAGGAATGTAAAACATAAGATAGATAACCTCTAGTAGCCAGGGAAAATGTGTATAGTTAAGTGTACTGCAGCAATGCAAAGTCCAGATTTTCAGCTATTGCAGTTGTTGGAGGGTGGTACGTGAACAGTACAACATGTAGCAAACAAGGAGTGTAATACATAAGATAAATAAACCATAATAACCGGAAAAAGTGTATAATTGAATGTGCTGCAGTAATGCAAAGTCCAGTTCATAGTTATTGCAGTTATTGGAAGATGGTGCATCATACCTACTATACTTTAAGTGAGTGAGGGGGGCAGAGGGGGACAATGTTTGTTCAGCAGTCTGACTGCCTGGGGATAGAAACTGTTGGCCATTCTGGATGTTCTGGCCTGGAGGGACCTATACCTCCTACCCGAGGGCAGCAGGTGGAACAGACTGTGTGCTGGATGTGACCGGTCTCTTATAATGTTGTGTGTCCTGCGCAGGCAGCGGGAGGTGTACACAGTAGAAATCTCCGGGAGAACAGTCCCGATGATCTTCCCGGCATTTTTCACCACCCTCTGGATCCTGTGCAGATCAGCTGTTGTGCAGCTAGATAACCACACTAACAGCCCGTAAGTCAGCACACTTTGGATTGCACAGTTATAAAAGTTTATCATGAGCCTCTGGGGGAGTTTGGCTCTCTTCAGCTTTCTCAGGTAAAAGAGTCTCTGCTGGGCCTTTCCTACAGCTGAGGTGATGTTACTGCCCCAGGACAGATCCTCCGACACAGTGAGACCCAGGAATTTAAAACTATGAACCCTCTCCATTATTGTAGAGTGGTGAATGTCCAGGATGATTTGCTTTACGAAAAACGATTTCTTTTGTCTTTTTGATGTTAAGAGTCAAATCATATTCTTTACACCACCCTGCCAAACGTTCAATCTCCTCCCTGTATGCCGTCTCACTGTTGTTTGTTATGAGACCGAGCACAGTTGTGTCTTCTACAAATTTAATGATGTAATAAGTGGGGGATGAGGCAGAACAATCATGTGTATAAAGTGTGTAAAGTAATGGGCTGAGCATGCAACCCTGAGGGGCATCAGTGCTGATGTATATGCTGTTTGAAACGTGCTTGCCTATTTTCACACATTGAGAGCGGTTGGTTAAAAAATCCATAATCCAATTACATAATGAGTTGTTCAGACCGAGGTTACGTAGTTTCAGCTGGAGTTTGTTTGGCTGGATTGAACTGAAATCCATAAAAAGCATTCTTGCATAGGTGTTTTTGTGCTCCAGCAGCATATGGAGCACAACGGCAATGGCATCCTCTGTTGATCTGTTCTCCCTGTATGCAAACTGGTATTTGTCAAGAGCGGTTGGTAAGGCCTTTCACAAGCGTTTCACAACCAGCTGCTCCAAGCATTTGGCAGGGATAGGTGTAAGTGCCACAGGTCTATAGTCATTCTGGCATGTGACCTTGGCTGATAACATCCGAAAGGGGCAAAGAGAATGTATAGAAAGTTCAATATCGAGTTCTCTTTGGCCAGAAATATGTTCAGTAGGTCAAATATGGACTTCTTTATGGCTGATTTAACATCAGAAGGAGCCTATGATTATGTATATTAAATACATATTCAACGTCTCTTTGGCCAGAAAGGTTTTCTGTTGGTCAAAAAAAAAAAGTTCAAGGACTAAAATATGTTTATCATGTCAAATATGGACTACTGTCTTTCTGATGTAATATTAGAAGGAATCAATAAATCAGTAAAGAAAGCTCAAGATCTAGTAACTCTTCCAGCAGCAACTTAGTTTTCCCAGTAGGTCTCCCATCCAGGTACTGACCAGGCTCAACCCTACTTAGCTTCAGTAGGCAACCAGTCTTGGGCTACAGGCTAATAGCTGCTGGGTGTCATAAGGTCAAAGAACAGATGATATATGTTTTTGTGGACCCATCTTCAAGGGATAGTCAACCTAAAAATTCTACCTAAAAGTCTGTCACTCTCATGTTGTTTCAAACCTGTAGGCTTATCAGAACTTAAAATAATATATTATGAGGTTGTGTGAGAAAAGTGTTGAAAAAAGTCCACTGTATATACAGTCTACCCTATAGATCAGTGATTCCCAACCATGAGTATGTGGAAAGATTTTGATGTTGCTTTGTGACTTTAATGTTACATAATATCCAGTATAATATGAGAATAATAAGTATGGTGTTGATAAGGGGTACTTGAGCTTAGTGATGGACCTGTGGAGGTTGGGAAACACTGCTGGCTATCTACAAAATGAGCAAGAAATTAAGAATGACAGATTAATCACACCAGGGTATCTTACAGTACATGCATTTTATTAGGTGGATGCATTTGTGGAGGTTTATTTCAGTCATTGTTTTGGCACAAACTATTCAAACAAATTTTTGAAGACTCACAAGTTTTAAAAAAGGCAAAGACACATCAAAGAGTCAAATTAAAATGCATTAGACTAGACTAGCCCCTTAGATTAATCGCTCATATTTGCTCTTCTGTATCCTTTACCTCCGTTACCCTAAGCCTTTTTATCTGTCAGGCAAAATTACTTTATTCACTCTTGCGCCACCCAGTGGAAACAAATATCTCAGGAACCGAATAAATTGTAACACCAGGTCACAGGCTGGAGGACAGAGGAGTGAGGAAACGAGTAGAGAAGCACCCTTCGCCTCGTTAGAAGTTATGGGCACTTACGTATAGGAAATTAAGCGCCAATGGGATTGTGTGAGTGCGGTGTGAGTGGGGTGGGGGCGCTCCTCCTACTGCAGGCCTGTCCCACGCATTCACAGCTAGTAAAACACGCGAAAGCAGGAAGGATCCAGCACGACTACGGTTCGATTGTAAACATTGCATGAAGTTGATGAAGTTTATGGATGTAGACGGAGAATGCGCGCTGTTCTTTGTACGACAGGACTGAGGTCTGAGAGGCGTTCATCATATCTTCCAGGTATTCTGAACGCGTTGTGAAGGTAAGATCTATGCGTTTACATTACCTTTATTGACGAATCGCGTTTGCTTTGGTTTAGATAACTGAACTTTCTTGGTGTTCGTACTACTAGAGATTATGTAACGGTAACGAGTTTATTTGAAGACATTCTCTCTGTTTAAAATGTAAACTAGTAGGCTATATACATGTGCAATTAAAACGCATTCAAAAGTGCTGTGTAACACGAGTCAAAGCCTTCAGATATAGGATCTGAAAGACTTTAATTCAAGCTAGCTTAGCATTTTTCCAAATTTATAAGCTTTGGAAAACTGACATGCTGAGTTAGGATTTTGGACTGTTTTGGGGTGGCTTGTTATGGCGACTCGTTGGTGCAAAATTGAGAGCAGTCGAGAAGGGTGCAATCGACACTTTGTTAGTGTGTCTTTGTGATGCAGACGAGGCTGAAGGTTCGACTCTCACCTCTGCGGAGCCATCACCTTCACTCTGAGCTTTCAGCATAACAATGCCTAGACAGAAGACTTTTCAAGTTATATTGTTTCAAGTTATACTTTTCATATATACCTACAGATATATTCATGTCTATGTCTAGTAGTCCACTGTGTAATAAAGTATACATTAGTATTAATAAAATGCAGGTCTGTGCTTAAAAAAAAGTGGGTGGGGGTCTAATAATCAGGTCGTCTTATGTGCGGAACAAATAATATAATAGAAATTAATGATATTCAGTGTTTTGCTAAACTTTGTCTAGGCTTCATAGCAAGGACAGGAATGAATGGGAAAATGTAATTAAAAGTGCCAAAAACACTTTCTCAGCTTTGGCTTATAATGATATACAGTATTTCTAAAATAAATAAATAGATAAATAGATAGATAGATAGATAGATAGATAGATAGATAGATAGATAGATAGATAGATAGATAGATGGAGAATATATTATAATTAGGGCCCAAACACTGAAAGTACTCAGGGCCCCATTGTTTTCCTAAGAATTATTATTATTACTATTTAAAATATTTTTTTCAAGGTCTCAGATCTGGAGAGACAGCAATCACAAATTGCTGCAGCTGCCAGACTTTCTCTGGCCGTTGTTTGTAGCACTTTGCCTCTAGGGTTGTAAATGGTATGAGATTTTCAGGATGTGATAACCATCTCAGAAAATATCATGGTATTAAAGGTCCACCCAAAAATGAAAATTATCCTATGGTTTACTCACGATAAATTTTAAAGAGACATGTTGGAGGATTTTGATATAAGAGAAGAGAAGCTTGAGTTTGTTGCCAAGCCCTATTTGTTTGAAGCACAAGAGGCGTCTAAGCTTACGATACTCTTACCTCCTGAGTCATACATCGCATCACGGGTTACTCATTTGGTTGAGTTGTGCAGTATGTGTACGGTAATCTGCCGGAAGCTAGTTATTTGAATTTATAAAATTTTTAAAGATGGATATGTTTTTCTTACAAAAAAGCATTGCTTCACTTCAAGAGGCCTTTATTAACCCACTGGAGTCATATGGATTACTTTGATTATGGATGGATGCATTTGTTTTTTTTTTTTTTTTTAATGCGAGCCCCCATTCACTATACCATTATAAACCTATAACCTATAAAGGACTAAGGAGAAGATGTAAGAAGATACAGCTAGGATGGCTTGAGGGTGAGTAAATCATGGGATCATTTTCATTTTTTGGGTGAACTATCCCTTTAATCAATCTATTGTTGGTAGACTGTATATTAAGAAGTTTTTTTTCTATATGAAATCTGAAAAAATGGGGTCATCTTATATTCATATAATTTTATATGTCAGTAATACGCCTACAACAATAGGTAGCGCCAAGGGCTGAAGTGACTACTGGTAGTTTACAGTGCCAGTGGACTGCATGATGGTGAGTGACTGTCTAGAACAGAGCAAAAGTTGGGCAAGTGAAACAGGAACTGGGGAGAAGTTATGATGCAAACTTTCAGGTCATGGTGATAAACACAGCGGAGTCATCAAACAACTCTCAAACAGCCAAGAAATACAGTGTGTTAGATTGTAATGTTAGAAGATGGCCAGCCCTATAAGACTTATAAAAATGCTAACAGCAAAGAAAAAAGCAGACACTTCAGAGAAATTGACAAAAACAAAAAAGTCTTCAAAAACGTTTTCTAAAAGGTATATCTTAAAAAAAAAAGTGGGTGGGGGTGGGGGTCTAATAATCAGGGTCGTCTTATGTGTGGAACAATACAATATTATCATCAGTTAAAATTACTGTTAAATGAATGAAAACAGTTTTTTTTTGGTTGAACAAATGCTTTTTTTATAACAAACTTTTGTTTATTCAAATTTGAATAGTCACAAACATATCAATTACATGTAATAATTGATTATGGATTAGATAAACAACTTATTTTTATCATTAATAATTTATTAAAATGTAAAAAATAATAGTGCTATGAAACGTGTTTTTATTTTTATGATTTAATACAAATATATGATTAAAAACGTTGGTAATGGAATTAATGCACAAAACAATCAATTTAATGAATGTTTTAAAATGTAATCACAATTTTATTTTTTGGCAAAGTGCTGCACAACAGAGATTTACTAAATTAAAACATGGACAAAAAATTATATTCCTTAAATAATGTTTAAAAAATAGTATTATTATTTTTTATTATTTTGATAAGTGCATTCTATTGTACAATATAGTAATATGTTTTTGTCATAATTTCTTCAAGTTAAACCAGACTTTTATTTTGACCGGTTGTAATGATGACCTTTGAGTTTCAGAGCGTATTTGACAATGGTTTCTCAATGAAATTTATAAAATGCTTATTTAGCGTTCTCTCTCACTCTGGATATGTTAATATGTTAATGTACTTATATTGTGATATAGCAGATGCTGAAAATTCATACTTGTAGTTAGGGATGCTCATTTCGGTTAAATTTCTCGACCGACAACCGACGCTCGTTATCCGATTATTAACCGTTAACTGATAAGATTATAATATTGTATAGCCTATATGATGATAATATGACCCATATATGCTATGACATTAAATAAAAAATACAATTGACGAGTGTCTGTGTCTTCCACGGGTTTATTTTAACATGCAAACAGCAGCATAGAACAGATAAACAACAGAACCTGGATTCACATTATCAAATTGTCACGCACCTGCAGCATTTCTGACAACAGAAAAAAAATATTTAAATAAAAGACATAAAATAAATAGGCCTACACTAAATATTTTTCACTTAAATGCAGTATTACAGTAGCTATACACATACCAATTAAACGCGCAGGTCTCCTCTCGTGCGTCCTCCCCACTGTGTCGCCGGTCGAGGCAATAATTTTCGTTTCGCTTTTAGATATCTCTTTTATAGATAGCATCAATGCTTTTAACTTTCTAGATATCGAACTCAAAATAGCCCATAAACTACAAATCCTCACGAAAACTTCAGTCAAGCCAGCTCGCGCGTCAATCTGAGAGATCAGCCTCTTACCTTAAAGTGTCAAATTTCTCGGTTTCTGAATGGACGGTTTTGCTTGATTGACAAACGCTAACGTTCGGCCACGATTTATATTTATATACCATCGACCTGTCCTAAAACGTTAGCACGCTTTGATCGATTGCTTGGAGATCGCGTGTTTCCTCTTCTTCACATCTGCGACAAAACAGTTGATTATTTATGAACGAAAGCTCACAGAAACGTGAAAATGGTCTCATTTGAAAGAAAATATCCTAAGCTAAAAGATTATATATTGCGACTGATTGAAGCAACCCTTATCAAAAGTGCGGGGGTCGAATTCTGTCTTTTCAAAACTGCGGGGGTCCTGACCCCCCTGTCCCCCGTGCCAACGGCGCGCCTGACCCTTTCTATCGAAATGGTCAGTACTTCTTTTCGTTCGCTTCATTTTGCTTGTTGCTTAGCGAAATATGTCTGGCACGTGTGAAACGCCCCGCGAGTTAACAAATAAGCATACATGTATATATAGCATATTTTTCTTTCACCATGTAGCAAACAGCAAAAAAAAACAAAAAACAAAAAACGTTTAACTGATCGTATTAATCGGTTAAAATTCTTACTTTCGGTTAACGGTTAAACGGTCAATGTGAGCATCCCTACTTGTAGTAGACAAAATGGCGCAGCTCATTCATACATTCACTTGTATCAGTCGTTTTATTTGATAATTAAATAAGTAATTTAATTAAATGAGCAATCACATCGACTCATTTTACAATCCTACCAGACAGATTAATTTAGATTTAAAAACCCTGTATATATTATATATACACACACACACACACACACACACACACACACACACACACACACACACACACACACACACACACACACACACACACACACACACACACACACACACACACCTACACACACACATACACTAGGAATGTCAAGTCAAGTCAAGTCAAATTTATTTATATAGCGCTTTTACAATTGGTAATTGTTTCAAAGCAGCTTTACATATTAGAAGCACAGAAAAAAAGGGAAGTGGTTAAAACTGTACAAACAAGCGTGGTAATATGTAACATATACAAGATGGTGCTACATTAAGCCAATGTCGGCTGACTTCCAGGGGTGGAAAAAACCCCCTAGGAGAAAAACCCAGCGTGCTAGCACTGGGAAAAAAGTCCTAGGAGGGAAAAAACCCCTTGGAAGATATATATATGTAAATGTATATGGAGATCAAAATCTGAATTGTACATTTTTATTATAGAGATTAAAAATCGATTATATATAAATATATGTAAGCGGATACGGGGATCCTGGGCTACGTTGTAGTCAGGTCCAGACGCAGGTTCTCCATCTGACCTGGATACGGCCTGGATCCAGCACCCGGCAAACCTCAGGATAAGCAGAGAGACAGATATTAGTGTAGATGCCATTCTTGTTCTGATGTACAGGTATATCTAGTGTTATAGGAAATGTTCTCGGTTCCGGCCGACCTAATTATTGCAGCGTAACAATCCTTTAACGGATTTGAAAAATGTTAATGTATTGATAATGTGTTATGTGTATGCAAGAGCAAAGAGATGTGTTTTTAGTCTAGATTTAAACTGACAGAGTGTGTCTGCTTCCCGAACAATGCTAGGAAGATTGTTCCAGAGTTTAGGTGCTAAATAGGAAAATGATCTGCCGCCTTCAGTTGATTTTGATATTCTGGGTATTATCAACTGGCCTAAATTCTGAGATCGCAATAAACGTGAAGGACTATAATGCATTAAGAGCTCACTTAGGTACTGGGGAGCTAAACCATTTAGAGCTTTATAAGTAAGTAGCAAGATTTTAAAATCTATACGATGTTTAATAGGGAGCCAATGTAATGTTGCCAGAACTGGGCTAATATGGTCATACTTTCTGGTTCTAGTAAGAACTCTAGCTGCCGCATTTTGAACCAACTGTAGTTTGTTTAAATGTCAATTTACACAAATATATACATACACACACACACACACAATAAGGAAAGACGCGTGCCAGTACCGTGCGCAAAGACAGCGAGTTTGAACAAACAATAACACGCACAATAATGCCAAAAATGTCAGTTTGTTGATTATCCACATAAGAGCAGCCTTAAATGAGTTAAATAAAGTTTTAAATGAAAGTAAAGAGTTGTGAGAAAATAGGACATCCAAGAAAATAGAAAATAGCAGCCAATGCTGTCTGTCATTGAAGATAATCAAAGAACAAAGGTAACAGAAAATTACTCACTGCTGTTGACTAAAGAACTTTTGTAGCTTAATAAGGATTAATCTGTATCTAATTTAGGCTATAACTTATGCAGTGCAGACTGTTTGATAACTTTATTCAATTTCTGTATATTTCCTATCTAGACAGGTAGGAAGGGCTCAGGTAAATATGACATTTATAATGGGTTTATGTGAGGATTGGTTTAAGTTCACTCAAATTAAATGTTTTTTTTTTTTTGAATGGCTTTAATTCATGTTTAAAAATTTGGGAAAAAAATCAAATTCGTCTAGACATCAGTAGATGTTTTAGTATCAGTGATACTGGCCTTCATTCATAAAAAGATGCCATTAAACAAGTATTTAAAATATAGTGTCTTATGTTGTTATTACTGCATGTATGCATGCACGATTAATCATTAAAAGATTGTGATCTCGATTCGAACACACATGATCTTATTCCAATGACAATGATTCCGCTTTGTCTAAACCTTTGAATTACGATCACACCAGAATATTTAAACCTGCTTTCGCGCTTCCGTTGACCCAGAAAGCAGCGATCATGTGAACTCTATGTCTGAAATAGCTTCACAGACAGTGTTTTCAACATCACAGTATTGCTGTTTTTGTCTTGCAAGCATCAAATAATAACAAATCAATAATAACAAATTAAAAAACTAATGGCATTCCTCCATGTGCTTATCAGTATCTTATCAGTTAGGGTTATGATGATGAGGTCATGATTTTACCTATGAAACAGGTGGAGAAAGGAACAAATTGTGCTATTAGTGTTGTATTTTAACTTGTATTTTCCAAATCATATTTATATTGTTTTCAGTAATATTATACTGACCCCTGTGGGCTCCAAATAGCTCTGATAATTTATGTGGACAAACATTACTTTGTTTTTTAATTCAGAATTCTAGCTATATGAGTGTAATAAGTAAAATCACAATGTACAACAAAAGGTCCATAATTCTACACCAGAAGTGACAGACAGAGCAGATAAAGAGCAATCCTCTTTTAAATTGCTAGTAATTAGCTGCATCCTTGGTGCATCTGGGGGTAAAAAAAGAAAAAAGACACTGTCATTCACTCAAAAGTCCTTAAAATTGAGGATTTCATTTTTGTACTTTCCTTTAAACAAGCTTAAACAATTTTTTTTAAGTTGTCTTTAACAACATTTTACATTGAGGCATTCTGGCTATATGAACACAGAGAGTACCGCCAGCTTTGAGATGGTATTATTAAATGTGGTTAGATCCTTCTGATATGAATATGACAGGAAAGCCAAAAATGTTGGATCCAGTCTCTTTACTAGATTATAGGCCAGGTTTACTAACAGCTTGCACTAGCGCAAACCCTCTTTTGGCTTTAAAAAAATACTGTCAGTATTTAATAAAGACATGCAGTGAAAAATTAGCATTGAAAAGACATGGACAGGGTTATTTTTGCGGCCAACCTTATTAGATATGCATTTGTAGGAATTTCCCATTGAGATGAAAAATGGGAGGAGGGTATTTAAATGAATCATGCAAGGTGATTTAATAAGGTTTGCGCTCGTCAATTTACTGGTATTTGCGCCATTATTTACTGCCCAAATAAAGCATGTCTTAAACCAGAGGCTAATTTGCCTTGCTTTTGGTAGATTGCATTAGTCATTACGGAAATGATCCGACTGTGTCTGTGTTCTTTAATTTACACATCGTAAGTGGACCATGTGCAGAACTTTCCACTCACATAGTGCTTTTTTGGAATTATGTTTTCATGCTAATTTGCCCTGTTAGTAAATCTGGCCCTGTGTCAGAAGACATCTTTTTGTATGGTATCTAAAACAAAGAAGTGTTTCCTAACATGTTTATGAATTTAAATATTGACCTAATAGATGTCAATCCAATAAAAATGCAAAACACCAAAGAAGGAACTTGAGGATTCACAACAATGGCCTTTTTTTTTCCTCCAGATTTTTGTACTGGAAATTGGCATTAAATTGGCATTAAAAATGCCAATTTGTACTCCAAAATAAAACCAACCAACTAATTGCAGCAGTTTACACTGTTTTTCTATCATAAGTGAGTGAAATGTCTTATAAAATGTACTTTGATGTGATCATTAGAGCATTCAAGATATCATACTTAAAACATGAAAATTACGTCATAATTTATTCTCTCACATCTTTTGAAATTTGTATAACTAGCTTTCTTCTGTGGAAAGAATATATTTTGAGAGATTTCTTAGTGATTTTTGTCCATTCAGTTTGCTCCAATGTTTTTTGGTTACAAACATTCTTGAAAATATTTTGGTTTTTAATACTTCACTGTATGAAATTCTATGAATTAATATCAATTGATTCTTAAGAGCATTAAGTGATTTTTCTCTTTTCTCTTTCTTTTCTTTTCCACCTGTTTTTGTATGACCCCGCTGACCCAATGAGCATTTTGCTGTCCTTTGGTCATGCTTTAACTTTTTCAGTTTCTAGTATTGCATTAGTATTGTGTCCTTCTCATGAGTATTTAATAATAGAGAGAGTTAAGAGAGTTAAATCTCTTTTTTGGCTAATTTTGCCTGTAAAAGAGAACCTGCCTAATAATTCTGCACACCTGAATATAAGGCATTTTTCATTTCCAGCCTTCATGAACAATTATATATCACATAAATGATTCAAAACAATATTAATAGTAGTTATTAAGATTGATGTGGATTGGAATTGGTAAAATGTGCTTGGAAAAAAATATGATCAGAAAATCAAATTGCCTAATAATTCTGCACACAGTGTACAGTAACAAATGTATAGCTTGTGGTTACTTCATGTTAGTTAATACATTACAATAAGGTTCATTAGTTAAACATTAGCTAAAGTGTTAATGCAAAATTGTATCCGTATGACCAAAAATGACAGTTTTTTATTTTAAAATGCAAGTGATCACATTCACTGGCCTATGTTAACATCTTGTTTGCAGAATTTGTAATATTTCCACACAAATTACATTTTGGGAAATTCCCATGTGGAGTGCGGCCTGGTGTAACTGCTGCACATACAACATTGCTTATGGTACTATTGTATTGACAGTACTAAAATTAAGAAAAATACAGTGGCATTACAGTACAGTATATTGAAGCTTTAGTATCGCGTTACTACCATAATATGGGTTTACCATGCAACCCTACTGCTTGAGTTACAGGCATGTAAACTTTGGGAGGAAAAATGCAACAAGTGCTTTTTCCCATTTGTGAACGGTCACAATTGGCATATAATGCAACAAGGATTGCAACTGATTTTACTAACAGACCGTCTTTCTAAAGTCTTTCCCACCCCTTTTTTCTTTAAATGCGTGAAGAAATCACCCAGAAATGAAATTTCTGTCATTCTGTCATGTCGTTCCACACCATAAAGGCTGATTTATACTTCTGCGTCGGACCTACACCGGAGCCTCTGCGCCGCAGGCTATGCGTCTGTTTTCATTTATACTTCTGCGTTGTTGTCTGTGTCGATGTGATTGCAGACCACTAGTTGGCAGTGTCTGCGGTCATGTTAAGTATCAAGGCAAAAGCTGAAGAAGAAGCAGCTTGTCATGTACATTGTCAGAGAAACTTACAAATAGAAACGGCAGAGAAGCGGCGAATAGGTAATGGCTTTTGTTGCAGTTTGACTGCATGTGTCCCCTGGAACAGAGCGTTTTTCATTCCTATGGAAGTTGAAAATGCTCGCTCTTCTCCTATTGCTCCGTGCCAGTTTTTTGACCCGTGGGAGGGCTTCTAGCAGACCAGTCACAGAGCTTGCGGTCAGCGTAGAATTGACGCGTTGTTACATTGTTTTTAAGGGGTGCACGGCACGTCAGGCTACGTCGTAGGCTACGCGTGGGACAAACAGCTAAGGCGTACACTCAACGCAGAAGTATAAATCAGCCTTAAGACCTTCATTCATCTTCAGAACACAAATTAAGATATTTTTGATGAAATCCGAGATGTTTCTTATCTAGCCTTGCACATCCCTGTATTAAACACATAATTACATCAATTGTAAAAATGCAAATACATTGAGTGAGATAATTGTAATTTGCCCCCCTGAATTAAAAAAAAAAAAAATCCTCCCATAAGAGTAATCCCCCCATCCTCAGTGATAGGAAGAGTTCAATATCATAGAGCAGTCTATAAATACAGCAGTCAAGAGGGCAGATAACAGACCAGAGTCAGAACGAAGTGCAGGTTCAAACCAGGGTGAGCAGACTCATTAATAGGAACTGGGCAGAGAGACAGCATGAGAACTGACCAGACCAACAGGAAACAAGAATGACAGGAATCAAGGCAATCAAGATAGGCAAGGGTGAATGTAAAGGTTCACTGGCATTCTGGCACAAGAGAAGTGCAGAGCGAGCATAGATAACGGGCATGTATTGATGAAAGAAGTAGGGAACAGGTGAGAAGACAACGAACAGCTGTGCTAGATATTAATGTTATTTAATGGAAAACTATGTGAGTGGTGCTCTGTGGCGTGGCATGATTTTGAACAGCCTCTGGAGTCATAGACAGTCCCTGCCGAGCTATGTTGCTGTGTGCGTACTCTCATAGAAAAAATATTAATATTTTAAAGGGTCATGAAACCCCCCCTGTTTTACCCTGGTCATTCACACCTCAAAGCTCAAAAGTCTGTTAAAATGGGTGTGTAAAGCTCTGGAAAAGTGTGAGTGTAGAGGGGGGAAGAGGAGAGAAAACAACCAATGAAGCACAGACATAGAACACACTCATTATACAGAATAATGAATATTAATATATGAGCATGGAGAAAATTACAACAAACTCCCAAGCACAAGGGAGAAATGCGAAAGAATATTTAATAGGGCTAATAATAGGCTACTTTGATTACGTTTACGAGCACTGCAGTCTCAAAATCAGTCTTTTGTCTATTAGAATAATCGTGTTGTCGCGTTCAGATTGTCAGTGTTGTTTGCATATAATTCATTTGAAGAAGACTTGATGAAATATGTGTGCATAACTACACCGTGCTGGTTAATGTTTGGTGCAGGAGAATGTGTGAAATAAAAACTTTAAACACGGATACTTTATTCTGTATGAGCTATGTGCCACGTGGCCAGTATTATTAAACTCATCGCGGAGCTCCGCACTGAAACCGATCATATGCGCGCTCCGCGTGTATATCATAACAATCGGATTTTTCATGTGTTCGTATTCAAACTCCAGCTCTGACCGCATCGCGAGCAAAAAACAAATCAACACTCATGTGCTGCTGTGCCTACGGCTCGCGTGTTTGAACGCAGCCATGGCAGGCAGAGGTGAATAAGCTGCACATTTGTGACATTTGAATTCTCCGCTGTAATGCGATCTCACGCGAAAATATTTTCCATTTGTGCTGGAAGATTACAGCAAAACAATCCACATGCACACAAACCTCTGCTCTGGTCGCGTCTCAGGAAAACACATTGTGTTGTAGCACTGAGGAAACGAGCACCAACGATGAATGACAAGAGACTGAGGCGAGAGCGCATAATACTGCAATTATAATCTTATGCATACTACAGCGCAGTGATTGGATTAAATGAGCCCTATGTCATGAATATTTGTCGAGACTCGCTCGAAACTCGAAATAACTATTTTTCGCTTATGAAAAACATTTTGAGTACCTTTAGTGTTTTCAATGATGTGCAGCCTATACATATGTTAACATCTCAAAAAAAGTGTTTTGGGGATTCATGACCCTTTAAAGACATGGCATGATGCTCCTCGTCCCAGAGATGGGCACTCGAGTTAGAGACTCGGACTCGAGTTGCACTCGAGTCGCATTTTAACAGACTTCAGACTCAGACTCGGACTCGACCTGAAATTACTCAAGACTTGACTCGACTCGGCACAAAAGACTCGGAATATTTTAAAAACAACTCAAGCCTTTTACCCTTAACTACTGATATAATAAAAAATAATTTTTTTTTAAGTTTAAAAAGAGTTTAAATGGTTTTATAATATCTGCGTCACATATATTTCCTTAGGTGTCATGGTAGATTGGACTCTTGTCTTAGAATTTGATTACGTATGTCCGAAACGCTTATCGTCGAACAGCCCTATTTATGATCATAACCCACCAAATTGGCTAGTGAGTTGTTACCGCGTTATCCACCAAAGTTGTTTTTCACCTGCATTTTGCGGTTGGTGGATAATAATTCCAAAACCTGAAATAGTACTAATTGGACCGCAACATTAATTCAGAGGTTGTGGTGCCCACATCTGTATTTCTACTTTTCTACTCTACATTTCCTGTCTCTGCTAAGAAACTTTGCAGCTGGTATTTCACAGCAGGGTAAAGTATGTAATTTGCCCACATTGACTGAGAGAGCAGAGATGGAGAGGGGAAGCAATAATTTTTTCTGTGCACTATAATTTGGCTGCTAGAAACAGCTGGCAGTGCAGCCAAAACAATGCAAGAGAAAGAAAACTGAAGAGGAGGAGAGAAGAATGAGGCTAGAAGAGAGTGAGAGGATCACTGGTTAGCATAGCCCTAAGGGGGATCAGATTTAAGACTCCGTCATTTAGGGCAGATGGAGTTGAGCACACACAGACATGGCTGCACGTCTGCGTATGAGAACATGGTCTGTCTGTCCCGCATGTTATTTGACTGTCATGCGCATATCAGACTTTTTTTTTTTTTGTGTACTGGCATGCCTGTAATTTTTAAGTCTTATCAATTTTCATTCGATCTGATTTGTCTGTATAACTCTGGCAATGCAGGCCTGCTATCTGTTCTTGATTGACGACAGGTGGATTGCCCTAAAATTAATCAAGATAAATGTGTATGATAAAAGATATCAGAACTATATCAGAGGATTGGAAAACGACTGGAGAGAAAGAGAGAAGGGTCCCTGCAGTCAGACTCTATTCAGAGCTATTCAATTAGCTTCATTTGAGGACCGGATTATCAAAATGAAAAGTTGAGGTGGGCCTTGGGGGTGGGGGTGAAACACGTAACAGTTTCAAATAAATGAGCTAAAGCAAACCTAAAAAGTAAAAGTATTGATTTTACTTGGAAAAATGATACCCAAAAGTAAGCAGATATAATAACATAATAAATAAATAGCTTGGCAATTTACAGCTGTGTACAACTATTTTTCTTGGAACAAATATATGAATTATACAAGCTCATAGCTATTGGTAAGAATTATTTTATAATAATGGAAATATTCTGACAGTGAGACTGATTGGTAACCACAGGTAAAACCGTGCTGGCTACTCACTACTACTGTCAAATCATATTATGATATTATGAATCTATATACGATGAATATAAACACAGGTAAAAACTACACACACCCTCTCACTTGTCAACTTGTTGACTTTAATGCTCTGCCATGATGCTTTAAGCTTGATGTTGACTAGTCGCTGAACATGTGATTTTAACACCAACAAACATGGCCACCTTGCAGAAGACCTTCAGACTGTTATGACTTAATGTACTATATCTTATATTCTAGATTCTGATTAGACTTAATGTTTTTTTGTACAAATTATAATCAAAACTCCAAAAAATTCCATAATTTACATTGGCTGTAATAGTAATGATGTCCGATAGAGGGGGCTACAGGATAAGAAATTACATTTTTGAAGTCCACTTTTATGCTTAGTTTTCATCTGGTTAAAATGACAACCCATGACATGATAAACTGTACCGTGATGGTTCAGGACAAATACATGCATCGTTACACCCCTAATGGTAACACTTTACAATAAGGTTTCATATGTTAACATTAGTTAACTACATTAGTTATCATGAACTAAGAATAAGCATTTATACATTTTAGTTAAATGTTAATTTCAAAATTGAATGCACAGTGAACTAACATGAACAAACAATAAACATTTGTAATTTTATTAACTAATGTTAAAAAAGATTAATAAATACTGTAGGGATGTGTGTGTGTGTGTATAATATATATATATATTTTACAAAACAGTTTGTTCTGGTTCTTGAATCTGATTGGCTGCAAGCCTTTTCCAGCAGCCAATACATGTGCCTTGATAACTAATCACATTACAGCCTTGTGCGACAGTCAGTCACTATTTGCATATACCATAGATATGAATGAGAAGTGCCGTAAGCTGAATCAATTTTCCGAGACTTCTCTTATAAAGCAGCATTTTTTGGTAGCACTTTATTTCACAGTACGTGTACTTTCCTGGTACATATATAGTAATTATGTTGTACATACAGGTAAAAGAGTGGTAACACAAGTTACTTACCTGACATGTATGTACATGGGAACTAATAAGAAACACTGCTGTACTTTCCAATGGTACATACATCATGGTAACTACTTTGTACCTATAGACAAGTGTTGGGTAATAACAGGTGCTTACTTATAGTGTCCGTATAAGGTAACTAACAGACACATTATTGTACTTATAGTACGTACATGGTAAATATTTTGTACTTACAGACAAGTGTGGGTTATAACAGGCACTTATTTATGGTAACTTGTAAGACACATTACTGTACTTACTAATTGTGTTAAAATGCTTAAGCTTATTATTGCAAAGTTTAAAGAGCTGGTAATTCCTATGTAATGTTTATGTACAAGGATGCACTTTATTTTACAGTCCTATTTCCATGTACTTATTATGAACGTACTAATGAATATACCAGTTAGTTAATGCATAAGTTACACCTGGTAAGAGCTGCTGCTGAGAATGAAAATGAAGTTTGATGGATAATGGGCTGAATTTGGATCTGTGTCTTACAAACATATGGATTCTAAAGATATGGAGTAACGTTACAGCAAACAAATAAAATAGGTGTGATTTGTGAATTTATGTTGTGTTTTGATGTATCTTATGGTTGTATTGTCAGTCGCTGCATAGGAGAAAACACCTTCTGTGTCACACAGCAAACAAACTAAATATTACAAGTCATGAACAGAAATGTTATTTCATATTAAGTAGATGAGTGAACTGTATTAAAAAAATGTGATTTTAAACATGAATTGATATGACAGTTGAATACATACAACAGATTTAAAACATTAATCCCATGATTTTATTAGAGGGGAATTAATTTACATTCAAACTTTACGTTACATGGTTTACATTTTTATTGCTGTTAATACATAAGTATTTTTACGTTTTAGCCCTCTAAATACATCATTGTTGTATGTTTTTGTGTGTATGAAAACGTAAGTAAATGTACATGTGGTTAAACCACATTTTATGTAAAAATACACACGTATTCTCATGAGATCACGGTAATTCTTATTTAATGTTTATGTACAAGGGTTCACTTTATTTTACAGTCCTATTTCCATGTACTTAATATGAACGTACTAGTGAATATACCAGTTAGTTAGTGCATAAATTACACATTACTTAGGGTGAGGTATAAGCATGGTACAATATACTTCTTGAGTACTGGATGATATACTTTTGTGGTTCAACTTGCCTAATTTTTACAGGACAATAATTCACTTAATAGAGGTTTTTTGATGACATACATACAGATCAGTAACACTACTGTACTTGGTATACTCAGTTGTCATGTGTCAAAAGCCTTGCTTAAAAGGACTACTTGATAACACTATGAAGTGCTGTATAGTTACTGCAGTGTATCATTTTGGTAAGCACATTTGTTTCACAGTAGTTGAGTAAGTGTCTGTTATTTGTGTCCACACTTGTCCATGAGTACAACATAGTTACCATGTATATACCACTAGTAAGTGCCTTTTATTACCCACAGTTTTCCAGAAGTACAATATAGTTACCATGTATATACCACTAGTAAGTACAGTAATGTGTCTTACTAGTTACCACACATAAGTGCCTGTTATTACCCACACTTGTCTGTAAGTACAAAATATTTACCATGTACGTACTATTAGTAAGTACAGTACTATGTCTGTTAGTTACCATATACAGACACTATAAGTAAGCACCTGTTATTACCCGACACTTGTCTATAGATAAAAAGTAGTTACCATGTATGTACCATTGGAAAGTACAGCAGTGTTTCTTATTAGTTCCCATGTACATACATGTCAGGTAAGTACCTTGTGTTACCACTCTTTTACCTGTATGTACAACATAATTACTATATATGTACAAGGAAAGTACACGTAATGTAAAATAAAGTGCTACCCATTTTTTCAGTGTAAACTCTGAAAATGTATCAATGCAAAATGAAAGTATAAGAACAAACCTGTTTAAGTTATGGAAGCATATGGGTAACAATATTCAAGTAAAAATGTAATATGCAAAATAGCAATACAATATGTAAAATGGCAATGCATTTCTGTATTTAAATTTACATTTTCCATACTATATGTGCAACCTTTGGAGCAAATGATAATTCAAATTCAATTAAAGCTGCAAGCATCGATGAAAGGGCCCTCGCACCCAGTTTTCATCTGAGTAGCCCTCTCTCTCAGCTATATAGGACCTGCAAAGATTTTTCTCTGGTGTGTGCTGCGGTCATTCATAGCCTACACAAATATAGGCTAATTTTAAACTGATAATAATGAACGATGCTCTGTGTGTGTGTCTGTGAGTATGCGAGCTGAGCGCGAGCTCAAAGCAGAATACCCTTTGTGACATGCTGGATCGGAAATATGTGAAATAAGTTTTTCTAGTCGACTAGTAGTTATTCATTTAAGCCATTAGTTGACTAATCACATTTATATTTATTTAATTTCTTAAATACTGGAGAGAATAAACCATAATAATGAGCGTTTATGTAATATAGGCTATATAGCATACAAGCGCCCGCATAACGTTATGAATGTGACCAAAACAGCAAGGAGATTTTAATTGTTTATTAATAAAGTAATGTTTTCTTAATAAGTGTCGGCTGCGAAGATGAAGTTGGCATTGCTGACTCTCAACATCTCCACATATAGGCCTACTGGACTCGCCTAGAGAGAGAATGTTGGCTACATAATCAGAGTAGCATATTTCTTTTCGTTTTTAGATGTTTCTAGCTTTCTATAGATATATTTCTCTTGTCTGCGAGGCAAGCAGCCTATATGCTGAGTTTCGGTTCTCTAGCCTGTAAGACGTGCTCCAGTTCACGCGCCAGTTCACGCGCCATTGATTTGTTATATTTGCTTCTTATTTATTAAATCCAGGCAATTGGTTAATGAAACATTGATTAAAATGAAATTCACTTTAAAGAAAGGCTTTCTACAAAACAAAACTTAATGAAGGGTTTAAAATCATGTCTGACCCACTCCATGTCTCCCGATGTATTGCGCATCTTATGATGCATCTTACTCATGCTGTTCACTTTTCATAATCAAGTCAATTAATTTAAAACATAACATAGGACTATTTAAACATAAATATGAAATTACATTTTCTTTAATGGCTACAAACACGTAGACTATTGTACAGTACAGAGAAATTTCATAAGAAAGAGCGGATCATGAGTCACGAGTCGGTTCAAGAATAATTTATTCTTAGACTTATATTTAATATTGGGGGCATTCAAGTTATTTGACTTTTTTTTTTTTTTTTTTTTTGAAGTAATGCAATAGTTACTTTCCCTGGTAATTAGTTACTTTTATAATGATATAACTCAGTTACTAACTCCATTACTATTTTGTGAGAAGTAACTAGTAACTATAACTAATTACTTTTTTAAAGTAACATGCCCAACACTGTTGCCAAGTAGATGTCTTCAGGCCAGGACTATTATCAAACATGTGAAGTTTGGAGCAGATCGGACATTGTATGCCTGAGTTACAACAACTTCCTTTTTCGTGGCGTTAATCACATACATTGATTTAACGTGTTTCTAGTATGTTTTGTACTTTGTGACTTATTGAAATGTGTTTCAGGGAGCAAATTACAGTGTAAAGCATGCCATTTCCTGTTGCCAGCAGGTGGCGCTATGACTATCTGAATATTGGCATATAGACATCTTTAGGCCAGGACTTTTATCACACATGTGAAGTTTGGGTCACATTGGACACTGTATGTCTGAGTAACAACAGCTTCCTCCTTCATGGCAAAATATCACATTTTGTCAGGCCACCACGGACACGCCCTTCAGTGAAAACTCTAGATCTTCACAATATAAAATTGCAAAGGCTTTTAGATTAGACTGACCAAATATGACATTGATCTGATTAAAGCTCTAGGAGGAGTTTGTTAAAGGTGCCCTAGATTCAAAAATTGAATTTACCTTGGCATAGTTAAATAACAAGAGTTCAGTACATGGAAAAGACATACAGTGAGTCTCATTCACTCCATTGTTTCCTCCTTCTTATATAAATCTCATTTGTTTAAAAGACCTCTGAAGAACAGGCGAATCTTAACATAACACCGACTGTTACGTAACAGTCGGGGTGTACGCCCCCAATACTTGCATATGCCAGCCCATGTTCCCAACATTATGAAAGGGATTACACATCTGGATCTCTGCACAGCCGAATCATCAGCAAGCAAGGACAATAGCGAAAAATGGCAGATGGAGTGATTAAAAACTGACATGATCCATGATAACATGATATTTTTAGTGATATTTGTAAATTGTCTTTCTAAATGTTTCGTTAACATGTTGCTAATGTACTGTTAAATGTGGTTAAAGTTACCATTGTTTCTTACAGTATTCACGGAGACAAGAGCCGTCGCATTTTCCTTTTTAAACACTTGCAGTCTGTATAATGCATAAACACAACTTCATTCTTTATAAATCTCTCCAACAGTGTAGCATTAGCCATTAGCCATGGAGCATACTATCAAACTCATTCATAACCAAATGTAAACATCCAAATAAACACTGTACTTGCGCGATTGTAAAGATCCATTTTGAGGGTTATATTAGCTGTTTGAACTTTTTTTATGTTGTTTAAGGCAAGCGCAGGCTCCGTGGGCGGAGAGCGTCAGCATTTAAAGGGCCAAACACCCTGAATCGGCTCATTTATAATGATGCCCCAAAATAGGCAGATAAAAAAATTTATTAAAAAAAACTCTATGGGGTATTTTGAGCTGAAACTTCAGACACATTCAGGGGACACCTTAGACTTATATTACATATTTAAAAAAAATAAATAAAAGTTCTAGGGCACCTTTAAAGTACAACATCTGGAAATGGCAAAAAGTGCAAACATTTTGCAGACAAATATCTCAATTCCTTCTTTCAGATTTTTCACCAGGAGACGTTTTTGTATGGATTGGGCTGTTACATATGTCTACCGAATGTCATACCTGTACGTGAAACGTGGTGCGAGAAATTTTGTAGGTGGCACTATCGAGCCATTTTGCCATGCCTTATTCTGAGACCCATAACAGATGTAAATTTTCACCACTTCTGTTGTCTGTGCAAAGTTTAATGAGTTTTCAAGAACATTAGGCCCTCAAAAATGTGATTCATTTGGGAGAAGAAACAGAAATATAGCTGCAAGCAGCGATGCTGGGCCAAAGCCCGCTGTGTTGTTTTAGTGGATTCATTATGTCGGACTCACCGCAGGTAACTCATAATCTGCAGTTGTTACTCCTGACAAAAACATGCAGCGCCTGTGGAGTGTGGAAAGTTACTGGAGCGCGCACGTCTCTCACAAGGAACGTAATGGCAGTGATTGACAAGCCAGAGGGCCAATCGTTTATGCGATGATCACACAAACAATTGGCTGATGTTTTTAAGGCCCTACCTCATGCACAGATGATGTAAATTGATATTATTCCTTTCAGTGCACCTAATAAATAGTCTTTTATCAGTTAAAACTCACACTCTCCCTCACTCTCTCCTTGGTGACTGTAATTTAAACTAATCCCCCCACATTTGTCAAAAGATGGCGCTATAGAGGCCCTTCTCCCCACCTATTTCTACGGCTTTGCCCGTGTCTACTGGTTGAGTGCCTCAGCACTCTCAGCTCTTTGAATAGAGGGCTCTGTGCATGGGTGTGATCACATTAATGATAATTAGCACATTAATGATAATTAGCAGAGATTGGCGAAACTGTGCATCTCATTAATTCTTTAGACATATATGTCATGTTTGTGTGATAAGTAGGCAATTCGATGAGTTTCAGTTCATTTTTGAGTTTTAGAAAGATTCACGTGGGGATGGAGGCAGTTGAAAGCGCACCGTTTATTTACTTTACTTTACAAAAGCACAAGGTTTTGATGTTACTTTGAGTGTACACAAATAAAAGTATCATAGTTGTCTTAAATTAATCTGTATGGCTAAAAATGACGGAGTTGTTTCCGCTGTCGAAAAAAGAAAACGTAGCCTATTTAGTTTCATATTTATGTTTAAATATAATATTATATATATATATATATATATATATATATATATATATATATATATATATATATATATATATATATATATATATATATATATATATATATATATATAATTTTTTTTTTTTTTTTTTTTTCATTGATTAAGAAAAGTGAACAGCATGACTACATCAAGATGCGCAATATGTCAGGAGCACATGCAGTGGGTCAGATATGATTTTGACCACGTTATTAAGTTTTGTTTTGTAGAAATCTTTTCTTTAAAATGAATTTTGCTTTGTATCATTCGTATCTTAATTTTAATTAATGTTTCATCAACCAATTGCCTATATTTAATGCATAAAAACAAAACCAAGAAGTCAGGTGCGTATTGAAGCGCGTAATAAACAAACCCTCTATGTTGCCACGGCCTTTGGTGGAAACATTGTCTTTCTGTTTTAATGAATTTCTTGAATACATGTCTCAATCATAGTAGGCATACAGATGGTTATAATATTTGTGACTTTAAAGCAATAGGCTATATTGTATAAAGTGGCAGGCTATAAATAAACTTGACGTGACTTGTCTGGAGAGTGCTGAATTATAGAGCTTGTGCAAACATATCAATGTCCTTATGATCAGATCAGACGCTTTCTTACATTTATTTTTTCTTTATATTTGTTGTGTGTTTTTGTTATTGAGAGGAAAGCGCACATATCGCATAAGCCTGTTAATAATATAAACGGTGCTCTCAGCAGCATGGACGCGTCAGAATGTTCATTAACAATATGACACTGCGAATGTATTTCAAAGTTCTTTTTCTACCCCAAAACAAAGTACGAACAGAACTTCGTCTTGATTACATCACAAAATGAATCTTTGCTAACTCAAAATTTCTCCATACGCCCTTTCAATTAGGCTTAGGTCTCCTCCTTCATTCTTATAACTTTGATGTTCAGGGCATTAAAGGTTGAGCGAACTCTGAGTGGACTGAGCAAGCGGAGCGGAATCTTCAGAAAGGCGCTCTCCGCTCTAGAGGAAATATTGGCCCCTCCGCTTGCGCTCCACTCCGCTCACATGCTCTGATTCAAACTGATTTTTATTATGAATATAAGATTTGCTGATTGTTTTCTTTTGGGTCAGTGATAATGTCTGTGATGTTTGTCTGTTTTCTTTAGGTCTATAATGTTGAGCAGTAAGATGATTCAGTTGTTGGTGGTTGTGTTGGCTTCACCTGCTGCCTGTATGGAAGGTAAGACTGACACACAGGCCTTCAAAATCTTTTCAAAGAACTTTTTTTCCCCCACCAATAGTGGGCTACATGTAGGTGATTCGTTGAGACCGTTGCCATGTGTATTTTCAAATATAGTGAGTCTTTGGCTACGTTCACCCTGTCAGGTTTTGGAATTGACACCGCATTTACTTAAAGGTGTGAGTCTCAAAATTTCCCATTCAAACAACAGCTTACAGTAGGGTCTCATGAACGTGCAACGGGAGTCAAGCCCTTATTGTCTTACCAGTAACCATAGTGACAGTGACCAAAGTAATATCAAAATCTATGTCCATAAAACTGAAAAGTCTTTTCATTTTTGATATGACAAGAGTCCAATAGAGCAAATTATTTTGAGTTCATCTACCAAGTCTTTTTTTAACTGACAGCAGCTTTTAAATCTGGGTGAAGAGCGGAGCGTTTAATTCGCACGTAGAACAGTGAATGGATCTAAAACCTTCAGACGACACGCAGCTCATACCTCTGTCGCTGTAAGTTATGGAATGTACCTTCCTGCTTTTGATATACAACCACTGATGTACATCTTTGGTTTTAAAAAAAACAAAAAAAACATTAGGACTAAAGAATACTTAATGCGTGTATATATATATATATATATTATATATTATATATTCACTAATGTAAATACTCTATATCAGTGGTCACCAACCTTTTCAAGCCCAAGATCCCTGACCTCGACCTTTTTGAAAGACAAGATCTACTTGATAGAAAAAGACAGCCCAGATTGTATTTAGTATTTTTTTCATGGTCAATGTAGATTCTGATTTATTTATTTATTTTTACAAGCAAATTGGCCAATTCTGATACTGGTTGCAGATATTTATTATTAATATTATTATAATAAAACAAAAATACATAGCCATTTCAAATTAGAGGGAACCACTGCTTTTTAATCACAATCCAAACAAAGATGCTACGCACGCTGCATTAGCAGTTATTTTTTTTATTTGAATTAGATTTAATTTCAAGATTTAAAGCAAAAACAGAACTTTATCTTAGAGAAATTATAAATGCTACACACACACAAAAAGCATGAAACAAAAACAGCAGGCTGAATGAGACGCAGATTTACTCTCTGAAAGCAGGTGGCACTTATGGAGCAGCAGTGATACAGCGTTTCCTTGGTTACCACTGTAAAAAAAAGCTGAAATGCACTAATAATTAGCTACTTTATTCTGAGGTAAGAGGAAAATAAAATGCCATTGCTATCGACATCTTCCTGAAGACTGGATTCATAATCCTTCACCCCCAATTCAATATTTATATTTTCTTCCTATATTTCGAGCATCGTGAACAGTGAGGTGCTCTGCCTGCTATAGAATTTTATCCTCTTCACGTCCGTCTTCAGCGTCTCTGGCCTCTTGTTAACGGCCGTTTACACCCTCAGACATAATGTGGGATATTTACCTTTATCTGTCTGTTCAAGTAGCTCTAGAAAATAACATAAAAATGAATAAAAAAATACAGTACAAAGACTGGAGAAATGTAATGTATTTTTGTACTCATATAATACTGTTATTTTCGCGAGCTACTGGAATAGTGATAAAGATCGACCAGTCGATCGCGATCGACGGGTTGGCGACCACTGCTCTATATTGTATTATTGTTGATGTAAGGATGAAACTATCAAATTAAACATGAATACTGTCAATAAATTTTGCATTTATAAGGCAATTGTACATTTCTGATATGCAATCTTCACAACCCCCCAGCACACACAAATACAGGACTGACAACCATATTCATATTGCTGTGTGAACATGGCCTAAGTGTCTCTTTATAGAAGTACTATTCTATATATTATATTAAAAGAGACAAGTGATTAAATTTTTAATCTAATTAATTACATGATGAGGCAATTAATAAATCTAATTCATTGCAATTTAATCGCAATTAAATTTTGGCTGAGAAATTACACAAGTTATTATTGTAAAGCATCAAATAGACATTACAAAGAGGAGTTTCAGAAAGAAATATTTAATTAGATTCAACAGAGAAATTTTTACACATGAACTTTTGGACCAAGAGGTTGAGTAAATGATGACTGAATTTTCATTTTTGGCTGAACTATACCTTCATTTTTTTTTAAATAATATTGAAATATTAAATAATTTTTAAAAATAAAATTAGACTCTAAATAAGAAAAAAAAAATGTCAGTAGGTGGTGGTAAATGTTTTGATGATCAAGTCATTCATTCATTCATTCATTCATTCATTCATTCATTCATTCATTCATTCATTCATTCATTCATTCATTCATTCATTTTCATTCAAACGGCTGGATTCGTTCAGGAGTGAAGTAAATAAATGTTCTCTTCAGCCATCTTGAACTTGAAGCGGTACTACACAGACAAAATTGGTAAAATTGAACAAAATATAAAAAATATTTTATGTAAAATAACACAATAATAACTTTTTATTTACTGAACTGTTAAACTTTATAAAATCAGTATTGCATTTGCACTCGTTATATGGGAAAAAAAAGCACTTGTGTAATATTACACACTTTATCGTGTGATATTGCTTAACTCAAAAACAAATATTGATTAACTTCAAATCTAAATATGAGACAAAAACTCAAACATTTTATAGGCTTCATCGCGCGAGTTTTTTCCCTGCATCACATTCGTCATCAATCAACTGTATGAAATGTCAGATGAACTACATAGTTGTGGGGCGGGGCAAGTGTGTTAAATACGTTAATTTAACGCATATTTTTTTACTGTAACTAATTAATCAAATTAAGGTGTTAAATCAACAGCCCTTATTTCAGATAAATGCTGTTCTTTTGAACTTTTTATTCATCAAAGAATCCTGAAAAAAACATATACAATAGTTTTCAACATTGATAATAATATATTTTTCTTGAGCAGCAGATCAGAATATTAGAATGATTTCTGAAGGATAATGTGACACTGAAGACTGGATTAATGATGCTGAAAATTCAGCTTTGCCAACTAAGTAATAAATTACAATTTAAACTATTTTCAAATAGAAAACAGTTATTTTAATTTGTAATAATATTTCACAATATTACTGTTTTACTGTATTTTTGATTAAAAAAATGCAGCCTTGATGAGCATAAGAGAGACATGTATATGTATGTGTATATGTATGTATGTATGTATGTATGTATGTATGTATATGTGTGTGTGTACAGTGATCAGCATAAATGAGTACACCCCCTTTGAAAAGTAACATTTTAAACAATATCTCAATAAACACAAAAACTATTTCCAAAATGTTGACAAGACTAAGTTTAATATAACATCTGTTTAATTTATAATATGAAATTAAGGTTAATAATATAACTTAGATTACACATTTTTTTGTTTTACTCAAATTAGGGTGATGCAAAAATGAGTACACCCCACAACAAAAACTACTACATCTAGTACTTTGTATGGTCTCCATAATGACAGCACCAAGTCTTCTAGGCATGGAATGAACAAGTTGGTGACATTTTGCAACATCTAATTTTTTCCATTCTTCAAGAATGACCTCTTTTAGAAACTGGTTGCTGGATGGAGAGTGATGCTCAACTTATTTCTTCAGAATTCCCCATAGGTGTTCAATTAGGTTCAGATCAGGAGACACTGGATCACTTTCACACTGTTCTTCTTCAGAAATGTGTTTAGGATCGTTGCCATGTTGGAAAAGTGCATGACGACCAAGAGCACAGAGTGTTGGTAGCATTTTCTCTTTCAGTATAGAGCAGTACATCTGTGAATTTATGATGCCATCAATGAAATGCGGCTCCCCAACACCAGCAGCACTCAGGCAGCCCCACATAAGGACACTGCCACCACGATGTTTTACTGTAGGCACGATAATTTTTTTTTTTGTATTCCTCACCTTTGTGACGCCTTCAGTTTCAAAAACATTTACCTTGGTGTCATCACTCCAGAGTATAGAGTCCCAGTAGTCTTCATCTTAAACTCTAGGCGGGCTTTTTTGTGTTAGCTTTAGGAGAGGCTTCTTTTGTGGACGACACCCATGCATGCAATTCCTCTGCAGTGTACGCCGTATTGTGTCATGGGAAATAGTCACCTCAGTTTGGCTTTCTGCTTCTTTAGATAACTGCAGTGAACCTGCATGCCGATTTTCTTCAACCCTTCTCATCAGAAGACACTCCTGTCGAGGTGTTAACTTCTGTGGACGAACTAGACGTCTTTGAGAGATGGCTGCAGTTCCATCTTTTTAAAATTTTTGTACCACTTTTGCTACAGTATTCTGACTGATAATTAAGCTTTGCTGATCTTCTTGTAGCCTTTACCTTTCTGGTGTAAAGAAATTATTTTCTTCTTTAGGTCTTGTGACATTTCTCTTCCATGTGGTGCCTTTGGTGATAGCATGAAATGGGAGGGGGTTTTAACACCCTTTTATTGTCAACTGTCTGCTGGACACCTGTATAATGTATAATTAGACTCACTTGTGGTTGAATTCTTGTTAAATTAGACATTTGTAGTCTAAAATTTAGCTTTGCTCCAGAGACTTTCAGTGGGGTGTACTCAATTTTTGCATCACCCTAATTTGAGTAAAACTGAAAATTTTGTTCTCTTATTTTGTTCTAAGTTATATTATTAACATTACTTTCATGTTATAAGTTAAACAGAAGTTATATAAAACTTAGTCTTGTCAGCATTTTGGAAATTAGTTTTGTGTTCATTGAGATATTGTTTAAAATGTTATTTTTCAAAGGGGGTGTACTCATTTTGAGCACTGTGTATATATTTATCACACACGCGCACGCATGCATGCACGCACGCACACACACACAGTCAAACCAAAATTTATTCAGACACCTTGAACATTTCATTCATTAATAGTTTATTCACTATAGTTTAAAAAAATGGTAATAAAATATGACAAGATCTCAGAGTTAAACTGTGTCAGAAAAAAAGAATCTTAATTATGTCAGATAACACTTAAACAAAACATGGTCAGGTCAAAGTGTCTGAGTAGTTTTTTGTTTGACTGTATGTTAAATATGTTAAACAAGATAAATTCTGTATGCTTAATGTCATGAAAGTATGCGTTTAATCACGATTATATATATATACATACACTGATTATTTATATATATATATATATATATAATGAATGAAATGTTTGTGTCTGAATAAATTTTGGTTTGACAGTGTGTGTGTATATATTATATTATATTATATTATATTATATTATATTATATTATATTATATTATATTATATTATATTATATTATATTATATTATATTATATTATATTATATTATATTATATTATATTATATTATATTATATTATACACACACACAAGTCTATTTATACATGTATATAAAAATCAGTCAGAGGGAGACATGGGAAATCCAAAACATCTACCCGAAATAAATACTGGACAATAAGCACACACACATATATACACATATGTGTATGTGTGTGTATATATATATATATATATATATATATATCTATCTATATATATATCTATATATATATATATATATACAGCTATGGAAAAAAAATAAGAGACCACTTAACATTGATTTCTGAACTTGGAGTGGTCTCTTAATTTTTTCCATAGCTGTATATATATGTATATGTATATGTATATGTATATATGCAGTGTTCCCTCTAATTTTTTTTCTCGCTGAGCAAAACTTTTCTCTGTTGAGCGCACATTTTGGCCACCTGAGCAAAAACATTCTTTATATCAGAGCTGTACAATGAACGTAAACATACACACACACACACACACATTTTCACATTGCTGTATTAACTGTACCAGTCTTTACCAAGATATTCTATTAAAAAATAATTTCTGTCCTCCTGCAGGACAGTTCAATTCTTTATAATAATATAATAATGAGCAGATAATATAATAATGAGCAGTTACAATGATGGTTTGGGACAACCATAATGTGTGTTTGTACAGTCAATTAATGGCAACAGACAGTGTTAAACCATCAAAATTATATGTTTACTGCTTATGAATTTCCCAGATTTTATATACCAGGAGGTTAAGATGGCAAGGAGCCCTAATCAATCCCCCAATTGTGAGATCAATTTTTTGTAATAAAATAATAAAATAAAATAAATTCTAAAATAAAATTGATATACAGTATTATATCAGTTTAAATGCTTCCATTTGTTTTAATATATTATATAGTGAAAAACTGAAGCATTTAAACAGATCTGATAGCTAAATATTTTTTTTTTTTAAAAGTGAACATGTTAACTCTTTTATAGTTATCTAAACATCTCTGAAACCCACACCACCACCACACACAAAAATCAATTTAAACTGATGTATATCACTGATGTATTTTGAGTTTGCAAGCTATACCTGTGGTGGGTGTGTGATTTGTAAATGTCTCAGAGTTGTCTTTCTATGAAACCTGTAAACCGCATTCACCGGTTCTAACTCTATAGCGACAATAACTCTATAGCGGTTGTCCAGAGCACTGCAATTATTTCTCATTTAAACTACTACAATCATTTTCATGTCTGTTCTGCGTGGCAGCGGCTTCAGAAGTGCGCGGCCGTGCACGCGCGCAACTTAGAGGGAACATTGTATATATATATATATATATATATATGTATGTGTATATATATATATATATATGTATGTATATATATGTATATATATATATATGTATATGTGTGTAATAAAATCCATATATATATAATAAAAAAATATATATATATATATACACACACAATGTTCCCTCTAAGTTGCGCGCGTGCACGGCCGCGCACTTCTGAAGCACTATATATATGCATTCCTGCATTACATTCATAAGATTCTGCATTCCTAATCTCAGAGGGCAGGGAATTCCACAACTTAGGAGCCAAAGAAGAGAAAGCCCGGTCACCCATAGATTTTAGCCGTGTTGTTTGGACAGTTAAAAGACCAGCTTCAGAAGAGCGTAGAACACGTGTAGGAGTGTAGGGGGTTAAAAGCTCACACAAATATTGAGGGGCCAAATTATTCAAGGCCTTATAAGTGAGCATGAGAATTTTAAAATCAATATGAAAACTAACAGGAAGCCAGTGCAGTTATTCCAGGATAGGTGTGATGTGCTCTCTTGCACTGGTCCTAGTCAGAATTCTAGCTGCTGAATTTTGTACCAACTGTAATTTACTTAGGGTAGCTTTAGAAACTCCAGCCAGCAGTGCATTACAATAATCAATGCGTGAAAAAACAAAAGTGTTGATTAACTTTTCAGCCACAGAGAAAGTCAACATGGGACGTAATTTAGCAATGTTTCTGAGATGAAAAAATGATGCTTTGACTGTGTTACGAACATGATGGTCAAATGTTCAATTGGCATCAAATATCACCCCCAGATTTTTTAGTTTAGTTTGGAATTGTAAAGCAGAGCCATCCACACTTAAGGTTATGGACTCTGCTTTACGCAACTGATGAGGTGAACCAATGAGCACCACTTCAGTTTTGTCACTGTTTAGACAAAGAAAATTTTCAGACATCCATTTTTTAATCTCAGTAAAACATTGAGAAAGAAAAGAAACATGCATATTGACACCAGGTTTTGAATGTATATAGATCTGAGTTTTGCATAAAAGTGAAAGTTAAGACCAAGAGTTCTTAAAAGTTGGCCAAATGGAAAAATGTAAATACTAAAAAGTAAAGGGCCCAAAACTGATCCCTGGGGAACACCACAGTGCACCACACTGATCTCAGACTTGCAATCACCCATCACAACAAACTGCTTGCGATCAGAGAGGTAAGACTTAAACCACTGTAATGCAGACTCAGAAACTCCAAAGATAGTCTAGAGATGTATGAACGGGTGATTAAAATGGAGCAGGGGTGTGAGTCATGTCACTCCGCACGTAGTCCAATCATTTATCACGATTGAAGTTCAAAGTGTACGCGCATCGTTATGAATGCGCACACACCCAACCACGCCCAACCATCTACTCACGTGAACAGCTTCAGTGAACACGGATGATTCACGTAAGCAAATCCAATATATTGGCTGCGTCCGAAAACTGGAAAATGTTGCCTTACGAGGACACATTTCAAGGTAGTAAGGCATCAAGGCACGTCCGAATCCAATGTTAGCTTCACTTCCTCTCTCATGAGATACCTTCATCTGATCGATTTTTGAAGGAAGCATAGATGTATCCTTAGCTGGCTTTGATATCCCACAATCCTGTGCTTTCCATTCTGTGACAGTTGAGCTAGAAAAATAAAGATGGCGTCCGAAAGTTGTGTTTGCTGCTCAGTTTTTGTACAAATGTACGATTTTGATCAACATATTTCAATTTTGATATAATTTCTATTGAGAAATTACTACTGTAGTAATTAAATATTTGTTTAGTTCTCACCAAAGCTCACGCTATATTGCTGTAGATCATTAAACTGTTACACTGCCTCAGAAGTATGTCCGAAATACTTTACTTTACTTTATACTTTATTTGTCCCTATAAAGGGAAAATTGTCTTGGGCAATACAGGTTAAAGCTGCACAAACATAACACTCACATAAATAACAATCACACAATCATGTCCTTTTGATTTGAATTCAACAGCCTTGTAGCCAGAGGAATGAAAGAATTTCTGTAGCGGTTGTATCTAAACCTTGCAGTGCGGAACCGTCGACCAGATGGAAGTAATTCAAATTCAGGATAAAGTTCACAATTTCGTGAGGTACCTTCATGCACAAACGGTGCCGTACAAGTCATTCTCTTATAAGATAGCGAGGCAGCAAGACAGCTACCTAGGTTTTCGGATGCAGCCCCCGTCTTTCATTTTTATATGCAGGTCTAGTAAAATTTAACCAATCTATTGATCATTTTTTGTAATGATTCCATAACATTAATGTTAAACGATTCTGGGCTAATTTAGCAAAGTAACGGCAAGGCTGGTAACTCTCACGCAATTGACCCAATTCTCATGCTCTCACCCCCATATTCTCACGCAGACTCGTGCAGCAGTGAGGGGAAAAAAATCGCGCCGCATAAACTCGCAAAGCAACGCACAGAGAGACCAGACAGACAGTGTACAGACTAGTGAGTTTTTGTGACAATTGTGAGGGATATACACAATTTATTCCCATAAACTGTGTAGTCAGCCGTTCTCCCTCCCATCTGCACCGTGTGAACGCAGGCAGGCCAGTGAGTTACAGGGCGCTCCGTGTCTCCGTCCAGTTTAGCTAGTAACTAATAGGCCTATGCTGTTATATAGTTTAGGATGTGTGTTAGGATGATTAGTAAAGAATATGCCACCGCTAATTTACATTATGCATCCACTGTCGTTTTGCTTTGTATTTAAATATATATTTTTTTTAATTCAGTTGGATAATGGTCGCTGCCGCTCCACATTCACAGATAATACTTTGATTACTTTTCAGTAGCAGGCTCATCAAGATTACAAATTAATATCATATAGCCTTCTGCTGAGTTAGGATGATGAGGAGGAGGAGGAGGATGAGGATACATACACAGAATACACACAAATAAGTACAAAAAAATAGCAAAAAATGATAAAGGGTATAGTAAAAGTTTTCCTCAGTTTTACCATTATATAACAGATTTTGACATTATTTTGTATGTCAGTTTTAATAATCAACCTCTGGGACATAAAAGTGACCATAGTTGAAGAAAGAGAGATAACCATGTTTCTTGGCTAAACGTCCCATAATTGTAGATAGAAGGGAAATGTCTGTCTTGTGTGTGTTCTGCAGATAAAGGCAGCACTGGTGACGTTGAGTGTGTGTGCGAGGGTTTTTCATGCAGTGGTATCCAGCGCTGTTTTGGCCTGCAGTGTTTCTCCTCACTGTCCTTTGAGAATGGGGCAGCCCTACAGCAAAAAGGGTGCATTGTGGCTAGTGAAGAAGGGGCAGTACGCTGCAAAAACTCCCCATCTGTGGACACGCCGGTGTACTGTTGCCAGGAAACATTGTGTAATATAAATATTACCATGGAGATGCCAAATACAGGTGAATCATTAATTTAATCATTAATTGTAATTTTTTTTAAACATCTCACCATAAATGTACAATAGTTTAATGATAAAACTGTAAGTTTTCCACTCATGCTATTTGAAATGGGCGAATCTCAAAAAAATGGTCAAAAACATGTCTGGGTCACGTTACAACCCCCAAAAACAAAAGAAAAAAGTATTTTGGCATTAATACCATGAAACCTATTTCATGGCCTTCTATTTCATGATCCTTTGTTTAAATTATGAAGTATGGATCAGACCATGTGAGATTTGTTCATATTTTTAAAATATCTCTTGCATTTCTGAATGATGTCCTTTGGGAAGGATTGCACTAACTCTCATGTAAAAGCAAATAAATGTCTGTTAAACATTGCATAATCTAAATTAGTTTCCTGTAATATCTAACAATTTATGTTTTTTATTTTTTTTATTTTTTGTAAAATAACTAGTCATTTAGTCTATGGGCTGAGATACTGGGATAGGCTTCGGCATCCCCACAACACAAGTGGATGGATGAAATTAATCATTGGAAATAAAATTAGCCTCGGACCTCGAGCACTGAGGCCAAAATTAATTTGCGTTTTCTGTCGGGCCAGTAGCCCCACAGTGCTACCCTAACACACGTCCTTAACATGCCTCAATAGAACAGCGTCACACAACCTCACCTATTCACCAGCATAGGGAATCTAGCTGACTGAAAACTAGCTAGACAAAATGAGCATGACATTTGGTCTTTTTTTAAAGACATACGACTCCAAAATAAAAAGACCAATGAATTACAATATTTTTTTTTACAGTGACAGTAATTTAGTAATTTGTGTCAGGAATGTACATCAACCATGCTGAATCAAATGCTGAATGCCAGGCAAAGCGTTCACACCGATTTGGTTAGTGTTAGTTCACCCAAAGATGAAAATGTCTTCATTTACTCAACCTCATGCCAATCCAAACCCATATGACTTTCGTGCATCTTCAGGACACGCATGTGAACACAGCCTATTTTAATGAAATCTGGGAGAAATCTGTCCCTCCATTAAAAGTCTATTCACTCATAACTCTGACGCTTCAAAACATTCATTAAGAATCATGAATCGAGCAGTTTAATCCAAGTCTTCTGAAGAGACACAATTGCTTTAAATAATGAACAGATTTAATTTAGGCTTATTGACATATAAACACTGAGCAGCAAATAATGTTTGCAGCATTCAAATTTGGTTACAGAAGCAATGGTTAGGCTACATGTAATAAATGAGATCAACAGGGCTGCTGTAACAGCAGTCATCAATTGATTTAAGTGCTTGGTCAGCAGGGGCTCCCCAAACCTGTGGGGCCCTACGCATTTGCGTGGGTTGCATGGTGGTTAACAACGCTACTGCACGGATTGCCCTGGGCCCACTTGGGTTTTCCATTCACAAACTACAAAATAGTTTGACCATCAGATATTCTTAATGGCTGCTGCTTCTGGCAGATCTCTACAAATTATTCATTCATGACATACACTTGTCTATTGTCACACCAATCGCTTCCAAACTGTGTAAGAGAGATGTGACTGCGTGTCTTGTTTAAATGTTTTGATATAGACTGGTTTTCTGAGTGTGCACACCTGAAACACGTGTACAGAAACCTGCTGTCACACGGCATGTATACTACTAAATTAAGATCTCTTTTGCATCTTATTGTGCTTAAACTGTCAAATACACACAAGGTTGTGTCAAAAACACCCAAAGTTCACATAAACACGGTTGTGTTTTAAGTGAAGGTAAACATCTGGGAAGGAAACCACGTAATGTATCAGTATATTGAATCCATGCCTTGTAGGTCTTAAATTGACAATAGCCTAATATACCCACTGTTGTTTCTGTCATTAATGTTAAACAAAAGAAAAATATCTCGCTGCTCTTCAGTGAATAACTTTTGTAGCTTTAGTAAGAGTCAGTGTTATATATTCATATTACAATAACATATTTCATTAATACAGTGAAGACTATGCAGTTTTATTTTTGAATGTTGAATGCTGCTGTTAAATACCTGAAAAGTATTCAATTAACTGCATTTGTAGCAATCTTGGGTTTTTATAGGATTATATTTTGGAAGGTAGAGGGTCAGCCATCAAAAGGAACAGTATGAACACAAAGATATCGGAGACCCCATACATAATTAATTGTTAATCACTGATGGATAAAATTGCATTAAAAAAATATTGCAAAATGCAATTTCACATTGAAATAAAGTGAGATCATAAAATGTTTTATGAAATGCTTCTGAATATCACATTTGTTGATCTAATATATATTAATCTTCTTTCCAGATGGGGAATTAAAGGCAGCCCCTACAGAGCATGAGTGTGTGTGTGAGGGCCGGTCGTGTGTAACAGGGGACCGCTGTATGGGTCAGCAGTGTTTCTCCTCTTTGACTCTGAGTGATGGAATGCCAGTGTCTCAGAAGGGCTGTTTTAAGGTGTATGAGCAGGGCAGGATGACCTGCAAAACTCCTCCATCACCTGACCAGATTGTAGAGTGTTGTCAGGCTCATCTGTGCAACATGAACCTCACTGTGAGACTTCCTGTACGAGGTAATGCTCACACATACACAAACCAATAATCTGCATCTTCTCAGGTTCAAATGGACATAGTTTTATATTAGTTGCCATGAAATTGTCTTTATTGCTTGGCTTATTTGCATATTTTTAGTCAATCGTTTATATGCTTTAGCCCCAACAGCCACATACTAATTCTAAAAGCACTCTGGAAAAGGGGTTGGGCTAGTTTAAACCTCTCTATACTAGTAGTTTCCTGCCATTTATGTTTTCACACATGTTGTATGTGGGTAGTTCCAGTGACAGCAGTGTCCTGTAGTTTGACATGCATTTTGCTCATTTATAATTATTAAGCCTGCAGCTTTTATGATGTCATTGATTATTTAGCTCCATCCCTTAAGCACACCTCAAAGATCAAACCAAAGTCTTCTTGAATGCTTTGCTTGAACAGTTCAGCCAGGTGTGTTTGTTTAGAGGTGGAGCTTAAAAAAAAAAATCTACAGGACAGTGGCCCTCTAGGACCAGAGGTGCCCATCCCTGTTCTAGCAAGATGGAATAGTTTAAATATCCGTGACTTGATATAATTTTAACATTTCCTGATATTTCTGGGTTTTCTATGACTGTTTGAACCTTGCAGAATGTTTCATTTTTAAAAAAAATGGAAAGAAGGAAAATGGCAATACACAATGGCCCTGTCCCAAATGGCGCCCTAGACACTCGTGGTTTTCCTATGGCTAGGAGTCTGCACTTTCGTGACATAACTTTGACTGTTGGAAAGAAGTCTGCTGTGGAGCTCGCTTGATTGCGAGCTTGGCAAACGTGCTCATTGAGGGCGCTCGTGAGCACCCTTCTGAAACCTAAAATGACAAATGGGACATCTCATGCACTTAAAGGTTTAGTTCACCCAAAAAGGAAAACTCTGTCTTTAATCACTCTCCCTCAGGTCGTTCCACACCTGTAAGACCTTCGTTCATCTTTGGAACACAATTTAAGATATTTTTGATAAAATCCGATGACTCGTGAGGCCTGTATTAAGAGCAATCTAACTTAGACTTTCAAACACCCAGAAAGATACTAAAAATATATTTAAAACAGTTCATGTGACTACAGTGGTTCAACCTTAATGTTATGAAGCAATGAGAATACTTTTTGTGTGCCAAAAAACAAAAAACAACTTTATTCGACAATATCTAGCACTCGTCACTGAACTAAACACTGCTTCATGAAGTTTCGAAGCTTTACGAATCTTTTGTTTGTAATAAGTGGTTCGGAGCACTGCCAAAGTCACATGAACCATTGAAATTTCGAAACATTTATGATGCAACAAAGCCTTGTTTACTGAAATCACATGACTTTGGCAGTTTCAGATCATTTGATATATGCTCCAAACCACTGATTCGAAACAAAAGATTTGTGAAGCTTTGAAGCTTCATAAAGCAGTGTTGAAGCTTCAGTGACGAGTGCTAGATATTGTTAAATAAAGTTATTTTGTTTTTTTGTATTCTTGTCACTTCATAACATTAAGGATGAACCACTGTAGTCACATGAACCATTTTATAAATATATTTTTTTGAAAGTCTAAGGGCCCTATTTTAATGATCTAAATGCAAAGTGTAAAGCGCACGGCGCAGGTGCACTCAGGGCGTGTCCAAATCCACTTTTGCCATTTTTACGACAGAAAAACGGTCCGTGCGCCGGGGCGCATTTTTGAAATGGGTTGTCTCTTTTCATTCATTCATTCATTTCTTTATTTAACCAGGTAAAAAAAAACTCATTGAGATTAAAATCTCTTTTACAAGAGTGACCTGGCCAAGAAAGCAGCAGCAATGACATAGACATACAAATACACATCAAGACACGAAAAAAAACAACAAAAACAAAACAATCAAGGATCACAACAGCAATTCACCAAAGGATAAAACACATAATCTGTTAAAAGTAACTTAAACTCATTTAGTGATGGAAGCACAGTCAGCTTTAAGACATTTTGTAAGGTATTCCAAACAATGGAAGCATTATGTTTAAAACCTTTTTTTACCTAGCTCTGTTCAGACTCAAGGAACTTAAGATTTAACAAATAGTTTGAACGAAGGTTGTAACAAAAATTTGTGTTTGAAAAGCTAAGAAACAAGTAAGATGGAGCTAGACCACTGATAGACTTATAAATAAAACAGTACCAATTGAAAGTTCTTCTAGTACACAGAGATGGCAACTCAGCCTTGTCATATAAAGTGCAATGATGTGCTTGATAGCCATAACCAGTAATAAAACGTAAAGCACTATGATAAACAGTATCAAGTTTTTTTTTAAATAATGTACTGGGGCAGTCATGTAAAACAGATCTCCATAATCCAATAACGGTAAAAAGGTTGCAGATACCAAATATTTCCTTGCACTAAAAGAAAATAAAGTTTTGTTTCTGAAATAAAAACCCAATTTCAGCATAAGTTTTAAAAGTAATGTATCAATGTGTGGCTTAAAGGTTAATTGATTATCAAGTAAAATACCCAGGTACTTATAGCTCGCAACACATTCTATTTTTTCTCCCTGTGAAGATATTATATCAGAAAGATTACTTAATAGAGCTTTAGAATTTGAAAAAATAATTAGTTTAGTTTTATCTATATTTAAAACTAGTTTAAGTTGACATAGTTGAGACTGAACAATATCAAATGCTGACTGTAAATAATGAAGAGCTTATGAAGCTGATGAAGCACAGCAATAAATAGCAGTGTCGTCTGCATAAAGATGGTACATAGCATTGGGAATGTTATCACAAATATTATTTATATAGATAGAAGATAAAATGGGTCCTAAAACAGACCCCTGAGGTACACCTTTAGTGACTGACAGAACAGATGAAGTACAACCCTTTAAAAACACACACTGTGTTCTCGCTGAAAGGTAGTTTGCAAAACATTTGATAGCATTATCTGAGAAACAAACAATGGAAATTCTTTTTAGAAGGATGTCGTGATCAACTGTGTCAAAAGCCTTCGATAAATCAAGAAAAAGAGCTGAACAAATTTGTTTACAGTCTAAAGCATTTATAATATCACTAAACACTTTCATGGCAGCAGTAACAATGCTGTGCTGCTTTCTGAAACCAGACTGAAAAGGAGATAGAATATTATTTACTTCCAAAAAAGTTTTTTAATTGCTCATTTACTAATTTCTCCAAAAACTTAGATAAAACACACAGTTTAGATATTGGCATATAATTGTATAAACTGCAATGAATCCCCTCCTTTAAAAAGAGGAGAAACAAAAGCTGACTTCCAGATCTTTGGGAGTTTGCATTGAGAAATAGAAAGATTGAATAAGTAAGTCCGTGGTTCAGCAATAAAATCAGCTGCTATCTTTAAATAAAATGGTTCTAGCTTGTCGGGCCCTGCAGACTTATTTGGGTCCAACTGACTCTGGACTTTATGGACCTGAGAAACAGAGAACTGGGTAAGTTCAAATTTTTGTGTAGTTTACATGGAGCATCAACTGAGGGTACGGTAAGAGAATTAGTCAAAGAACAGTTTAGAGACTGAGATTCAAATAAAGAACCTGATTATAAAAAATGCTCATTCAAACTATCTAAAATAACTGACTTCTCTGTAGTCAGGTGATCATTTTTAGTAATAATTTTATTAATCTCCGTATTATCAGCTTGAGACAATGACTTTATTGTTTTCCAAAATTTAACTGGATTATTTAAATTTTGTGATGTTTCAAATAGATAATCTGATTTTGGCTTTTTTTATCTGGGAAGTACAAAGATTTCTCAACTTTCTAAACTGAAGCCAGTCCGATTCAACTTTGGTGCTTCTAGCTTTGGCCCAAGCTGCATTCCTATCCTGCAGAAATCGGCCTAGTTAGCTCCAATGTGAACCATGGGTTATGTTGTGTCTTCACTCTTATTTTACGCATTGGTGCATGTTTATTTACCAAGTGCATAAAACTACTATGGAAAAAATTCCATGCTGTCTCAACATCATTTATTAAAGTAATATGACTCCAGTCAAAAATATACAAATCATGATGCAATGCTTGATCTACAAAATGTTTTCTATTTCGTGTAAAAAGAATTTGAGGTCTAAATTTTTGACGTTTAGTATTCCTCACAGCAGCTATGACACAGTGATCACTAACATCATTAGCAAATATACCTATATCTTCATATTTATGAGGTGCATTGGTCAAGAATAGGTCTAATACTTGAAACAGAAGATAACCAATCCCAATTAAAATCACCAGCTAATAATATTTCATTAAAATTCATTGTAGAAAGTTGCTGTTGTAATAGAACAAAAGATTCAGAAATGGCTGAGGGAGGCCTGTAACAACCAACCAAAGTTAAATAAGTATCTTTAGAAAGCTCAATTTTTAAAGCTAAAAACTCAAACATCTTACTGATCGATAGAGCAGATATTACGCAAGTATGGAATTTACTCCTTACATATATTGCAATTCCACCGCCCTTTTCAGACGATCACACCTGAACAGAGAATGCCCACCTATATTTACATCATTATCTGAAATAGCTTTACTTAACCATGTTTCAAAAAGAATAATAAAATCTGTGTCTGTTGTATGAGCCCAGATTCTAACTGAGTCAATTTTTGGAAGCAAGCTACGTATGTTAAAATGAATAAAACCAATTCTGGATCTAGATTTAAAAACATCAGGAGTACTCAAATAACCAGGCCCGGGATTTGGATGAATATTACCAGATAAAAGTAATAGTAAATAAACAAAAACATGACGCTTAATTGAATTGGCTGAATTAGGAATTTTTCCTTGAAAACATGTACTGTAAATAAAAAAGGACAATTCACCATCATGTAAGCTGGAATAATTTAAACAGCACAGTGAATAAGAAAAGTCTAATTTCAACACTCCATTCTTCCAACCATAGTCAAGATCAAAGGACGTGCCCCCAGTACACTGAAACTGCTATACTACATCAAAATGTGATCTTCTAGATCTTCTACAGCCGACCTCAAAAAAGGTTAAATCCAACAGTAAAAAGAACAGGACTAAAAGACGTGCCATTTTCATTTAACCTGTTTTACTGATCTTCGATCAGAGGCACTCCAAATCGATTCGACCAATCCTAACGAAACGTTATCTGACGTCACGATGTAAACAAGGAACTGCATCCTCATCAGTCCATGTCCCACGTCGAATAGAGAGAGCTGATGGAAACGAACACAATCAGAAGCAGTCCCTATTCTCTTAATGAGTAATGGGCGTAACGTTCAATAAACCAATCAGAGTGTCATCTCCCATTCCCTTTAAGAGCGAGATGCGCTCGCGCCATGGCGAATTGCTATTTACATGGCGGAATTTGTTGGCGGAAAAGCTGAACGCTTTTCAAGCAAAGAAACCGTTCTGCTCATGCGTGAAGTTAAAGCGGGCTTGCAAACGCAGGCTTTCAAATAGCTCTGCGCGATGAGTCAGTTAATATATATTTGTGTGTATTGGCACGATTGTTCAATTAATTAGCCAATTTCGTCATTATAAGTAGTAATAGGCTGAATTGAAAATAGGTAGCCTAATTCTAATACACGCAATGACTATTCATCATTACATTTTTATATTTATGTAGCATACACAATAATATTCTTTTACACTGTAATCCTTTTGTTTTTAATATTTGGCATGTTGGTGTGATGCGCATCCCTGCGTGTAATAAGCAAAGTCAACGCACACTGTGGACGCGCCCAGAGGCGCAGTTTCTACCAACGCGCTTTAACAAAAAAATATTGCGCCATTGACTTTAGACTTTAGACCAGGTTTGAGTTGGTCTATGGTGCAGTCTATTTTCAGCTCCTTAAAATAGCAATGCGCCTGAACACACCTTTTAACTGGCACAGATGCATTTACTAATTTAAGGACGTGGCGCTGAACGGGAAAATGCGAACGGCGTCGGACGCAAACTAGCAAGCACACTTGCGCTGCGCCTTGCGTCGCATTGCGCCGGGTGTATTATAGGGCCCTAAGTTAACTTGCTTTAAATGCAGGCCTCACGAGCCATCAGATTTTTATCAAAAATGTCTTAAATTGTGTTCTGAAGATGAACGAACGGTCTTACGGGTGTGGAACAACATGAGGGTGAGTAATAGAATTTAAATTTTTTGGTGAAGTAACCCTTTAAGGGACCTTTAAGTCCACAAGACTGTGAGTACATATGAAGTGTGTGCCATTTGGGACAGAGCCAATAACTTATTGGACATAATGACTTTTTGCAATTGAAAGTATGAGTTTTTATTCACATTACAGTGACAGGGGGTTTAAATGTGCTTAATATCATGAAACTAATATGAATCTCTGTGAGATTTACCCCTCTGCAGGTTAAAATAGTTTCTTTTTAAATGACTCTCTACAGTAAATCTCTGTCTCTCTCAGTGGTGGAGGGCCCCAACTATAGTGTGACAACGCTGACCATTGTGATTGTGGCTCCAGTCATCGTTTTGATATTCCTGTCTGCTGTGGCGATCCTGATCTTCCGTTGTATTCACCTTCACCAGATAGAGCATCTGACCGCTCATGATGCTGAGTATGGCACCATTGATGGTCTGATTGCGTCTAATGTGGGAGAAAGCACACTCGCGGTGAGGGAAACCTACACATCACAAAGTCTGTTATCCGTTTGTGATTAAGCACATTGAGCTCTTTATGAGAGATGTGATTCCATTTGTTGAAACAGCACAACCAAAAGATCAACTAAAGTTCAAGTAATAAAGAAATAAATTACTTTTCAATTTACTTGAAATTATTAGGCCAAGAACTACAGTAAATAGCTCGTATGAGGTTACACTTTACAAAATTATTATTATTACAAAGATGTAAAGACATGTACCATGCTAAAGGCCTGTTCACACCAAGAACGATAACTATAAAGATATCGATAAGTATATTAGCGTCCACACCAGAAGACAATATCATTCTGTTTATTCTAAATGTGGGCTGCAGTTTATGTTGTCTGTTGCTTTAAATGTTCAAGATCTTTAAAGCAGGATTGACAGATTGGCCTTCAATGTTTTTATTGTTCATCTGCTGAAAAAAATTATTCTGAAAATGATGCCAATGATATTATTCCTCTCTGTGTTATTTTTATACTTGTGGTGTGGACTTGGCTATTTTTTATTTTTTTATTTTTTTTTTACATTTAGAATGATTTTTGTACTTTATTGTTATAGTTATCTTTCTTGGTTTCAACAGGTCTTAATAGCATGTTCTTTAGACATAAAAGTTTTGGACGCCTATAGTACACACACCGCTGTAACCACACAATTGTTTTTGAATCTTTGTTTTCTTTTAAGCTTATTAATTAATGGAATATCACATAAATCTGTGATTTAATCACACTTTATATTAAGTGTCTTTAAGTACTATGTACTATGTAAACATTTAAATTAATAATTTTATGCAATGCACTTATTGTACATATGTTTTTACATGGTACCAATATTTAAAAAAAAAGAAAAAAAAATACCTGCATGTAATTACAGCTTTAATTAATTTCTGTAACTTTATACAGGGCATTGTGAAAGTTTTTTTGTTTACATTTTATGTTATATTGTTGCCTTATGTTAAACTACTTTAATAGCTTTTTTTCACATTAGTGTACACTCCATACACCATAATGGCAAAGCAAAAAACAAGATTTGTGGCAGCTTTGCAAATGTATTAAAAATAAACAATTGAAATAATTACATTACATAAGTGTTCATACCCTTTTCTGGGACACAATTTCACTTGTAGATGTTACTACACTTCGAGTGGAGTTAACCTGTGCAAATTCAATTGAATGGATATGATTTGGAAAGGCACGCACCTCTCAAAAATGGTCTAACAGCTGTAAATGCATATCAGAGCACAAATCAAGCCATGATGTCAAAAAAACTGCATGCAGAGCTAAGAGACAGGATTGTGTCAAGACACAGATCTGGGGAAGACTACAAAAAAAAAAAAAAAAAAAAAAAAACCTGCATTGAAGGTTCACAAAAGCATGTAGCCTCCATAATCCTTAAAGGAAGAAAATTGAAACAACGAGGACCCTTCCTAGAGTTAGCCTCCTTGCCAAACTGAGCAATCACTGGAGAAGGGCCTTGGTTAAAGTGCTGACCAAGAAGCTGATGATCACTCCAGTTGAGCTCCATGAACACATATGGAAATAGGAGAAACTTACAGGACAAACTTCACTGCAACACTCCACTTATCTGGGCTTAATGGCAGAATGAGACTCAAGCTTCTTGAAGATACATGAAAACCCACAAGGAATTTGCAAAAAAAAAGCACCTAAAGGACTCTCTCAGACAGTGAGAAACAAGATTCTCTGGTCTGATAAACCTCTGTTCCAAGCATCATGTATGGAAGAAACCAGGCACTGCTCATCACCTGCACAAAAGCATCCCAACAGTAAAGTGTGATGGTAGCAGATGGTAGCAGCATTATGCCGTGTTGTATTTTTTGGGGGGGACTCGACAGGGTAGATGGAAAGCTCAGAGCAGCAAAATATAGAGATCGCCTTAATGAAAACCTAGTCCAGAGCATTCAGAACCTCAGGCAGGGCAGAAGGTTCACCTTCCAACAGAACAATGACCCTAAGCAGACAGCTAAGACAATGCAAGAGTGGCTTATGTGACATCCTTGAGTAGCCCAGCCAGAACCCGGACTTGAACCCAATCAAACATCTCTGGAGCAACCTAAAAAATGTCTGTCCACCGACGGTCCCCATCCAACCTAACTGAGCTAAATCACCAAATACAGAGCTTGTCGCATCATACCCAAAAAGACTTGAGTCTGTAAAGGTGCTTCAAAGTACTGAGTTACAAATCATATGCAATGTTCATTTTTAAGTTTTTCTTTTTTAATAAATTTGCAAAGTTGTCACATCTGTTTTTTGCGTTGTCATTATGGTGTATGGATGGAGCAATTGATGTGAAAAAAAAAAGGACAGATCCCCTGCATCTCCTCTCTGTTTAAACACATGTTTGATGAAAACACAGGATGTAAGATGAAAGATGAAAGTGTTTTGATGAATTTGTGAGGTGAGTATTATGATGTGTGTTTGCTGAGCTGGCTCTTCATTTGCTGCTGTTGGATCATTTTCAAGCTGTTTTCAAAGTTCTCTGTGGAGTGCTTGGCAACCAAAGCAAATATTCAGTGGTCTAATGTTTGCCTTAGCATAAAAGTCTGTTCCAGTGCTGGGAATGACATGTTATTAAAACCACTTGAATCTGTAAAATCTGCTCTCAGAGGTGTAGGAGGTGACTGGTTTTTGAATGTGTTGATTCATTTGTTCAGACAGTGATTCAAAGTGTCTAAAGTCAACAAGCTATGATTTTTAGGATTGTGCAGTAATTATTCCCAGTGTTTTGCAATCCTGCTTTCTAAAAGTCTCTCTCCATGATGTAAACATATGGTTATCGTGACTCTTGTGGTTTTGGCCTTCGGTGCATTTTTTTTCCCTCATTCCATTATTTAGAATGTGGCTGTTCAATGTGTGCTCTCTAGTGTACAAGTGTGTGTACTGCAGGGTCCAAATAAACAAATGTAGAGGAACTACAGTAAATGTACTAAATTGTTTTTCTTTATTCTTTATTCTTTCTCTCAGGATTTGTTGGATCATTCCTGTACATCTGGTAGTGGCTCTGGTCTACCTTTCCTGGTCCAGAGGACAGTAGCCAGACAGATCACTCTCAGCGAGTGTGTCGGTATGTGCCCACACAATCTCAGTACTTTCTCAGAGCTAATGAGCATAAGCTAGTGTGAGCTAGTGTGCATAAAGTGTTTCTCAGATTTTGTGTTGCAGGTTAGCTGCTCCTTTAAAACTGTTTAAACACCACTTGGCTTTCAGTTACTAAGCTATAGGTATGGGACAGTTTTGACCAGTAGTAAGCTATATATGACAAAACCCCACTTTTGAGTTATCTGGATTATGTCTTCAATTGGAAAAAAAATAAAACCACATAAAATGTTACATTACATATATATTTTTGCAAAATGTTTAGTCTGAAGTAATAGGCTGCATATAAAGCATATATGTGTGTTTTCTGTCAGGTAAAGGTCGGTATGGAGAAGTCTGGAGGGGTCAGTGGCAGGGAGAAAGTGTGGCTGTGAAAATATTCTCATCTCGAGATGAGAAATCTTGGTTCAGAGAGACAGAAATCTACAACACTGTCCTACTGCGACACGAGAATATTCTGGGTAAATCATGTACATCTTTCATATTGAAAGCACATATCAAACCCCTAGAAATGACATTTGCTTTCATTAGGATACTTTAGAACAAACGCAATTAAAACATATTAATTTCACTTAACTATAACTTTATGTAAAAAGTTTACCTTGTATAAAAATTATTTTTTTCCTTCACAGGCTTCATTGCATCGGATATGACATCACGTAACTCCAGCACTCAGTTGTGGTTAATCACACATTTTCATGAAATGGGATCTCTCTATGATTACCTGCAACTCAGCATGCTGGATGCTTCTGCCTGTTTGCGGATGGCACTGTCCATTGCCAGTGGCCTGGCTCATCTGCACGTGGAGATCTTTGGCACTCAGGGCAAACCAGCCATCGCTCACAGAGACCTAAAAAGCAAAAATATTTTAGTGAACAAAAATGGCCAGTGCTGCATTGCAGACCTTGGTAAGAATGGCTTCTGACTGAAGTCAGTTATTTTATGCATGCTTTTGATTCATATGGCTTTATATTAGAATATTTAAAATATTACCATGAAGTTTATTTTGGACAGTGTCAGCAAACATTTGAAAACACCATGTGATCTATGATTATGTATGGAAATAATTGACAACAGAGCGTTGAATTATTGACCATTTAATTTGTTCAATTATGCATTACATTTTTCAAAAATCACTGTAGGTATAATCAAAATAACACATTATCACAGTAATTATGGTCTAGAGACTAAATTTTTTGCATATACCACAGTTACTGCATCTCAAAAATATTTGTGTTAGAACTATTTTCTTAAAGCAGCAAACCAATTCAGATAATTTCAAGCATAATTGATATGCATCTGTAATGTGGTCTACAAATCTAAAACTACTTTCTAAACATGCAGTTATCCCTGAAGCCTCCTAATGCATCAACCAATCAACCTTTCAAAAAAAAAAAGTTCAGGTCAAATCTTTGTGATTATTATAAGCCATTTTTATATTTATTTATTTTTATTTTTATACAACATTTATTGTTAGGCTGAATAAGTTAGGGCCATAATCATGGTAATGAATCATAGAGGACAGATTAATGGATTTTAAATCTGTAAATATTTTGTTGCCTATTTCCATCCATCAGTCACTTGTTGTCTGGTTTCTAATCACTTGTTTGTTCCCTCAATATTTACCTACTGAACATGTTGCCCTTTATACGCAAATAAGTAGAAAGCAGATGCGAGATATTTGCTCATGGAGGACGGACACTTTAATTTGTGTCTTTATTAAATTCACTCTGACTCACTCTAGAGCTCTAGGGCTCATTTCTGCAACACCAGGCTGCTATTAGAAGAAATCACAGTTGTTTCCTACTAAAACTCTAACAAAAACCCATTAGGTAGCTTTTAGCTAACACATATCTGGGGACTCTTCCGTACACGGGAAGTGGAACACAAGATTAGTTTTTGTAGAGCACTTGAAACTACATACAGCACATTAAGAAAATTCAGATGTTCTTCTTAGTCACAGGATTTAAAAACATGTTGTCCATAGGGGACTAGAGGTTTTCACTTAGCACTATTTTTTTCCCCTGCATGCTCAAAAAAAAAAGAAAAAAAAAATGTTTTTCAAGACCTTTTGGAGACTAGTTTTTCATGTTTTTAATGTCATATGAAATTGATTTCTTGTATATTCCCACAAGAGGTGCTTTTCCCATCAAGCTGTGGATATACAGTACTGTGCAAAAGTCGTGGGCACTTTAGTATTTTCAAAATTGGCCAGTACTGTAAATCTCAGATTATGCATGTCAGATGCATCTCAGCATCTTATTTGATGTTCTTAGGTGTGTATGCACGTATTTGTCCAATGAAATGCTGAATTACAATACCCCTTTCTCTAAATTATGAATGCAATCTGGAAATTATTCTATTTGAAAGTGTCTTCATTACTTTCGCCCCTGGGTAAAAGCTGTCAAGTGTTGTTTTGCTGAGCTGTGGAAAAGAGCTGTCCTTTAATATAATATATTCAAAAACACAAGCAAATACACAGGTGTCTATTCCAGGCAGGGACATGTGACTAAAGTGTATTGTGCAAAGCTACAGATAGATCATGTGGTATGTGATAATGATGCATTTGGTCACACATTTGTGTTCTTCAGGTCTCGCTGTGATGCATTTTCAGGACAAAAATGAACTGGATGTAGGGAATAATCCTAAAGTTGGGACAAAGCGCTACATGGCCCCTGAAGTCCTGGATGACTCCATTCAAACAGATTGCTTTGAGTCTTACAAGAGAGTCGATATCTGGGCCTTTGGACTTGTGCTGTGGGAAATTGCTAGAAGAACAGTTAGTATTGGTACGTATATCTTTACATCTGATTTCATACCTGTCCTTAATTTTTTTTTTCAATATCTGCTGTTTCACTCGGATAACTTGCTTTCAATATGGAGACAAATGACTTGAGGAGTAAAAGATTGCTTTTTAACATGGAGCTCTGTGCTGCGTTGTGAAAATTATCCTTTTAAAAATTTATAAGATGGACAGTTTTAATCACTATTTGCATTCTGTATAACACTTAATGAGTAAAATGTTGAAGAAGTCAAAAAACCTTAAACTAGATATTAAGAGACATTTGAGATCACATGGTCCTGAATTAGTTCAGGATGGTGTGAGTGTTTATGGAGATATGGAGAATCAGAGTCTTTAAGCCTCGAGACCAGAGAGGGATGTAAATGTTTGTCCAAAAGTATTTTACAGAGATGAAACAGTGACTGTATTGAGACACACACACACACACACACACACACACACACACACACACACACACACACACACACACACACACACACACACACACACACACATACATATGCTGAAAAAAATTATAAACGCAACACTTTTGTTTTTGCCCCCATTTTTCAAGAGCTGAACTCAAAGATCTAAGACTTTTTTTTCAATGTACACAAAAGGCCTATTTATCTCAAATATTGTTCACAAATCTGTCTAAATCTGTGTTAGTGAGCACTTCTCCTTTGCCGAGATAATCCATCCACCTCACAGGTGTGGTATATCAAGATGCTGATTAGACAGCATGATTATTGCACAGGTGTGCCTTAGGCTGGCCACAAAAAAAGGGCACTCTAAAATGAGGGAGTATGCAGTTGGCATGCTGACTGCAGGAATGTCCACCAGAGCTGTTGCCCATGAATTGAATGTTCATTTCTCTACCATAAGCCGTCTCCAAAGGCGTTTCAGAGAATTTGGCAGTACATCCAACCGGCCTTACATCCGCAGACCATGTGTAACCACACCAGCCCAGGACCTCCACATCCAGCATCTTCAGCCCCAAGATCATCTGAGACCAGCCACCTGGACAGCTGCTGCAACAATCAGTTTGCGTAACCAAATAACTTCTGCACAAACTGTCAGAAACTGTCTCAGCGAAGCTCATCTGCATGCTCGTCGTCCTCATCTGGGTCTTTACCTGACTGCAGTTTGTTGTCGTAACCGACTTGAGTGGGCAAATGCTCACATGCGATGGCGTCTGGCACTTTGGAGAGGTGTTCTCTTCACAGATGAATCCCGGTTTTCACTGTACAGGGCAGATGGCAGACAGTGTTTATGGTGTCTTGTGGGTGAGCGGTTTGCTGATGTCAGTGATGTGGATCGAGTGGCCCATGGTGGCGGTGGGGTTATGGTATGGGCAAGCGTACATTATGGACAACAAGCACAGGTGAATTTTATTGATGTCACAGCGATACCGTGACGAGATCCTGAGGCCCATTGTTGTGCCATTCATCCACGACCATCTCGTCATGTTGCAACATGATAATGCACGGCCCCATGTTGCAAGGATCTGTACACAATTCCTGGAAGCTGAAAACATCACAGTTCTTGCATGGCCAGCATACTCACCGGACATGTCACCCATTGAGCATGTTTGGGATGCTCTGGATCGGCGTATACGGCAGCGTATTCCAGTTCCTGCCAATATCCAGCAACTTTGCACAGTCATTGAAGAGGAGTGGACCAACATTCCACAGACCACAGTTAACAACCTGATTAACTCTCTGCGAAGGAGTGTGTTGCACTGCGTGTGACAAATGATGGTCACACCAGATACTGACTGGTTTTCGGACACCCCCCCACACCGATGGGCTGAGACGAGGTTCAGGCTTTATTAACCTTATATATGGAGTACAAAATCCAGCAGGAACTGGAAAGTCGTGTGCAGTTATACGTCACCAGGCTTCCTCATGGTACTTAAACCGCGATGGAAACGCAGACAGCAACAGGCCTGGGGGAAAAAGTTCCTGTGTAAAAAAGTTCCTGGGACAAATTCCGGGTTCCGGGTAATTTTGGTGGAAAAGTGGCCAATTTGATCAATACAGAGCTGTCGACAGTACTAGATGGAGAAAATTTAAGAAACCAAAAAAATTGTTGGATCCAAATAGTTGCATTTGAGCAATTCAGCAATCAAAATCTCACTCTAGCCAGGAAACCAAATTTGCCAACCCTGATATATTTTAATTTTAGTTTTTCTTTTTCTAATTACTATGACTTGAGCTGTTTTAGTTGCTAAGTAGAGTCATGTGAAATTTAATAGTTTTATTCATGGCATCATAATCAGTGATCGTTAAGTTACCCATTGAGGATTGACAATTTATTGGTCAGTCTTGATTATGCATACGGACCGTAGAATTAGAATTGCGCAGTGGTTGTGTGAGACAGTTCCTCGCAGACCTCAACCTGTGAGTCATGGACTATTAAGTTTTTGTTAAAAAACATTTATTGATTATTTATTGATTTATTTATTGTCTTTTGTTGTGGCGGACTAACATGGTCATCCACACACAGTACAAAGTAACCTATGCAAACTGCGAGCCCAGTACTGACAATAAATCCTAAATAATCCTAAATGTAATATGAAATTAACCTATTTATTCATGAAATAAAAAAAATAATCACTGTCAGGACAGATCATAAAACAAAGTGGTTCGAACTATTTTATATTTAAAAATCTGTAATTTTATATGTAAAATGCCTCACTGATTTGAGAAATTATTCAATAAAAAGAATAACAAATTACAACACATTACACAGAAAAAGTAGATGTCTATTATTTTGCATTTGCACTCGACTTAATACACAGATAATTTGACATACAGCATTGTTTTTTTCCGTCCATTACTGTGGTTAACAATTTCAATCGGATTCAGTCACGCATTGAAGTATGGCTGTCAATCCAGAAACTTTGCGATGTGTAGTTAGCAGCATGAAAATATATATATATTACAGTGCCCTCCACAATTATTGGCACCCTTAGTAATTATGAGCAAAAGCAGCTGTGAAAATAAATCTGCATTGTTTATCCTTTTGATCTTTCATTAAAAAAATTCACAAAATTATAACCTTTCACTGAAGGAAAATAATTGAAAGTGGGGTGAAACTTACATTATGAAATAAATGTTTTTCTCCAAAACACGTTGGCCACAATTATTGGCACCCTTTTATTCAAAACTTTTTGCAACCTCCTTTTGCCAAGATAACAGCTCTGAGTCTTCACCTATAATGCCTGATGAGTTTGGAGAACACCTGACAAGAGATCAAAAACCATTCCTTCATGCAGAATCTCTCCAGATCCTTCAGATTCCCAGCTCCATACTGGTGCTTCTTCTCTTCAGTTCACTCCACTCATTTTCTTTAGGGTTCAGGTCAGAGGACTGAGATGGCCATGGCAGAAGCTTCATTTTGTGCTCAGTGACCCATTTTTGTTTTGGATTTGATGTTTGTTTTGGATCATTGTCCTGATGAAAGATCCAACCACAGCCCACTATTGGATTTTTAGCAGAAGCGGTTAGGTTTTGATTTATCAGTTGGTATTTGATAGAATCCATGATACCGATACCATGTATCTGAACAAGATGTACAGGACCTCCAGCAGAAAAATAGGCCCACAACATTAAAGATCCAGCAGTATATTTAACCGTGGGCATGGGGTACTTTTTATCCATGTGTGCACCAAACCCATCTGGTGGGTTTGCAGCCAAAAAGCTCTTTTTTTTTAGTTTCATCTGACCATAGAAGCCGGTCCCATTTGAAGTTCCAGTCTTGTCTGACAACTGAATATGCTGGAGATTGTTTCTGGATGAGAGCAGAGGATTTTTCTTGAAACCCTCCCGAACATCTTGTGGGGATGTAGGTGTTGTTTGATCATTTTTTTAGGCTTTCTGAGACTCAAGACTCAACTAATCTCTGCAATTCTCCAGCTGTGATACTTGGAGAGTCTTTATCCACTCAAACTTAGACACACGTCCTCTTCCAGGCAGATTTGTAACATGTTTAATTGATTGGAACTTCTTAATTATTGCCCTGATAGTGGAAATGGGGATTTTCAATGTTTTAGGTATTTTCTTACAGCCACTTTCTATTTTGTGAAGCTCAACAATATTTTGCTTCACATCAGAACTACATTCTTTGGTTTTACTCATTGTGATGAATGACTACGGGAATTTGGCCTTTGTGTTTCTTCATGTTTATATTCCTGTGGAACAGGAAGTCACGGCTGGACAATTTCATGCTTCTAGTCACCCTGGTATGCTAAAAAAAAAAATTAAATATGAATGGGAATATACTTCAGAGATATTTTACTCATAAGAATTTCTAGGGGTGCCAATAATTGTGGCCAACATGTATTGGAGAAAAACATTTATTTCATAATGTGAGTTTCCCCCCAACTGTTTTCCTTCAATGAAAGGTTAGAATTTTGTGAATTTTTTGAATGAAAGACCAAAAGGATAAACAGTGCAGATTTATTTTTTACATCCACCTTTGCTCATATCTACTAAGGGTGCCAATAATTGTGGAGGGCACTGTATATATGGAAAGTGAGCAAAGATCGCTGCCATTATAACCACTGAAGCTGTCAATTATAATGTGAGGTACTCAAAGCTGCACTTTTTCAAAAACTCCTGTTATTCTAGTCGATAAAGCGGTGCAATGAATCTCTTATTGACATTGTATTTATACTTTGTTGGTTATAATGAAAGGATTCGCAAAAGCTTCTCTGTTTTGAGTGCTGTTGAGAAAATTCTGTAATTTCTGATAGGCCATTTTGTTCACTCGCTCAACAGATATGCCTGTAATTGGCAACAAAGCTCAAAAACATGCTGCAAATAGAAACCATTGACGCCCTTCACAGAGCGCTTACACAAACCATAGACAATAAATACAGTTGTATAAGTGTTTGTCCCCTTCCTGATTTTTTTTTTTTTTTTTTTTTGCATGTTTGTCACACTTTAATGTTTCAGATCATTAATCAAAGATAACACAAGTAAACACCACATGCAGTTTTTAAATGAAGGTTTTTATTATGAAGGGAAAACAAAATCCAAACCCACATGGCCCTGTGTGAAAAAGTGCTTGCCCCATAAACCTAATAACTGGTAGGGCCACCCTTAGCAGCAACAACTGCAATCAAGCAGATGTCACAAATGATAACTTGCAGTGAGTCTGTTACAGTGCTGTGGAGGAATTTTGGCCCACTCATCTTTGCAGAATTGTTGTAATTCAGCCACATTGGAGGGTTTTCGAGCATGAACCGGTCATGCCACAGCATCTCAATAGGATTGAGGTCAGGACTTTGAGGCCCATTAAGCCACTCCAAAGTCTTCATTTTGTTTTTCTTCAGCCATTCAGAGGTGGACTTGCTGGTGCATTTTGGATCATTGTCCTGCTGCAGAACCCAAGTTTGCTTCGGCTTGAGGTCACGAACAGATGGCCGGACATTGTCCTTTAGGATTTTTTGGTAGACAGCAGAATTCATGGTTCCATTTATCACAGCAAGTCTTCCAGGTCCTGAAGCAGCAATACAGCCCCAGACCATCACACTACCACCACCATATTTTACTGTTGATATGATGTTCTTTTTCTGAAATGCTGTGTTACTTTTATGCCAGACGTAATGGGACACACACCTTCCAAAAATTTAAACTTTTGTCTCGTCAGTCCACAGAGTATAAACCCAAAAGTCTTTGGGGTCATGTGTCATTCTGGAAAAAACTGAGATGAGCCTTTATGTTCTTTTTGCTCAGCAGTGGTTTTCATCTTGGAACTCTGCCATGCAAGCCATTTTTGCCCAGTCTCTTTCTTATTGTTTGAGTCATGAACACTGACCTTAACTGAGGCAAATGAGGCCTGCAGTTCTTTGAAAGTTGTTGTGGGGTCTTTGGGACCTCTTGGATGGGTTAACGCTGCACTCTTGGGGTAATTTTGGTCAGCCGGCCACTCCTGGAAAGGTTCACCACTGTTCCATGTTTTTGTCATTTGTGGATAATGGCTCTCACTGTGGTTCGCTGGAGTCCCAAAGCTTTAGAAATGGCTTTATAACCTTTTTCAGACTGATAGACCTCAATTACTTTCTTTCTCATTTCTTCCTGAATTTGTTTGGATCTCAACATGAAGTGTAGCTTTTGAGGATCTTTTGGTCTACTTCAATTTGTCAGGCAGGTCCTATTTAAGTGATTTCTTGATTGCAAACAGGTGTGGCAGTAATCAGGCCTAGGTGTGGCTAGAGAAACTGAACTCAGGTGTGATAAACCACAGTTAAGTTATGTTTTATGCACTTTTTCCACAGAGGGCCATGTGGATTTGGATTTTGTTTTCCCTTTATAAAAAAAAAAAACCTTAATTTAAAAACTGCATATAGTGTTTACTTGTGTTATCTTTGATTAATATTTAAATATGAGTTTGATGATCTGAAACATTAAAGTATGACAAACAGGAAGGGGGCAAACATTTTTTCACACCAGTGTACATAGACACCTCATTGGCCGCTTTGGCCCATTGCTGTGATTATATCAGTGAGTCCACCATATTGGACCTGGTAAGACTGCTCTATAAACAAATACAAGTAAATGCAGAGCTGTGTTTTTTCTGGATAAAAAGCATAATATCATTTATATTTCTTAACTGATTTTAATGATTTATATTCTGTGTGGAGCAAGAAATTACTTAGAATCTCACCTGTTAGAAATACTGCAGCTCAGATTTGTTAGTGACATTTATCACAGTTCAGTTTCAGACCTGACTCTCTGATAGTTCTCAGAACAGCCTCAAGATTCTCGTCATGCTCGTTTTGGTCTTTGCCATAAACAAGTATGTCATCCATCACAACTACAGTGCCTTTGTGTCCAATTAGAAGTCTACTCATTTCTCTTTGTAAATTTTTGGGTGCTGTAACGGTAGACTATTAAAACGGAACCGCCCTACTCGAATTATGAATGTGGTCAAGTTCACACAGCTTGGGTCCAACAGGATTTGCCAAAAACCTGAGGACTCACATTTTACAGCCTGATTCAAACATTTGAGGTAAACACAAATCCTGACAGAACCATTCCTTTGGTTACATGACTTCAGAAATTATCCCTAAGCACTGTGTACGCTTAAGCTCCTGTTCTACCTTAGGCAGCAGAGGAAAAATAATTTTAATGGGGGGGTGGCCAGATTACAAGGAGTTGCATCTGACTTAAGCTCAGTTTTTACTGGTTTACATTTGAGCAAGCCAGTGTCTCCATAGACGTCATCGTGGTCTGTGATTTCATCTACTCTCTGTACTTGGCCCATCTTACAAGCAGTACTACAACTGAGCAAATTGTAAGTAAATGGCTCATCTTTGACAAAAATCCAAAACTTCCCCCTTTACTTTCAGTGTTTGCTAGGAATTTTACCATACAGCTCACTTTTCCCCCAGGACTTCTCACATTTACACTGGTTTTGACCAGTGGAGGATGCCCATGTAAGCTCTCATATGTAGAGCGTGACATGATGATGTTGGCTTCGGTATCAATTTTGAAATTGACCATTCTGTCCTGTATAGGCAGAGTAATGCACCACCTGTCCTCAGAAGCAGACTCATTCATTACAGATCCGAGGAAAAATGCATCACTAGTCTCAGTATCACACACTACTAGCTCTTTGACATTTTTTCGTTTTACATGCAATGGCAAAATGTTCAACTTATTGCATCTTCTACATCATTTATAGGAAAGTGAAAGGTAAGGGAGAAAGGGAAAAATATACCCAACTGAATGCAGATTTCCAGACAATAGCAAGGAGAGACAGGGCAACTTTTTTAAATGAACAATGCAAAGAAATGGAGGAAAACAATAGAATGGGAAAGACTAGAGATCTTTTCAATGAAATTGGAGCTATGAAGGGAACATTCCGTGCAAAGATAGGCATGATAAAAGACAAAAACGGTAGGGACTTAATAGAAGCAGAAGAGATAAACAGGAGGTGGCAAGAATACACAGAAGAATTACACAAGAAAGATAGTAATATGTCTGATAATATGTCTGATAGCTATGATGGTGTGGTTGATGACCTCGAGCCAGACATCCTGGAGAGTGAAGTCAAGTGGGCTTTAAGAAGCATTTCTAACAACAAAGCTAGCAAAAGCGATGGTATTCCAGTTGAGCTGTTTAAAATCCTAAAAGATGACGCTGTTAATGTGTTGCACACAATATGTCAGCAAATTTGGAAAAACCCAACAGTGGCCACAGGATTGGAAAAGGTCAGTTTATATTCCAGTCCCGAAAAAGGGCAATGCCAAAGAATGTTCAAACTACCGCACAACTGCGCTTATTTCACATGCTAGCAAGGTTATGCTCAAAATCCTGCAATTTAGGCTTCAGCAGTATGTGAACCGAGAACTACCAGAAGTACAAGCTGGGTTTCACAGAGGCAGAGGGACTAGAGATCAAATTGCCAACATTCGCTGGATTATGGAGAAAGCAAGGGAGTTCCAGAAAAAACATCTACTTCTGCTTCATTGGTTATACTAAAGCTTTTGATTGTGTGGATCACAATAAATTATGGCAAGTTCTTAAAGTAATGGGAGTACCAGACCATATCATCTGTCTTCTAAGAAATCTATATGTGACCAATCACGGAAAGTAGGGACACAAGTCCCTACTGGGGCATTTTGAGTTATTCACATAATCTGAAAGTGTTGTCTTCAAGCTTTCCAACGATGTGTACATGGAAATCTGATAATATTTGGAGAAGTTGTGGCCATTTGAAGGTAGGCACTCAAAAAAGCTCTAAAGAGAGGAAATGCCTCTAAAACTTGTGCAGTTCTCACCTGTTCATGCCTGCTGGGAGTGACAATAGGGCTCATTTACATCTAATTTAGATAAGCCGTACCCCCTGTAAAGCTCCCCCCTGTAAAGCTGCATGGTTGCATAGCAACGACAGACGCAACGGGAAAAATTGGACCGCATACTATTAATAATAAAGGATAATGTGCATTGTAAATGTCAGTAATTTATCTTTTAATTTATCTTTCCTGGTTTAGACCTCAGTTAGTGGTTAGACCTGGTTTGAGTCAAAGGATTAAAAAAAATCCTGTACATTAAACTCTTCATACTTTTACTTTTGACTTAATAACGCACATTTTACGGCAACGGATACTTTATACTTTTACTTAAGTAGGAATTTAATCTGATACATTTACTAATACGTTAGTAAATCCTTGTTAAGAATATTAAGTAGCACTTTCTCCACCACGGGCTTCAATTCAAGAATGCTAACAGGCAGGTTTACGTGGGCTAAGTCATTCACACCAGTCACTTCAAGCAACTGAAGCGTTATTCAAATTAGCAAATGCTAACATTACCATCTAAAAGCACATTATAGTAATTAAATTAAAACGACAGTCCTGAGCTAGCTAATAACAATAGACACACGAGAAAATGTGTACGTGTTCTTAGAATGAACACAAAACGAAAAACTTTGATGTTTATGGAAACTCACCCCATAAGAAACAGAAAAGTATTCTTGCAGATCTCGTTGCCTCCAATGAAATAAGTCGTTCGGGCACACTTTCTCTTTGTCGGGGTATTCTTCGTATATGTAACCGTCCGTTGGCCTCTAAATATCCAATAATTTGCCACTTTTTTCCGCAGCTAAATAATCCAGCAGAGCCGGCGCTGCATACTAAGTAGCCATGCTTCCCTTGGAGGGCAGGGGCAATAACAAAAGAAACAAAAGCCGGCGTATCCGATTCCAGTAAGGAAATACAAACAGACAATGACACGCCCCTACTGCGAGATAGAATCTCAGAAAAACAAGCCGATTTCAAACTTAAAATGTACCAATGCTTTTAAATATACCAATACTGCTATCTCAAACACGGAGAGGCTTCTTCGTGATCTCAACTAACAGATTCTGCAAAAAAATGACCAATCACCAATTTTGAAAAAAAAAAAAAAACGTTTCTTTCTCATTTTGTGTCCCTGGTTTCCGTGACGGGTCACATATGTGGGTCAAGAAGCAACAGTTAGCTCCAGACATGGAACAACTAATTGGTTTAAAATTGGGAAAGGAGTATGACAAGGCTGTATACTGCCCCCCTACCTATTTAACTTATACGCAGAGTACAACATGCAAAATGCGGGGCTGGATGAATTACAAGCTGGAATTAAAATTGCTATTAAAATTGCTGGAAGAAATATCAACAACCTCAGATATGCAGATGAAACCACTCTAATGGCAGAAAGCGAAGAGGACTTGAAGAGCCTCTTGATGAGAGTAAAAGAGGAGAGTGTAAAAAATGGCTTGAAACTCAACATAAAAAAAAAACTAAGATCATGGCATCTGGTCCAATTACTTCACGGCAAAGAGATGGAAGTGGTTACAGATTTTGTGTTCTTGGGCTCTAAGATCACTGTAGATGGTGACTGTAGCCATGAAATTAAAAGACGCTTGTTACTTGGGAGAAAAGCTATGACAAAATTAGATAACATACTAAAAAGCAGAGACATCACCTTGCCGACAAAGGTTTGTATAGTCAAGGCTATGGTCTTCCCAGTAGCAATGTGTATGCAGCCCCGTTTGATTGGAATCACCTTAAATCGAAATTGAAGTTAAATAACTGGCTGTCTTTAGACCAATTTAAAGCGGTTATCCAGCAAATAGAAGATGATGCAGTGAAATGTAATTGTTTTTACTTCTGTATGTATGATGTCAATCTGTGATGAAACTATTTGTATTGCTGCCATTTTGGCCAGGGCACTCCTGTGAAAGAGATTTTTGATCTCAGTGAGTCTTTTCCTGGTTAAATAAGGGTTAAAAAAAAATAAATAAATAAAAATAAAAATAATAATAATAAAAAAATGTATGGCTGTGAGAGTTGGATCATAAGGAAGTCTAAGCGCCAAATAATTGATGCTTTCTAACTGTGGTGCTGGAGAAGACTTTTGCGAGTCCCTTGGACTGCAAGGAGATCAAATCAGTCAAATCAGTCAATCAATTAAATGAGATCAACCCTGACTGTTCACTGGAAGGACAGATACTGAAGCTAAAGCTTAAATACTTTGGCCACCTAATGAGAAGAGAAGAATCACTAGAAAAGACCTTGATGTTAGGATTGATTAAATGCAAAAGGTGAAGGGAAAGACAGAGGATGAGATGGTTAGCATCACAGATGCAATGAATATGAATTTGGGCAGACTCAAGGAGATTGTGGAAGACAGAGAGGCCTGACATGCTGTGGTTCATGGGGTCGCAAAGATTCGGGCACGACTGGGCGACTAAAAAACAACAACAGCATCATTTATTTTGTGTGGGGCAATTATTCTGTGTGATTACAGCATGAGCAGTCTATGGCTTGTTTCCTCTCACCACCCTTTCCCTATTTGGTGGTCCTGTAAAGCACTTTGTGCCTTTCTATTGTCCGTGCTCTACTGTGCCCACCCCACTCCCCCGCTCAGGTTTTGGGTTTTAATGAGCTCAGACTGCTGCGCAATATGTACCGCTTTATTAGTTCAGGTTCTGTTTATAACATTTGGGAAACGTCACAATATGCCATCCCTATGATGACTCTGTCCTGTATTTGTTCCCTTTTGCTCGCACTGAACTCGCAGTATTCAGCCAGTTCATAGAGGCCAATTCAATGTTAATTAAATTTGCCAACAACAATCGTAATTATTTGCATGCAAAGCTTTGGCAAACATGAACGATCTTAATATCACTTCGGCATCATTGCCCATTGTGTAAAGCAGGGAATTGACTAGTACTTCAACGCAATGCAAAACCGGGTAAAGCGCTGGATCCATACAGGCCAGTTCACAGACTGTGCTAAGTTGAAAGCCTTTGGTGCATGAACTTGGACATTTATATCTCTTAAAAGAAGGCAAACTTGGTTGTGGGTACAAAGTACACTTCTGACACCATGTCATAAGAGGGAACAACAATTGGGGAATATTTGCCCATTCTTCCTTGCAGAATAGCTAAAGTTCAGTCAAATTCTGTGGTGAGAGGCAACGGATCTTCATGCACAGATTTTGTATCGGTTTACTATCAGGTTTTCCTCAAGAATTTGGAGGTACTTGGCAGCATCCATTTTCCCTTTAATCCTGAACAATCGTCCAGTCCCCGCTGAAGAGAAAAACCCTCACAGCATACTGCTGCCACGACCATGCAGTTGGTGTGTTTTGGGTAGTGTGCTGTGTTTGCTTTTTGCCAAACATAGCTCTTGGAGTTTAGTCAAAAAAGGTAAATTTTGGCCTGACATCAGAGTCTTCCAGGTGTGTTTTTGCATAGCACAAACAAGACTGAGTGAGGCACTTTTTCAGGAAAGACTTCTTTCTTTCAGTGCTATGTTTGGCAAAAAGCAAACACCTACTGTGAGTGGCAGCATTATGTTGTGGGGGTGTTTCTCTTTAGCGGGGATTGAGCGAAGAATAGGGAAATTTTCCTCAATCTAGGTGTGCAAAGCTAGTACAGACATATCCAAAAAGATTAATGGCTGTAATTACACCAAAAGTTGGCTCTGCGGAGTATTAAATCAGGGGACTAAGGACTTTTCGAACCCTGTAATTCTATTTATTTTATTTTTTTTAATAATCCTCCAGTTTGTTTTAAAATGTTATTTTCACTTTAATGATGAGGGTTATAATGTGTACACAGTTAGACTTTATTTTGTTTTCCGGGGTGTAATGTGACAAAAGGTAAAGATTTTCACAGGGTATGATGACTTTTATAGGCACTGTAACAACTATGCGTTTATTGATCATACACATTTCAGCATAAATCCCCACTGCCCATTTTCCTGGACTCCCAATATATATATACAGTACTTAAGGGTGTACTCACTTATGTGGCCAGTGGTTTAGACATTAATGGCTGTGTGTTTAGTTATTTTGAGGGGACAGCAAATTTACACTGTTATACAAGCTGTACACTCACTACTTTACATTGTAGCAAAGTGTATTTTCTTCAGTGTTGTCACATGAAAAGATATAATAAAATATTTACAAAAATGTGAGGGATGTACTTGCTTCTGTGAGATACTGTATAAATGGGTGGAGTCCACACAGATACAGGTACAATTTGATTTGCTAACATAATAAAGCTGGTTCCACACAAGCCTGATATGAAAACATGGCAAATGAGTGGCGTTGTTGTTGACCCTCTCCTCACTATTTACTGCTCATGCATCAAGTGCTGCAAAGTGTTTACAATGTGAACAGCATAGGATACTGACAGGGTAGAGAAGAAATTGTTGATTAAAGTCATTGTTACGACCGTCTAGGGGTTGGCCGCAACAGGAAGAGAGTCTCACTACCAGAGAGATTCCAAAAAGAAAAGATTTATTTCTAACAGAGGGTTTAGCGTCAGGGGCAGACAAGACCAAAATAATAAACAAAATAATCCTTTTGTTAAACCTCTACAATTCCTAATTGAAAATAAAGAAAACAAAATACAGTTTAAACTTACCTATCTCCTTAACCAAAAACAATATGAAAATGTGTACAAAATAAAATGGCGTCAAACCCCCTATATCCCTTGATTTGGCAAAGATATATACAAAAGTATTTACAGGTAATATTTACAGAAGTCCGTAGCAAACAAAGCAGAATCAGAATCCAGTAATCGATAGTCAAACAGGCGTGGGTCAAATAAACAAGAAATATCAACAAACAAAATACTACAGTCAGTCACACTCACAAATACAAACTCCAATTAATCACTCACAAACAATCTCTCTGGCACAACACTCTAGACTAATAAACGATACGGAGTAATGATAAGATATGCTATGATCAAAGACTCGATGGCACAATGATGGCCTCTTCAGTGTGTTTGGGGCGGTCTTTATATCCAGATCAGGTGAGGAGGAGAACCAATTGCAGCCTCCAACAGGTTATCACAAGTCACGCCCATCTGTAATACAAACATGCATAGGCACATACACAGCGAGAGAAAATACACAAGACAAACACAGGACAACAGGATGGGATAAATGAATAAATAACTCTGCTCATAACAGTCATTATTTTTGTTTTGTGCTTTTGCACAAAAAGTATTCTCGTCGTATAAAAGTATAACATTAAGGTTGAACCACTGTAGTCACATTGACTATTAATGATGTTTTTACTCCTTTTCTGGATCTTGAATGTGGTAATTATGTTGCTTTCTATGGGGCATAAAAAAAAACCTCTTGGGTTTGTGTTCTGAAGATGAAAAAAGGTCTTACAGGTTGGAACAACACAAGGGTGAGTAGATATTTCTTTTTTCTTTTGAACTAACCCTTTAATGAGGCACTCCTTGCATCATATGTGCAACTGTTAAACAATTTAAGCCTAGTGTAAGGTTGCTTCATTTAGAAACTGATAAAAATAGACCACAACATGTTTTGTGATTTGGAATAATGAAAGACCATTCACTTATCTTAAGATGCTGCAGTCAGCATACTTTGAACCAAACCATTTAAATGTCAACCTGCAAGCTCATTGGCTGCAGATTAGAATGAAAACTGTGACACTGAAAACTGGAGTAATGGCTGCTGAAAATTCTGCTTTGATCACAGGAATAAGTAACTTTCTAAAATATGTTCACATAGAAAGCAGTTATTTTGAATTGTAATAATAGTTCACAGTATCACTGTTTTTACTGTATTTACTCAAATATCAAATAAATGCAATTTTGGTGAGCATAGGAGACATCTTTCAAAAACATTAAAATCGTACTGACCCCAAACTTTTGAACTGTAGTTGTGTGTGTATAATAATATAATATAATATAATATAATATAATATAATATAATATAATATAATATAATATAATATAATATAATATAATATAATATAATATAATATAATATAATATAATATAATATAATATAATATAATCATCAGTACATCACTTCGCTTCTAGTTGAGAGGGAAATATACTGACCAGTCATTGTCAAGTCAAATCAACTCACCTTTATTTTTATATTGCTTTGTACTATACACAGTGCTGGTCCTACACTTCTGGGGGGCTAGTGTGTTAAAGGATTAGTCCACTTTTAAATAAAGATTTCCTGATAATTTACTCACCCCCATGTCATCCAAGATGTCCATGTCTTTCTTTCTTTGATCACAAAGAAATGAAGGTTTTTGATGAAAACATTCCAGGATTATTCTCCTTATAGTGGACTTCAATGGCCTCCAGATGGTTGAAGGTCAAAATTACAGTTTCAGTGCAGCTTCAAAGGGCTTTAAACGATACCAGACGAGGAATAAGGGTGTTATCTAGTGAACATTTTCGAAAAAAATACAACTGTATATGCTTTATAAACGCATATTATTGCCTTGCACATGTTTCCGCTTTCCGCATTCCTCAAAAAGGCTTATGCTGTATGTCCAATGCCTTCCCTATTCAACTTACGGAACGAACGTGGCAGCGGTTTCATTTTTTCCGTAAGTAGCATTTCTAACGAGAAACAGTTGTAGTATTGAACCCGGAGATCTGGACTGGAGTGCTGTTGTTGTTGTTGTTTTTAATGTTTTTATTGATTTGTCAAGACTAAATAAGAGATTTTTATTTATTTTTTTACAAAAATACATACCTACTTAAGTCAGGATGCATGTCATTATCTACAATTTCAAAGTCCAACAATTTAGGAAAAAGTATTAGAAAAAAAATAATTACTGCATGACTCCACTTAAGTTGAATGTTATAAAAAATATGTTTATAGTGTTACGCTATCTAAATAATATTTGAGAGCAAGGGGACCCCCTGGTGGTTGGGGGGCCCATGCACCTTTGCTTAGTTTGAGCATAGGAAGGACCCAAGGGCGTAGATTTGGTTTCAACATTGGGGGGGTTGAGTGTTGGTATGCTGCCTGTTATTTATTTTTATTTTATTTTTTTTCAATTAAAAAAAAACACTGTTTTATATGTAGCGTTATAGGGTAATTTTTTTTTTTTTTATCTTATCTATCTTATCTTATCTTATCCTATCTATCTATCTATCTATCTATCTATCTATCTATCTATCTATCTATCTATCTATCTATCTATCTATCTATCTATCTATCTATCTATCTATCTATCTATCTATCTATCTATCTATCTATCTATCTATCTATCTATCTATCTATCATCATCTATAACTTTATGGAATTTATGTATAACCATTCATCAAATTCTAACATAACGGAGTGATTCTAAAAAGAAATAAATTATGTTATATATTGAAACCGCCAGTAGGTGGCAGCGATTCGACGTTTTAATGAGTGAGCTACTTAAATCGTTCATTCAGCCAATTCGTTCAAAAGTCAGATTAAGGAAGAAAACAAACACAGATTTTAATATTTTTGTCATTGATAAGACGCTATTGAGAAATGAAGTAACAAAATAGATGGCTGTTTTAGTACATTAATTGGTTACAGTTACACTGATAGTTATGGCTAAATTGCAATGGCTTAGGTAGCTAAAATATATGTGGAGTGTACTTAGCTATTACAATGTTTTCATACCTCCTTCTCAGTACATGCTTTATTCTTTTTAACGTCCCTCTTTAAACAGAAGTTTAATATAGTCGGCTGGGCAGCGATTCTCTTCATTTTTGGTGATACCCGCTCTCTTTCATTCAAACAGTAGAGCTCCACTCGCGTTGTGTTGGTGAAAGTGCGATGCGCAATGGTTGGGCGTTACCAATCAGTTCAATGGAGGGGGGTATTTTTTTGACTAATATTTATTATGACAAACACATTCGATTATAAACAAAATTATTGTTACAAAATAAATTAATTATACATATTTTAGTATAGATCTACTGTGATTTTCATGTTGAAATATTGGGGGGGGTTGTAACTGATGGATTTGAATAAATCCATCAGTTCCAAACTACGCCCCTGGAAGGACAGGCACTGAAATTTTTTTTTTTTTTTTTTTTTTTTTTTTTCCAGTTTAGTGTTGATTCAGTTCCATTGTAAAGATAATCAATTATTAAATTAGTTCAATTCGTCTATAAAACAACTCAGCAGGAAACAGTGATGTTATCATTCAGCTCAATTGAACAATCAGTGTGATTATGATTTCAGGCTGCATCACAAGTCAGAAGTCAGATTGTGAAGATCAGTTTCACTTGTCTGGTTCTTGTGGTCTTTCATTGCACTTCATTCCATTATTGCAAGAAGTTTGACTAAATAAAAAATAAATAATAATAAATAAACATTGTCCAAAATGAGGCTCTGTGTTTGCTTGTGGGTGCATGTGTTATTTGGCTTCTGCCCCTGTCACATTGAAAGGGTCATTACATTAATTTCTTCAGAGGCCTGTCTGCTGCAATTGGCATGTCTCATCTAAAATGGATCCCTATTGCTCCCTTTGGTCTAATGGCTTCAGTACTCTATATATAGTCAGTACTGCTGGTGTTCTTGATGAAGCTGACAGACACATTTCAGTTGGCACAATCAGTGCTCAGTGATTATCTGTGTAATTTTCTAGCCAGTCTAATACTTTTGTGACAATAAGATCTGATAATAATGGCTGATCATTATTTCTGGGGGATTTCCAAATGTGTTTTTGTCTTTACTGACTGTGCAGGTATTGTTGAAGATTACAAGCCCCCATTCCATGACGTAGTGCCGAGCGACCCAAGCTTTGAGGACATGAAGAAGGTGATATGCACAGACCAACAGAGACCGAACATCCCAAACAGATGGTTTTCAGATCCAGTAAGTACCGTACCTGCTCAGATTCAAATAAAATCAAATCAAACCTTCTCAAATCAAGTTAATCAGTCATACTGTTTAAAATCTTTGATGAAAATTAAACCATGTCCTAACAAGATCCATTGGCAAGCAATTTCTCTTTCCACATTGAATGCAACAATTTAGTCAATCAACATATTTGAATAGCAATTACATGGTTTTAGCTAGTTAGGAAAAAGAGTGTACGGTATGAATCTTCACTGACCTTGTGATTATATTATGATTCTATAGGTAACAATTTGCAAAATGATTCTAAATGCATCTTGTCGTTTTTTAAAATTAATACACATTAGGGGTTAGCATTGTCACGTCATCAACATTTCAGTGACCATTACCAATACCAGTGAAATGCAATGATTGTTGTTGCCAACAATAAAGATAACTAAATATAAAATTTGCTATTACAGTGCTATTACACTTGGTCATCAACATTTCAGTAGCCATTGCCAATACCAATGAAATGCAATGCTTTTTATGCAAAGCTATAACACTTCCTTTTTTCCTGTTTAACTATATTAAATATTTAATTTATTTAGACAATTTAATTATAAAAGTACTTAGTTACAAAATAAATTATTAATTACAAATAAATAATTAAAACAATTGTATATAATCAAGTATTTTTTTCTACAAACTAAATATAGCTTCAAAATATACAAAAGTAAAGAGTCAGTAATACACATTATGCATTACAAGCAATAAATAGTGTTTTCAGTATATATGAGTGCTTTAAGTATCTTAATGTTTCCAGACAAGAGCAGTGAATGATGGAAGTGCATTTAACTGCTCAGACAGTCCCACACAGCCTACACACACACAGCACACTTGACTATTTCAAAGCAGTCTTTCAGTCAGAGTTTTATGGAAGTTTAGATACTTATTTGAGTTTTTTTGTGTGTACATGTGTTTGGAATTCACAGCAAGCAGAAGATGGTTGTCAAAATTAAAAGCAAAAAGTGTGGTTCCAAAATTATCTTAGAATCGATACTGCAGTTCGTAAGCTTCGATTCAGAATTGCTGATTAAATAATCATGATGCATTTGAGATTTTTTTTTCTCCCACCACTAGGTGGTATTACATTTCAAATCACATAAATTTTTTAATTATTTTATATCCCAGGTAAGTGTATATATTGCAAAATAGTTAATTTTGCTGGAAATACAATGTAAAAATTGTTTTATATTTAATAACCATGCATTAAAGGGATAGTTCACCCAAAAATTACAATTTGATGTTTATCTGCTTACCCCCAGGGCATCCAAGATGTAGATAACTTTGTTTCTTCAGTAGAATACAAATTATGATTTTTAACTCCAACTGTTGCGATCTGTCAGTCGTATAATAAATGTCAGTGGGAACTTAGTCTATAAGAGTAAAAAAAACATGCACAGACAAATCCAAATTAACCCCTGCGGCTCGTGAAGACACACTGATGTCCTAAGACACGAAATGATTGGTTTGTGCGAGAGACCGAACAGTATTTATATCATTTTTTACCTCTAAAACACCACTATGTCCAACTGTCCTTAACATCCGGTTATAAACATCAAATTTTCATTATTATTGGATAATCCAGTAAATGAGATACTTTCCACATGAAAAGTACTTAAAGGATTAGTTCACTTTCAAATGAAAATTACCCCAAGCTTTACTCACCCTCAAGCCATCCTAGGTGTATAGGACTTTCTTCTTTCTGATGATGAACACAATCTGAGAAATATTAATAAACGCATCCAAGCAGGATCAATGAGTATGAGCTGAAGAAAGTGCCTACATCCACATCCATCCACCTTAAACATCTTCCACAAAGCTCCGGGGGGTTAATTAAGTCCTTCTGAAGTGAAACAATGCGTTTGTGTAAAAAAAATAAAAAAAAATAAAAAAATGTTATGAAGTAAAGTATCTAGCTTCCTCCAGACCACCTTCCATATTCTACTTACGAAGAAAGTGTAAAACTCTTACAGTTCAAAACTTCAACTACAGTTCACTTCCCTATTCAATTTACGGAAAAAGCTTAACTGACGTAACACCAGTTCCGTTTTTTTTGTAATTTGAATATGGAAGGCGGTCTGGATATTTTAGAGCTAGTTATTTTACTTATTACTATTACGCGTTACGAGTACGCGTTTATCATGGATGGATGTGGATGGAGGCACTTTCTTCAGCTCAAATTTGTTGATCCTCGCTAACTGCCATTATAAAGCTCGGCTGCGTCAGGATACTTATTTATATTTCTCCGATTGTGTTCATCAGAAAGAGTCATATACACCTAGGGTGGCTTGAAGGTGAGTAAAGCCAGGGGTAATTTTCATTTGTAAGTAAACTAATCCTTTAAATTTAATTTCTTTTTTTTTTATCTTTTTTTTTTTTTTATCTTATCGGGGGTCTGATGGACACAAACCAAACGAGAAGTTTATTCATTGTAACAAATGCATCATAATTCAATATTTGATATAACAAATAAATTTATAAAGTAAAACTAATATTATAAAGTCCATTCTAAAATCCGCAGAGACCTGGATGGCAAAACATCCATTGAACTGAAGCACAGGCCAGTTAATTTTACATCTGTTTCAAGCCACCTCTTTCTCAAATATTGTGATGCATATACAGCACCTTCTGCAGTATTTTGATTACTAAAAACAGTGGGACATTCTAAAACACTTAACATGAAAAACACTTAAAGTGCCTTAATGTACTAAAACAGTGATATTAAAAAAAGATAAAATTTAGTATACACGTTATTGGAGATGTATACTTTAAAGACGAGCAGATGAGCCCAGAATATAAACGCAACACGTTAATTGGTTAATGGTTTTCAATGGAAAAACGCTTAATGGAAAAACTATGCATTTGTTTTGTGTTTATATTCTGGGTTAATCTGCTTGCCTGTACCATGGTTTGCATCATTAATAAGGTGGATATTGATTTTTGTCTTTTAATATCACTTTTTTACTACATTAGTACTTAGTAGTACTTAGTACAAACCTAGTAAAAATTACTGGCGGGCAATGGAGGAAAGCCCACATCACATGAAAACAATAAATTATTACTATGTTATTGGATCTCACACCACATTTGAATCTGTTATATGCACATGCAAGACCATACTTCCCTTTATGTTTAGTAGCTCTTATTTGTAAATAACTTGTGTAAGGAAGTATTGCTCTCTAATAGCCATAAGGATATATCAACTGCAGTACATACATTATAGCAAAATCTCTTATTTCTTTCTATTGAGGATTCTTATCTCCATTGCTTTGTGTTTTTCACCCTCACATTGCTTGATTCAGTCTCCTTTTTTGTTTTTTTATTTTTCAGACTTTAACATCAATCGTTAAACTCATGAAGGAATGTTGGTACCAGAACCCATCAGCCAGACTTACAGCATTACGCATCAAAAAGACACTGACAAAAATTGATAATTCTCTGGACAAAGTAAAAGTGGACATATGAACTGTTTCCTTACGGAAGACCCTAAAGGCCTTTTATCACGTCCAGCAGATGTCTCATCTCGAGAACAAACCGGAAAAAGAGATTATCTTGAATTAGTGCTCTTATAGAGGCACATCATATTTATTTTGAGTTTACAGCAGGCATATTTTGGCATCCAAAGATGTTGTAGTGGGCATTTAAAAGACTGCAGACAGTTTTTCATATGGTAGTCTCTTTTAGCACATAAGACCTTTCACACATCTTGTCATGTTACAACAGCTGGGCATTTAAATACGCTTTAGTGTTAGTTTTCTTTTAAAACAGCTTTTTATGTTCCATACTAGTGCTATTATTTAAAGAATTTTAACTTTACAAACTTTCAAATCAGTTCTAGTTCATAATACAGCTACACCATAACAAACAGCAACTCTACAAAGAAATAAGGAATAATTTTATTTGTGCTGGCTCTTTATCATTGCCATTATAATGTAAGTAGACAGTAAACACACTCAGTCAAACACTCATATCTTTCATTAATGAACAATGAGTTTTAGGGTTGTACCTCAGTCACTCTCTTGATGCTCCTCCTGTTGTGTAATGTATTAATTCTGAGAAGTGTTGTATATCACTGCACCTTTAGCATCATACAGATGTCTTTTGTTTGTTTCATATTGTTTGTGAATACTGATGCTAAAAGAATAAAAACAACTTGCAAGATCCAGAATTCAAAAATGGATGAAAGTGTTTTGTTTATCAGATAATTCATTACAATTATTAAACAGACGAGAATGTGGTCTCAAATGCAAACTTAAACTACCATAGAATCTTTTTTTATAGAGAGACATTTGCTGGAAATAAAGCAGTTGAAGTGAGAGGATGTTTCTTTTTTGCTGAGTTAAAACTATATATATATATATATATATATAATATATATATATATATATATATATACTGTGGGTCTCATTCATGAAACATGAGCAGAACAAATTTTTGTGTAAATTGTGTGTAAAGTGGTTCTGGCGCAAATTTTCGGATTCATTAAAATGTTCGTATTTTCCAAATGTTTTTTCTTTTTAATTTTATTGTGAGAGCCAGTAATAGCATCTGCAAACGGAGCACTTTAATCAAATAATTAATTGATTTCAATAGGGCTGGGCAAACTAATGGCCCCTTAATTGTTATGGAAATTGTTTCCTATAAAATGGCCAAAATCCTTCGTTTGGTGTCATAATATGATGCCCATATATAGTTGTCAGTTGGATTTAATGGGCGTGATTTATGGTAATTAAGAATGAGCGTGCACGCGCGTCCCATTTACGACTGATTGGAATTCATTAACACACACACACATTTCACTATCACTTCTGACGTTTACAAAGTATTTAATAAGAATCAGGAGAAAATCACTCACATATTTACTCGTATATTTACGAATGTTTCATGGATGAGACCCATTATGTGTGTGTGTATATATATACAGTACAGTACAGTCCAGTCCAGTCCAGTCCAGTCCAGTCCAGTCCAAAAGTTTGGAACCACTAAGATTTATAATGTTTAAAAGAAGTTTCGTCTTCTCACCAAGGCTACATTTATTTAATTAAAAATACAGTAAAAAACAGTAATATTGTGAAATATTATTACAATTTAAAATAACTGTGTACTATTTAAATATATTTGACAAAGTAATTTATTCCTGTGATGCAAAGCTGAATTTTCAGCATCGTTACTCCAGTCTTCAGTGTCACATGATCCTTCAGAAATCATTCTAATATGCTGATATACTCTAATATTCTAATATACTTCTTTTAAAAACATTAAAAATCTTAGTGGTTCCAAACTTTTGTACTGTACTGTGTGTGTGTGTGTGTGTGTATATATATATATATATATAATAATGTATATGTATTAGGGCTGTCAATTTAACACATTAACTTAATTAGTTATGGGAAAAAATATTGTGTTAAAATTAATGCATTTAACTCACTCACCCTGTCGCTACCACGAACATGAAACAGGGCAACAACTCACTGCATGAGCCAGACCAGAACTGTTGTCTCTGTCTCTGAGAAACACACAGCAGTGTTTCTTTTCTGAATGAATCCACGTTTTGAGCAAATCAATCAGGTGAACCAATGGCTCATTCATAAAGAGAACCATTTATTTCATTCCTGAATAAATTGAGGCCACCTACTGGCAGTTTTAGTTTCTTATTTAGAGTATCATTTAAAAAAAAAAAAGAAGTATGTTTCCATATAAAAAAAAAAAAAAAAAAAAAGATATAGTTCACTCAAAAATTAAAATCCTGTCATCATTTACTCACCCTCATGGCTGTTGAAGCCTAAAAGTTTATGTGTGATAAATGCTATGTTGAATCAACTGAAAGTATTTTCTTTTTATAAAGCTACTTTTTTACTAGCTATGTGATGCTTTTCTCATTTAACACAATAATGACTTTAAATTATCTTTTGGGAGTAAATTCTCATTCCAATTTTAATGTGTGATTAATTTAATTTACCATATCGTGTAAATAATTTGATTAAAATTGTTAATCACTTGACAGCCCTAATAACTATATGGGGCTATATGTATAGAATATTTAGAGAGGGCTGTCTATATATATATATATATATATATAGGGCTATATATATATAATATATATATAGTGATATATATATATATATATATATATATATATATATATATATATATATAGTCAGTCAAACCAAAATGTATTCAGACACCTTGAACATTTAATTCATTAATACAGTTTATTCACTATAGTTTAAAAAATGGCAACAAAATATGACAAGATCTCAGAGTTTAACTGTATCAGAAAAAAATAATCTTAATTATGTCAGATGACACTGGTCAAAGTGTCTGAATAATTTTTTGGTTGCAAATTTTTATCAGTTTTGGTAGTCCACAGTATGAAGAATTTTTGGGTGTAATATGTCACAATTTACTTTATTTTGCTATCCGCTCTTACATAAATTAACTATAATAAAAATATATAAAAAATGTCTGAATAATTTTTGGTTTGACTGTGTGTGGTGATCTCCGGTCCTATAGAGCAGGGATGAACAACTCCGGTCCTGGAGGGCCAGTGTCCTGCAGAGTTTATCTCCATCCCTGATTAAAAACTCACTTGCCTATAACTTTCTACTAATCCTAAAGACCTTGATTAGCTGGTTCAGGTGTGTTTGATTAGGGTTGGAGCTAAACTCTGCTGGATACTGGCCCTCCAGGAGCGGAGTTGTCCATCCCTGCTATAGAGCCAGAGTTCTGCAGAGTTTAGCTCCAACCCTGATAAAAACTCACCTGCCTGTGGCTTTCTAGTAACCCTTCAGACCTTGATTAGCTTGTTCAGGTGTGTTTGATTAGGGTTGGAGCTGATCTCTGCAGGACTGTGGCTCTCCAGGATGGCATTCGCCACCCCTGATGTATACAGTCATGCAAATAAGTGGGATCATACAAAATGCCTGTTTTTTTTTTTTTTAGTACTCTCTTGAATAAGATATTTTAAATAAAAGTTGTTTACGCAAGACTAAAAAAAAAAAAAAGCAGAATTTATTAAAATGACCCTGTTCAAAAATGGTTCTTACTGTGTGGCATTACCTGGATGTTCCGTGGCTGTTTGTTTGTTTTGTGATGGTTGTCATGAGTCCCTTTTTTGTCCTGAGCAGTTAAACTGGCCAACGTTCTTCAGAAAATTCCCCAGGTCCTGCAAATTCTTTAGTTTTCCAGCATCTTTTGCATATTTGGACCCTTTACAGCTGGGGCTGTATGGTTTTGAGATCCATCTTTTTAAACTGAGGACAGTAAGGGACTCAAACACAACTATTAAAAAAAAGGTTCAAATATTGACTGATGGTCCAGAAGGAAATACGATGCATTAAGAACCAGGGGATGTAAACTTTATAACAAGATGTAGGTGTGTAAATTTTTCTTATATTTTTTTTTAAATATAATAAAAAATATATTATTTTTTACTATTATTACTATTACTAGTATTGCTTAAAAACTCATCAGAGCAGTCAGGTCCTGCAACCTCTATGATTCCAGTAATTATTCTTATAAAGAAATAAATAAAATATTCTATACTTCCTTTACTGAGGTTATTGGTTATTGACTGGATATGTTTCCCGGTCATGCGGTTAAGGTTAGCTGGTGCACCCACCGCCCTACCATCTCTGTCTTTCTCTCTCTGTAATCCTCTTACATTGAGCCACAGGAGGAGGAGCAAGTCTCTCTCTGCGTGTTCAGTCACTCTGGGATTTATTCAGAGTGGAGAAATGCTAGCAGTCAATTTGGAAATGCAGCAGATTAGAGTCATGATGATTTCGTCCGTAAAAGTGGATGTATTGATGTGCGGAGAGTGACAGATGTCATGTCTTATCTCAGGTGCTCAGAAGCGGCGCTTTTACTCTTCATTTTTGTGGAACTCACTGCAGGTACAGTTTCTGCCCTGTCAGCTCACTCTCTACTCTATTAAACATGTTTTGAGACAAAATGGAAGTATATTTGCGACTGTAACATATATTAGTAAAGTTGAGTTCATAGTCATAAAAACATGTTATGTAATCTTCTTACTGTATTTAGATGACCTGACACAGCTGTGAACTTAATGACTGCCTCATTCTACTATGATTATGCTTAACTAACTGTTTTAGACGGACTCTGAGCATTATGTAATGAACTGGTTAAAGTCAAAAGATCAAAACCTTAGTGTCTGGAGAAGGTGTTCACATGTGTGTCTAGTTCACATAAAAGCACAGACTTGGGAGTTTACTCGTTAAACATCTTTAAAGGCTAATTTACACTGCACAGGCAGATGCCAACCAATGCCGTTTGTTTTTGCCGACTGAACATGTTCAATCTGCACTTGTCGGGTCGTGGAATCTCTGAGAAGTGATGTTCTGTAATCTGGAGATTCTTAATGTCTTAATGTAAGAATGGCAAATGGTTAGCATGCTAATGGATTAGCTAAGATAGCATAGGTCAACAAACACAGGCACGTCCACTTCAGAAAGGTGTTTCTCAGAAATGGTAATGAATATAAATTAATATAAAAATCTATGCATTTCTTTGCAGCTCAGTCCAAAGATCATCTGAGCTGATTTTTTGGACAAAACTGGACAAGATTTGTAGGCGAGGAAACAAAAAAAACAAAAAAAAAAAACAAAACTTTAATATACCTAAAAATGGTGGATGAGTAAAATGTTGGAAAATAACTCTTTATGACAAATTTCAAAATGCCGGACAAGTGGCTCATCCAATCCCAGAAAAAATGGTATTGATGGATTTGGCACGACCCAAGGAATCCATAGAGAGCCATTGCAATCTGACAAACATTTCCAAAGTTATGAGCAAAAATAGCCATTCTTTTGATCTCATGACCTGTTGGTGGCATTGATCCAAAATTTGGCATTAATTCTCAGATCATGCTGCTAATGAAGTGTTAGATACAGTTTCTTATCCAACTTTGGGTTGACATTGTTAGCCTAACATACATTTGAACAAATATGAATATCAACATGCTTTTCAGTCATTTCTGTGCGGTTTGGTCCAGTGATCATATGAGCCAATTTTGGGAAAAAATTGGAGGAGTAGAGAAAAAAACAGAATACAGTAAATTATACAGTAAGAGTCTTATGTAAGACATTGAATGTGATCAGTATGAGGTGAGTAACTTTGTTTCTAGGGCAAAGGGTTCAAAAGTTATAATCAAAAGAAAAGTGAATTTATAACTTGTGGTGGTGCTATGGGGTTGGTCTTAGAGACCCCAAAGTCAGTCAGATTAACATTCAAAACCACCACTATAAGTGTGCTAAATTTCATCATTTACCATTTTACTGTTGATAGGGATGTCATAGACTCCTATTGGGGAGGAATAATAATAGGAAAGCCGACAGATACAGTAGGGGCTACAGCACCATTGGTGCTTGGCCCCCAATAATTATAAGAAAACCAACAGATACAATGGGGACTACAACACCTTTAATTCTTAGTGTCAATATACCAAACTGTTGCTGAGATACAGCATCATGCCATTTCGGTTTGGTGACTCAGGATGATCTGAGCCGATTTTTTGTAAAAATTAGACCAATGGTGTAGGAGTTGTTTGAAAAAGTATATTTTCAACAAAAATCAAAATGGTGGATAGCAAGTTTGAGTGATTATGGCATAATTATCATTGTTGTCGGTATGACTCAAGGAATCTATCAAGACCAGTTTCATTACAATAGGTAAAATTACTCAATAGCTATTGCATTCTTAGGTATTTCATTATACTTTTTGACTACAAGGTGGTGCTGTCTTGAAACCTTTTGAGTACCTTCAGGGCATGGTGCTGATGACACGTACTGAGTTTTGTAGTGATACATTGTGTTCATAACATGACAGATGACCAAAATGGCAAAAATGGTAGAATTGCCATACCAAATTTAACAAGTTGCGGTCGGAAAATGATGTAGGCCATTTGTAGTAAAAATCAGATTAACGCCTGTTTCACACATAATCCGTCTGCAGTGCGTATGTGTTGCGTATTTTTTTACGCACCCATGTTAACGGATTAGAGCGTTCACACTGCACGCGGTTGCGGTCCGTCATTGCGTTCCAGGAGCGGTGCGTCTGCAGCAGTGCAGCAATCGTTTACGTACCGGGTCTATTTTTGCTGTGCTGCAAGTGTATTGTACAAAGATTTGAATGCGAAGGAAAAGGCATGGGAAGCAGTTTTGTCGGCTGTTGGTGTTGACAAAAAACTTACCCATTGTTGTATTGGTTAAGCCAAAACTCGAACAGTCTCGTTGCGCACTGCAAACATGGCCACTTCCTACTTCAGCAACAAATACGCACTGCATACGGACCGCACACGCACTGCAGACGGATTATGTGTGAAACAGGCGTAACCCTCTAGGACGGGTTTGAAAAAGTTTTTGTTTGTTTTTTGTTAAAATGGCAGAAAAAAATTTCATGATGGAAAATTATGCAATTGAATCGGCTTGAGCCAAGGAATCAGAGACAAAAGAATTTTGTTTCTAGGCCTTATGGTCAAGAAACTATTAGCATAGTTGGTGGCATTACAGAGATTGAGTTAGAAACTCCAAATTTCGGGAACAAAATCATTTTGTTTCTAGCCCTTACTGTTTAAAAGTTACTAGCATAAACAAATATTTCTTTTGACAGTTGGTGCACTAGAGCAGGGATGGGCAACTTCGGCCCTGGTGGGTCACTGTCCTGCAGATTTTGGCTCCAACCCTTATCAAACACACATGAACAAGTGTCTTCAGGATTAATAGAAAGCTACAAGCAGGTGAGTTTTTATTAGGGTTGGAGCTAAGCTCTGCAGGACAGTGGCCCCCCAGAACTGAAGCTGCCTATCCCTGCACTAGAGGGATTGTGTTAGAGACTCAAAATTTGATGTGCCAAATTTAATAACTTTCCCGCAAAAAAGCAACTTTCTTCAAAAATAAATGTAAGTGTGGAATTATTCAACACGTTCACATGAATTGAGTAAACTTATGAATTTTATTCATAGCCTAGGCTATATGTTTGTGGATTAGTTAAATATGTTATTGACTATGTTTGTTTGATAATATGTGTTAATAAACCATGTGTTTTCATTTTATTGATAAATTATGGATGGCCCACTTTACCAGACTAGCTGGTACACTTTATCTGAAAAGAAATTGTCTGGAGGTCATGATCTCAAAATGTTTATTGGTATAGACCTTGCAAATAACACATTATATGAACTGTATTCAAATTGAAACATTATAGCTGTACCTTAAAATTAATGTAGCAAATTAGCTCAAAAGGGAAATATGAATAATTTTTCATAACTTCTCATAATTAATTATAAATATTTGGATCATTTAATAGATTTAACTTGATGTAGCAGAATTAATATTACAATCAAATAACCTGTTTTATCCTGTCCATCCTGCTTTTCAGTTGAAAAATTGTAGTTTAGTTGTTTCATTGTAATTGTACTGGCTGGGTTCACAAATCATCATCATCTTTACATAGGGCAATTGGCACTAAGCTTGCCTCTTTCCATCTGTAAATGCATGTATCTGTGTTGATTTTATTGATCGTGTGTTGAAAAAAAGCATAGATTAAACACTCATTACAGACACACCCCAATGCGGAGGTGTTGTAGCGCAGCACTCTGAAATGCAGAAAGTATAACCGGGGCTTTAAGTGTCACTGGTAGCACTACAAAAACCTAGGCTACAAAAGCACCAAGTGTGCATGCGCTGGAAAAGAAATGTGTGGAGGTGTACACGCCGATCTACTGCACATGTGTGGAACTGTACACGCCGATCTACAGCGCATGTGTGGAACACGTCCGGTGAGCGGACTCCAGTTTACACTTTAAGTAATATGAATACAAGTAGTCCACATCCATGCTGTTTGTTTACACTGAGAACTACATCCACTGGAGGGGAACGTAATCAGTGACAGGAAATATATATAAAATTGACATTTGGATATTTGACTTATTAGTGACTAAATGTTTACTGCACACGTAGGCATACTGAGGCATACTGAGTGTCAGGATCCCAAAATTGACCCATTCTTCCTGCTGATGCTTCACTTCTTATTGCCTGTATCCACTTTTTTCTGTTTTTACAGTTCGATAGCTTATAAAAACTTAGTTCTGGGTTTTTTAGCTTGTTTGCTGTACATAGCGGCTTTTAGACTTTTTTTCAGTTTTTTTGTTATAGGTCAGAAATGACAAGGAGGCAGCCTCATGCAATACAAAGTCAATGGAGACGGTTGGATTGACCCCATTTTACCTTCATTATCTCTTGTGTATTAAGCCCTGAGTTTGGTTCTGTTCATTGTCTAGTATTGGTTTTGCGTTAGCTACAAAGCTGTTGTGTTTTTGATCCTGCGTGCTAAGATTATTGGATTACCTTCTTTTTTTTCCGCTTTTGCAAATAAAACAGCTGTAATAGATTTGCCTCTCCTTCTCTTTTTCCTTTGCCTAATGTGACACTATGTGGCCCCTTTATTAAAATGTGACTATTTTTATACTAAAACTCTGAGATATCAAAAAGTTTTTAACAACTTTTTACCAGCATGGTCTGATGATGATCTGTATGGAATATGGTGACAGTCTAGGAGAAGTGTGAATGTCAAAAACTGTTGTTTGACAGGGCTGGTATGGTTACATTCTTTGTTCTGGCATACTGCACTAACAAGGAGACATGCATGGACCTCCTTTAATACACAAACCACAGTGACGGTAAGCCTAAGTAACCCTAAGTAAAAATAAGCTTTTATTCAACAAATAATAACTGACAAAAAACTTCAATCAGTAAATAAATAAATTAGATATAGCAAACAGTACAACAAAACAAAACAAACAAAAAGTGTCGTAATCTGCATAATTTATTCATTTTGCGTAGCATCGCTGGAGAATTGAGTACCATATTATTATCATCCACAGATTCCAAATATTTTTCAAAAAGGCCACAGTAAGGATTACTTTGCAGCTATTTGATACGATTTCTGCATTTAAAGCATGTTTGGATGGCAGAAACAGTGTTTCTGTTGACAAAGATTTAAGATTAATCTAAGCAACAAATTCAAAGACTTAAAAAAAAAAAAAAACATGCAAAATTGGGCAATTAATCTTTACCTTAACTAAACAAAGCTATCTACTAAAGATCTGCTTTCTAAGACGTATGTGTATATAGTCATTACTTACATGTATTTATTATAGTAACCTTTGTAGACATGGAAAAATTGGGTGTCATTCAACTTGATATGCCTCACCGAATGTAAAGAGTCCAGTCTCATGATTTTTGGACAAACCGTACAGAAGTGATGAGCAGTTTTCCAATATTTTCCACCACTAGGTTATGCTGTGCTGAAAGGTGCTTGTGAATTATAGATGTTTAAACATTGCTTTCACTTAAAAAGGCCAATTTGCATGAAGAATAAAATGTGCTTTGCATGTGTTGATTTATTTTATTTATTTTTTTATTTTTTTATTTGAGTTGTGGAGAAAAACAAATCTATGAAAGGTTACTTCAGATTGCAGTGATCAGATTTTTTTATTTATTTATTTTTTTCCACATACCGAACAGTAAGTACAAGAAACAGAAACCGTCCTAAATTTGATCTTCCGATCATTTCTCAGATGTGCGTACGTGTGATTCATAGAATGAACGTATACACACAGAAATCGAGTGCACGCCCCCTTTCAGATGTAAAATCTATAAATCGCAAATGATCTTGAACTTGTGCGCAGCTGAATGGTTTCAGTTCTCCACATTGTAAATTACAACTAATTAATGTCATTTACATATAAAAGATCACCTGAGCTCTTTGGAAAGAGAGCAGCCAGATGCAGTCTGTTATGCACTATACATCTCCACTATTAATATATTGGTTGATAGGTGTTAGGGTTGCAACAATATTGTAACAGAAGTTGAAAAATTTTTTCATGATGCAGTTTAAAGTTCCTTTACACTACAACAATTGGTTTGTCTTTTTTTCTTTCAACATACATTTATAAATAAATGATATACTTTTCCAGTTTTAAGACATTTTTATATACTTTATATAATAGTCCATGTACCCCCTACATTATATTTGTAGACCTCAGTTATATGTGTTTGGGACAGCAGAAAGAGGCATTAAGTGCATGCACAGCCATGCAGGTGTGTTACAGACAGCCTTAGATTATACTAAGCTGCATTACAGAGCTTTTCACTGCAGTCTGAGAGTAAGAACTCTCAGACTGGCTTACATAACCTAAAAACCTCCCATCACATGGCACAAATAGCAACGGGCCATGGGTTCTATAAATATAGGTTAACAAGATTACTTTTCATTTCACTGGTTTGTTTAAGGATATTTGTTGTTAGGCAATAGAGTGGTGTAGGGATGATGTACATTTTTAGGCTAACCCAGAGGTTAGCATCATACTGATTGAATTTAATTGAAATTTATTTGACAAGTTTATAAACTGTACAAAATAACAAGTATCCCATACACTTCAAAAAACTGTCGAGGATAAAAACACAATAAAGCCATTGGCTTTTTTCCATTGTAGCCCTCGATGTTAATATAAAGGGGAGATGTACAGAAGTGACAGAGAAACATTATCTCCAAATACTAAAAAAAAACTAAGATCACCAAACAGCCATCTTTTTACTGATCTTTTAAAACTCCCCAAATCTTTTACTCCCTTTATTGATGCTGGTAATTTATTCCATGCAGTAGCACTAGTGGATAAAAACATATTTTTCCCCACCAAACATTTAAATTTACATGGAAAAATATAAAAATTCCTACCCTTAGTACCATAGGAATGCTGTTGTCTCACCATATAAAAGTAATTTAGCTTGGAACCTCATTATTAACAATTCTGTCATACCCAATTGAAAAAACAAAAACAAAACAAAAAACACCTTTTTTTTTTCCACAGTCAACAAGCCCAACCCGTTAAAACTTTAACTATGCAAATGCATTTGAGGAAGATCTTTTAAAATTCATTCGTTCCTTCATTCATTCATTTTGTTCCGCTTATCCGGGGCCGGGTCGCGGGGGCAGCAGTCTGAGCAGAGAGACGCCCAGACTTCCCTCTCCCCAGACACTTCCTCCAGCTCTTCCGGGTGAATTCCAAGGTGTTCCCAGGCCAGCCGAGAGACATAGTCCCTCCAGCATGTCCTAGGTCTTCCAGGGAGGCGTCCAGGAGGCATCCGGAACAGATGCCCGAGCCACCTCAACTGGCTCCTCTCGATGTGGAGGAGCAGCAGCTCTACTCTGAGCTCCTCCCGAGTGACCGAGCTCCTCACTCATCTCTAAGGGAGCGCCCAACCACCCTGCGGAGGAAACTCATTTCGACCGCCTGTATCTGGGATCTCGTTCTTTCGGTCATGACCCAAAGCTCATGACCATAGGTGAGAGTTGGAACATAGATTGACTGGTAAATCGATAGCTTAGCCTCACAGCTCAGCTCCTTCTTCACCACAACAGACTGGTACATCGACTACATTACTGCAGAAGCTGCACCGATCCACCTGTCAATCTCCCGCTCCATCCTTCCCTCACTCGTGAACAAGACCCCGAGATACTTAATCTCCTCCACTTGGGGCAGGACTACTCCATCAACATGAAGGGGACAAGCCACCCTTTTCCGGCTGAGAACCATGGCCTTGGACTTGGAGGTGCTGATTCTCATCCCAGCCGCTTCACACTCGGTTGCAAACCGTCCCAGTGCACGCTGAAGGTACTGGTTTGATGGAGCCAACAGGACAACATCATCTGCAAATAGCAGCGACGAGATCCTATGGTCCCCAAACCGGACTCTCTCTGGCCCCTGGCTGCGCCTAGAAATCCTGTCCATAAAGATAATGAACAGGACCGGTGACAAAGGGCAGCCCTGCCGGAGTCCAACTAACACCGGGAACAGGTCTGACTTACTGCCGGCAATGCAAACCAAGCTCCTGCTCTGGTCGTACAGGGACCGGACAGCCCTTAGCAGAGGGCCCCAGACACCATACTCCTAGAGCACCCCCCACAGGGCGCCACGAGGGATACGGTCGAATGCCTTCTTCAAATCCACAAAGCACATGTGGACTGGTTGGGCAAACTCCAATGAACCCTCTAGCACCCTGAAGAGGGTATAAAGCTGGTCCAGTGTTCCACGACCAGGACGAAAACCGCATTGTTCCTCCTGGACCCGATGTTCGACTATCGGCTGAATTCTCATCTCCAGTACCCTGGCATAGACTTTTCCAGTGAGGCTGAGGAGTGTGATGCCCCTGTAGTTGGAACACACCCTTACGGCCCCTCTTCTTGAAAAGAGGGATCACCACCCCACCACTCCCTCGGGTCAGCGGTCACGCCGGCGATACCACCTCGGTTTTTTTCTCACCAGTGTGAAAAAACTCAAAATACTCTGTCAATGTTGCACATACAATTAAGAGTTATACACCATTTTAATCTGTGGGATATCTTCTTTTATTTGTGTACACTCAGAGTAAAAACAAAATGTTGTGCTTTTTGCAAAATAAAGAAAACTAACATGATGCGTGTCGTCTCCCTCTGAACAAAGTCCAATCTGATAGTTCTCAGAAAATGAAGTGTAACTTAGTGAAAAAAAAAAAAAAGACTTATGTCTAAAGAAACGTTGAAATGTCAGGTTTTAAATCGTGTAAGTCAAATCGAAAACAAAAATTAATGTCAGACACCCGTGTTTCAGATCCTTATCCGCTAATGCGGCCACGCCCTTGGAGCGAGCGCTATTCAGACGCAAATTCTGAGGCAATACATGTATACGTCGTCTCAATTGCATATTTATGTTTTTGAAAAGTGTTTATCTGTATGTTAAAGCCATGGTTAGCGACCTCTGGAAGACTTTGTTAATTCCTGGAATGTCCTGTTCTTCTTTAGATTAATTTGTGGATTAAATGTGCACAGAGCACCCTCCGGCTGCAAGTATGAATTGAAAACACAGTATCCAGCGCTCATAGTGATGACAATAAATATTGAATAAATATTACTCGTCTGTATAGAAAATTGACATAAACATATGAGAATCCATCAATATTTATCCAAATGTGCATGCCTTTATGCTAAAAGGCTATATGAAATGCCACAGAGGTAACATACTTGTTCAGACACTTTGCATCACAGAAATACATTATATTTTAAAGTATATAATAGAATACCATTATTTTAAATTGTAATAATATTTCACAGTATTGCTGTTTTTTTTTTTTTTTCACAACCTACCTGACTGAAAGGCCTCATTATTATGCAAGTCATTACAGCTTTGTCTTCTCAGGTGTGAGTCACCGATTATTCATGATGATTCACGCCTCCACGCATACTGTGTTTCTTGACAAAAAGTGTCTTACAAAAACTAAATAAATATATTGTTATATATGAATGAGTAGGCAGGATAATTTTTAAATCATTTTGAAGCAAAAACTCTATACAACCTGCAATACCCAGAAGTCTTGTGAACACAGATTTAATATATATTTTTTGGCTTTATTTCAGTAACTTAAACGCATAAACGTTATTCCTTCAAAAACACAAACATGTACATACATGTTCCTCACACATTATTGTAGCCTAGTTGGTGCTGAGTACAGTGTAATGACACTTTTTCCATCAATATGTTTATGAACAACTGAAAAAATAGCACAAATGTCAGGGCATGTCAAAACTTCTCCAGGGCCCCGAAAATTCTCAGACCCCTGAGGGTTAAGATACTCCCGGTGCCTTGCCACCGAGGAGCTTCTGAACTACCTCAGTGACTTCAGCTTGGGTGATGGACGAGTCCACCTCTGAGCCCTTGGCCTCTGCACATACCGACCCAAGGGGGGAATTAACCATATATGGTGAATTAACTACAACGAATTATAATCAATCACATATATCATTAGTTCTCTTTTAATAATTATGTAGAGAACTATCGGTCCGTCCAGCAAACCGGTAAGTTCCACAGACTCTTACGACAGAAATATTACCCTTTGGCCACGAAGATAAATTTCTATGGTAGCATCCAAACGTAAAGCAAGGATATTAGAATCAGAACATTAAAGTGACTCGGTTGTTGCTAAATGAGCAAGTGAACAAAATAAGCACGGATATGATGTATTTAATATACAGAACGGGTAATACAAAGGTTATACGGATAAATGTACACAAGTAGATACAAATACATATAGGTGAAAGTAAAGGCAGAAACGAAAGAGATGATCAAAGCATGGTAAATTGCAACAGTCACCTTTAAGAGCCAAGGAAACTCAGTATTTAAAATCGTAAAAACGTTATACTTGCATAGGTTCGTTGGGGTGCTTAGAGTTTCGGAGCGCTCGGTTTGATAGTTGTTTCTTCTTCTAGAGGTTGTTTCGGCGAAGCTTTACGGAGAGATCAAACTCGACAGGTGTCTCTCATCCCATAAAGAAGATACACTTTCTACTCTAATACTATCATTTAACATGAAAACTAACCTACTACAGTCAATTCTACGATTCTACATACATGCAACAAGCACCATAGTGGCAGATACATTCATATTTGCAGGTATAATATTTATACAGTCTTTATGTAGGGCTTTGTACAATGTACAACAAATATTGAGGGACAATTTGGTCATTTCTAATTTTAGAGGAGACTTGTCTCTCTAAATGTCTGTGATGGCTATATACAGTTGCAAGAAAAAGTATGTGAACCACTTGCAGAATCTGTGAAAATGTGCAAAAAAATTAACAAAATAAGAGAGATCATACAAAATGCATGTTATTATTTAGTACTGTCCTGAGTAAGATATTTTACATAAAATATGTTTACATATAATCCATAATACAAAAAAATAGCTAAATTTATTAAAATGACCCAGTTCAAAAGTTTGTGAACCATTGATTCTTAATACTATGTGTGGTTATCTGGATGATCTATGACTGTTCTTTTCTTTGTTGTGTAATGGTTGTTCATGAGTCCCTTGTTTATTCTGAGCAGTTAAACTGAGCTCTGTTCTTCAGAATAAATCTCGAGGTCCATCTTTTTTTTTTTTTCTGGAGCATCAGTGAATGTTTGAACCTTTTAATGCAAAAAATGCTAGAAAACTGAAGAATCTGCAGGACCTGGAGATTTTTTCTGAAGATCAGAGCTCAGTTTAACTGCTCAGAACAAACAAGGGACTCATGAACAACCATCACAAAACACAAAACAGTCGTAGATCATCCAGGCAACCACACACAGTATTAAGAAATCAATGGTTCACATACTTATGAATGGGGTTATTTTAATAAATTCAGCTATTTTTTTTGTCTTGTGGATTATATGTAAGAATATCTTTTATGTAGAATATCTTACTCAGGACAGTACTAAATAAAAAATAACATGCATTTTGTATTATCTCCCTTATTTTGTTAAAATTATTAACATTTTCACAGATTCTGCACGTTTAGTTGACCTGCTATTTAGCATGAGCCTCAATAGCGGGAACAGAACTAGAAGAGTCCTCTTGCATACTGTGATGATTTGCGAGTTAGGAGAGAATGGGTTTCTTGTTTTTTTAGTATAGTATTTAAAAATTATTTAGACATAATTTATTCATTCTACTCACTAAAATAATAGGATATGACAAATAAAATGAGAAAATGTGAGCTCTATAATTTATTTTTATTTTTAATGAACAGCTCCCACAAAATCATAAATGGCTTTGGTTGCCTATGGTGATAGCCTGGTTCTGGTTATTTTATTGGAAATTGGAAATCAAAAGTATACACAATTTTTTTTAAATGATAACAGGTTTTTTAACTTGTGTGTCAGTGATCACGTCTAGTCACTTTTGTTGTATTGAGTTTCTTCTTTGGGACCTAAATTTTCAATATAGTTTGTCTAAATGATTAATTTTTGATTTTTCTAAAGAGGACATATATTACAATACATTTGTCAGCATAGAAATAATGCAATTATTGAGAGGTGATACAATTTTCATTTGACTTTCTTAGTGATGCTTAGAAAAAAGAGACTGTAAATTACTATGGTCAAGTATTTGGTTTAATAAATAATGGCAAATGGCAAAATTACAATAAATTTACAACATTCCAGTATAACCTCCATTGCACTGTACCACAGCTGACAAAACCTTCTGAAGGTGGTCAATGTAGGCATATGTGTTACAGGCAGTTTTTGTCAGGCAACTGCACCATAATGTCACAATGGTCTGAAGAAGCCTGTCTTTAAACCACTAAATTATTGTTTTGTGAGTCACTCACAAAATTGATAAGATTAACAGCCACTGTAAACCCTAACTCAAAATAATTAATTGGTTTGAGTAGGGCAATCTCTAATTAAACAAATTAGTTTAATCAAATTAAAGTATTTAGAACTTTTTCTTTTGAGTTCACAATACTGAAAAATTTTAAGTATTCTAAATTGTTTCATTGCTTTGAGTTACATGAACTTGTTTCTTTTATTTCTATTTCCCATCATGCTTTGCCATGACACTCTAAAGGCAGAATAACTGCTAAATTTAAAGGTGCCATCAAACTTTTTTTTACAAGATGTAATATAAGTCTAAGGTGTCCCCTGAATGTGTCTGTGAAGTTTCAGCTCATAATACCCAATAGAATGTTTTAAATAAATTTTTTTAACTGCCTATTTTGGGGCATCATTAAATATGAGCTGATTCATGCTGCGGCCCTTTTAAATCGTGCGCTCCCCCGCCCACAGAGCTCGTGCATGCCTTTAACAGCATAAACAAAGTTCACACAGCTAATGATAAATTTTCAATATTGCCATATTTTAGATTACCAAAGTAATTACTTTGAATTTTAATGTCATTTATTTAATTCAATAGGGTAAGCTCTTTGATGATTTGTAACCAACGAGCCAATTGTTGATGATTCTCCAACACTGTTTAAAAACAAACAAACAAACAAACAAAAAAAACGTGCGCAGCCTGTTCAGATATTAGCAACCTGCAGAGTGCAGACATGAGATCACACGCAAAGAATGGACGGGTAAACAGGGCATAACGCATTTCTCTAGTGGAAATTCAAAGACAGTTTTACTTATAAACATGAAAAAGGACGTAAAGTAACATAGTGCAATGCAAGCTATGTCTGCAACAAAACTATCGGCTTCAAAGGATTCAACATCTGAAAAAGCATCTTGAGGTAGGCATATAAGCTGTTCTTGGTCTTTAAAAAAAATGTTATTTTCCTTATTTAGCCTACTCCTTATTTTCCTATTTACTCGTGCGTTGAGCTTTATATGGTTATCATTAGCCTACGATTAATATTTATAAGAATTTATTAGGTATTTGAAAAATAACACAAAATCCTCATAGAATTAACATCCACTTAATTATGTGTTAAATAATGTTTTATAAAGCCAATTTCTTGGTGTACTTTACAGACAAACTTTAAATCTTAATCATTCACTCCAAATGTTTATGTATATGGCGTGTAACTTTACTCGAGTTCATGATCAAAAATAGAGATGCAGTAGTCCAAAAAGGTTAACATAAATCCAAAGGATTTTTAGTTTTTATTTTGGTCTATGTTTATTCCGGGCTTGCAAACAAAATTTCCCAAAATTTCAGGAAATATTTACTAAGCCTGTCAACAGGACGTTAACACAGGCACAAGCTCACTGTTCGCAAAATATAGGAAGAATAATATAAATATTAAATTGGGTTTGATATGAATGTATCTCTGAAGGTAACTGTCGTCAGAAAAGTTTTGATGGCTTTTCCTCTTATCTCCAGCGCAGCGCTGTTTTAGCGGTAACCATGCAAATGATATATCACTGCTGTTCCATAAGCCCCACCTACTGTCAGAGAGTGAATTTGCACACAATTTGCAGTCCGTCTGCTGATTGTGTTTTGTGCAGGTGTCTTATGTAGCATAATTTCACAAAGCTAAAGTCAGACCATGCTGTTTTTGCTGTCAATCTTGAAATTATACAATAATTTAAATAAAAAAAACAACTGATCATGCTCGTTCATAACCTCTTTGTTGGGACTGTGATAAAACTGCAGTGTTTGCCTATAATATTAAAGAGCTACACATACTGTATTTTTTGTTGTTATTTAATATTTTGTTATCCCTCTGATGCACATCTTTACACATATAAAAATATAATTTAGGAATGATATATCACTAGTAATTATATATGGATGTGATGTTAAAAGAAACAAATATTTTCTTAATTTGTTTATCAAGATATTAAAAATTCTTTACCAACACATAGGTTATGTCTAATAAATTGCATATATATAAATTGCATAGTTATATATTTTGTAACTGATGTTAAAAATACAATTGAGTGGAAAACCAAATCCTGGTGGGTAGAGGTCATTTTATTTACAGGTTATAAACTTAAAATAGAACATCAAGTTAATATGGTCCTTTGTGTTAAGTATTTCAAAGTATTCTAAAGTATTTAGATTAAGTTACTAAACTTGAGTAATGTAACAAAATACGTTACTGATTACTTTTTAAAGCATGTATTTTGTAATCTGTAGTGAAATACATTCTAAAAGTAACCTTCCCAACCCTGCACACACACACAAAACTGAGGGCATGATTCAAACAGGCTAAGTGGTTGTAAAAAAATAATCACACTCATGGTCTTCGGTCAAAAATGACCGACCATAGGAAATGAATGGAAAATGGACAAAAATACGAAAATACAGATAATTTTTGTGCATCTACAAATCGGTCACAATTACTGAAAAAAAGTACACAGCAGTGAAGGGATGACACTGTAAAACATCAAGAATGTGATATAGAAATAACACACCCCTATGAACCACAGAGCAAAGTTTTGAGAATATATGAAATCCATTCAATAATTCAGTCATAATGCAGAAACAGCTCACAGCAGTGAAGGGGTGTTGCAGGTTTTTCCTTTTCCTTATGATTACTGTTCCTTAATTTTGTTGATGTTCACTGACATTTTACAAAAAAATAGATATGTTCATTGAAAAATGTTTACATAAAGCGTTATGATTGTATGAATTGCATTATTATTAAATTCTGAATCAAAAAATAGGTAACAAAGTGCTTTCTTGCATTCTCTTTCTAAAACAATGAATGTGGTCATAATGCATAAATTAACCCTTCAAGTCACTATTTCTAAAAAAATAACTAGAACTCGATAAAAAGTAGTCTTTGAGATGGTTTAAATATATATTAAAATCTTCCACCTAATAAAAATATGTATATCTAAAAACAACTAGGCTTTATAGAGAGCTATACAGGCAACCAGTGGTTAAACCATGGTATTAGGTTTTCTTTCTCTACTCTAAACAGATGCCACTAATCTGCCTTCAAAAAATTGGATTTTAAAGGCCTAAACTCTATTTTAACCTGAAATACTGCATTAATTTTAAAAATAATTAAAAAAAAAAAAGTAATAAAATTTTTTTTGTATTATTTATTTATAAAAAATATATATTACTGAACAAAAATGTATTACAATGATTTACTGAAAAAAATAGGTTACATTTCAGGAGTTCAGTCACTTTTGACCACTAAGACCACCAGTGTGACTCCCAAATAAGGACTGCACAAAAGCCTCTAAACATTTTTTTCCCCCCTAGTTGACACTGATTAGATACATTTATCTGATGTGAGCATGTTGCATTCTTTATGTAAATGATAAATAATATCCAGTTAAATCTGTATATTTGTTTTAATAATTATACTATCTATAAGTAGTATATACTATAAGTAGTTGAAGTAGGTTAGTCAGTTGACTTGTCAAAACACCATCCTTGTTTCTGTCCATTTCAATATAATAGTCTTTTGCTCAACAGGGTCATAGAAGTCAGTCTCCAGAAGTACAATGTATCAGGTCCCCAGAGTCTTTACTAAAGTAAAAAATCCTGAAATATGACCCACACTTAATAAGAATCACAAGCTGAAGTGTAGTAAATTACATGAGTACTGATATTTTTTTTTTTAATATATAGGCTTTATAGACAGATAGGTTGGGAGTGACTCTTGAAGGACCAGCACAACATCCTCTATTTGAAGAATGTATTTTCCAGAATCTGGCAGTAAGATTTGGGAGTTCATTTTAAGTCAGTTTCCTACCCTGAAAGGTCCAACTTACTCATTGTTAGTAGCATTGCACAGCACAACTCCCTCGCCACCGCCACTGTAGTCTGACTTTTATTTTATTTGCAGTTAACATGTGTCTTTTCTTATTGGCCTGTTTTTTTTAATGACCCGTTTTGCTGTCTATTTGTCATGCCTTAATTTAGCAATTGTTAGCATTACATTAGTATTATATTGCCTTCATTAACAATGATCAATTATAAATTATTAAATACTAAATTAATAGTAGTTATTAAGATTGATGTGGTTTGGAATTGGTAAAATGTGCTTTGAAAAACTTGCATAATAATTATGCACACACACACTATATATAGTAGAGAGAGAGAATATAATTGTTTAGACCTCAGATATGTGATTTATATGTAAACATAGCGCCTATTTGAAAATTTGTTTAGATGCTTTTGGATGAGCAAGCTCCAGGCCATCACGACCGTTCAAGTCAAGTCAAGTCAAGTCAAATTTATTTATATAGCGCTTTTACAATTGGTAATTGTTTCAAAGCAGCTTTACATATTAGAAGCACAGAAAAAAGGGAAGTGGTTAAAAATAAACTGTACAAACAAGCGTGGTAATATGTAACATATACAAGATGGTGCTACATTAAGCCAATGTCGGCTGACTTCCAGGGGTGGAAAAAAACCCCTAGGAGAAAAACCCAGCGTGCTAGCACTGGGAAAAAAGTCCTAGGAGGAAAAAACCCCTTGGAAGATATATCTAATATATGTAAATGTATATGGAGATCAAAATCTGAATTATACATTTTTATTATAGAGATTAAAAATAGATTATATATAAATATATGTAAGCGGATACGGGGATTAAAAATCTGAATTATAGATGCAGCCAGAATTGGATCTTTAGGCCCATTGTCTCCTGGGCTACGTTGTAGTCAGGTCCAGACGCAGGTTCTCCATCTGATCTGGATACGGCCTGGATCCAGCACCCGGCAAACCTCAGGATAAGCAGAGAGACAGATATTAGCGTAGATGCCATTCTTATTCTGATGTACAGGTATATCTAGTGTTATAGGAAATGTTCTCGGTTCCGGCCGACCTAATTATAGCGTAACAATCCTTTAACAGATTTGAAAAATGTTAATGTATTGATAATGTGTTATGTGTATGCAAGAGCAAAGAGATGTGTTTTTAGTCTAGATTTAAACTGACAGAGTGTGTCTGCTTCCCGAACAATGCAAGGAAGATTGTTCCAGAGTTTAGGTGCTAAATAGGAAAAGGATCTGCCACCTTCAGTTGATTTTGATATTCTGGGTATTATCAACTGGCCTAAATTCTGAGATCTCAATAAACGTGGAGGACTATAATGCATTAAGAGCTCACTTAGGTACTGGGGAGCTAAACCATTTAGAGCTTTATAAGTAAGTAGCAAGATTTTAAAATCTATACGATGTTTAATAGGGAGCCAATGTAATGTTGACAGAACTGGGCTAATATGGTCATACTTTCTGGTTCTAGTAAGAACTCTAGCTGCCGCATTTTGGACCAACTGTAGTTTGTTTAAAAGCCGAGCAGAACAACCACCCAGTAGAGCGTTACAATAATCTAGTCTTGAGGTCATGAATGCATGAACCAACTGTTCCGCATTTGTCATTGAGAGCATATGTCGTAATTTAGATATATTTTTTAGATGGAAGAAGGCGGTTTTACAGATACTAGAAACATGACTTTCAAATGAAAGATTGGTATCAAAGAGCACACCCAGGTTCCTAACTGAGGACGAAGGTTTAATGGAGCACCCGTCAAGTGTTAGAGAGTATTCAAGGTTTTTTCGTGAGGAAGTTTTTGGTCCAAAGATTAGGATATCAGTTTTTTTCTGAATTTAATAATAAGAAATTTCTTGTCATCCAGTTTTTAATGTCAGCTATGCATTCTGTTAGTTTTGTGAATTTGTAGGTTTCGTCAGGGCGCGAGGAAATATAGAGCTGAGTATCGTCAGCGTAGCAGTGAAAACTAACACCATGCTTCCTAATTATCTCTCCTAAGGGCAGCATGTACAGAGTGAAAAGCAACGGTCCTAATACTGAGCCTTGTGGTACCCCATATTTAACCTGTGATCGATACGACATCTCTTCATTAACTACCACAGACTGATAACGGTCAGATAAGTATGATTTGAACCATGCCAAAGCAATTCCACTAATGCCAATATAGTTTTCAAGTCTTTTTAAAAGAATGTTATGATCGATAGTGTCAAAAGCAGCACTGAGATCTAATAACACTAATAGAGAAATACAGCCACGATCGGATGATAGGAGTAGATCGTTTGTAACTCTAACGAGAGCAGTCTCAGTACTATGGTATGGTCTAAATCCTGACTGGAAATCCTCACAAATTCCATTTCTTTCTAAAAAGGAGCACAGTTGTGTTGAAACTGCCTTTTCTAGTATCTTTGACAGAAAAGGTAGATTCGAGATTGGCCTGTAATTTACTAAATCTCTCGGATCTAGTTGAGGTTTTTTAAGAGGTTTGATAATAGCCTGCTTAAATGTTTTTGGCATGTGTCCTAGTGTTAAAGATGAATTAATTATATCAAGAAGAGTCCGTTAGTAATTTTGACTTCAGAGAAAGTTACATTAATACATCACAAGATGGCGGCAAAGACTGTCTTCATGAGTGAGTCAATCAGTCTCAAAGACTTTCTCTGTAAAAAATCTCTTTCAAGCATAGCCTACACACGTATAGTACAGACACACAGTTGCACAGAAAAGTTTTGTCTGCACTGCTCTGATGAATTTATCAGTAAAATAGTTTAGCAACTTAAAAGATACATGACTCACCAGCGAGGTAATAACTGGCGGTTCTTCAGTCAGATAAACTCTCATTTATAAATAGGTTAGCTCCTGTCCTTGATTCTGATTGGTCAGTAGCTGTGTTTTATTCATGATAAAACACAGCTATGACCGCTTTACCCAACGGTTATGTGTATCACTAAACAACACCCTTAGCAACCACTCTTAGCAACGTAAACTGTATGTTCTCAATTGATATTGTTCATTGAAGCTTACTGTATTATGTAGAAGAGTATTGTGAGAAAGAGATCAAGTGAGCGAGTTTATTACCTGTAATAGGTCAAAGATGAATTAATTATATCAAGAAGTGGACCTACGACCTGTGGAAGCATTTCTTTCAGTAGTTTAGTCGGCATTGGGTCTAACATACATGTCGTTGATTTTGATGATTTGATAAGTTTAGATAATTCTTCCTCTCCTATAGCGGCGAATGATTCTAGTTTTACTTCAGGGACACTACAGTGCACTGTCTGAAGCGAAACTGTAGACGGTTGCATGTTTATAATTTTCTCTCTAATATTATCAATCTTGCAAGTAAAGAAGTTCATAAAGTACTGCTGTGCTCTATAGAAATGTCAGCAGTTGAATCTCTGTTTCTAGTTAATTTAGCCACTGTGTCAAATAAATACCTAGGATTATGTTTGTTTTCTATTAAGAGATTTGAAAAATAAGTAGATCTAGCATTTCTTATGGCTGTTCTGTACTCAATCATTTTTTCTTTCCACGAAAGGCGAAAAACTTCTAGTTTTGTTTTCTTCCAACTACGTTCAGCTTTTCTAACAGCTCGTTTCAGAGCCCGAGTGTGCTCATCATACCACGGCGTTGGATTAGTTTCCTTAATCTTCTTTAGACGTAAAGGAGCGACTGCATCTAATGTGCTGGAAAAGAGAGAGCCAATAGTTTCTGTTGCAGCATCGAGTTCTTCTAAGTTGTCAGGTATACTAAGGCGATGAAACTGCTCGGGGAGTGGTAGACGTGATTGTTCTACAATATTTATGGCTGGGTGGTGGTTTTGTAGCCTTGGCTAATTGTATTATGCACGAGACTAAATAATGATCTGATATATCATCGCTCTGCTGTAGAATTTCAACAGCATCAATATCTATTCCATTAGATCTAGGGTATGATTACGACAATGAGTGGGTCCTGACACGTGTTGTCTAGCTCCAATAGAGTTTAAAATATCTGCAAATGCCAATCCAAATGCGTCTTTATTATTATCTACATGGATATTAAAATCACCAACAACAAGGACTTTATCCGCATCCAGTACTAACTCTGATAGAAATTCAGCAAATTCTTTGATAAAGTCAGTATGGTGCCCTGGTGGCCTGTATACAGTAGCCAGCACAAATGTCATCTTACATAATGTTACATAAAGCACCATCACTTCAAAGGAATTATATTTGAAATTCTTTTGAATGATTCTGAATATATTACTATAAATTACAGCAACACCTCCCCCTTTGCCTTTCTGTCGAGGATTGTGTCGATAATCATAACCTTGAGGACTAGATTCATTTAAAGTAATGTAATCGTCTGGTTTTAGCCAGGTTTCTGTCAAACACAGCAAGTCTAGTTTATTGTCTGTGATAATTTCATTTACAATAAGTGCTTTTGAAGAAATAGATCTAATATTCAGTAACCCAAGCTTTATCATTTGTTTATCTGATTTATCTGTGATTTTCATTTTTTGAACATCAATTAAATTTTTACCCTTAAAAGGTTTCGGAAGTTTTTTGTATTTACTAGTTCGAGGTACAGACACAGTCTCTATGTGATAATATCTAGGTGAAAGTGTTTCTATGTGCTGTGAATTATCTGAGTTCTGTGACGTGAGGCGGCTAGCAGACGGCGGCTAGCAGACGGTCGGTTTAGCCAGTTTGTCTGCGTCCTGATCTGGGCCCTGGTTTGTCATGTTCAGCGCTCATATACCCCCCGAGAACAGCGTCATCTCAGCCAGTCCTTCGGGAGTTTGGCACTATCTCTTATGTAGATAGTGTTTGAACATAAGGTATTCGTTTTGGGTAACAAGTGGGCAATCTTTGGTCTTATTAATTTATTACTTGTTCCAGAGCTAATAGATTTAACTTAATGACTATATTAAGTAGCTCCATAACTTTATATTTAAACTGAAATTAAAGCCTACTAACTATAGCGCTGCTTTTGTACGTTTGACTGAACTGTTTGCTTGGATTTATTTCCTATACTGTTATAATGGCTGTTGTTGTTAATTTAAATATTATTGTTCAATAAATAATATTTTATATAAATAAACATTACATTTACATTTTTTGGTATTGAGAAAGAGTCCGTTAGTAATTTTGACTTCAGAGAAAGTTACATTAATACATCACAAGATGGCGGCAAAGACTGTCTTCATGAGTGAGTCAATCAGTCTCAAAGACTTTCTCTGTAAAAAATCTCTTTCAAGCATAGCCTACACACGTATAGTACAGACACACAGTTGCACAGAAAAGTTTTGTCTGCACTGCTCTGATGAATTTATCAGTAAAATAGTTTAGCAACTTAAAAGATACATGACTCACCAGCGAGGTAATAACTGGCGGTTCTTCAGTCAGATAAACTCTCATTTATAAATAGGTTAGCTCCTGTCCTTGATTCTGATTGGTCAGTAGCTGTGTTTTATTCATGATAAAACACAGCTATGACCGCTTTACCCAACGGTTATGTGTATCACTAAACAACACCCTTAGCAACCACTCTTAGCAACGTAAACTGTATGTTCTCAATTGATATTGTTCATTGAAGCTTACTGTATTATGTAGAAGAGTATTGTGAGAAAGAGATCAAGTGAGCGAGTTTATTACCTGTAATAGGTCAGTCCTATGTTCATAATAAAAAATCTGTTTAAATGTCCAATGTATTATCTTTTCCTTTTAACAGTTAAGGGGTTTTCCCATGACTGACAGCACTAGTCAAAGCATTTGTCAGTTGCATCTTGTTCCGTACAGACAACAATTCAGTCGTTTACAGGTTTGCATATAGAGTGTTTGATTTGTGCGATTTAATGTAAAATGAGGAATCTTATTTTTGCGGCATTTTTACATTTTTATATTCCCATAGAAATTGCAGTGTTGCTGTGTACAATAAAAACAGCGCAAAATTAAAACAGTACAAAGCAACATAACACAAAATGTCTTTTGTCTCTTTCTTGCATGCTGGGTCTTTTTCAGCAAGTTTCTTTGTCTCCCTTGCTGACACGCCGGGTCTCTTTTGTGTAGTGTAATAAAATGAAACATTTCAGGGAAACACTGCATATTGTATATAATACTGTATATGCTTCTGCATGACATCCACACCAGTTGCAGGGATGTGTAGGTATCGCCAGATTGTTGACAATCATAACATACTTCTCAAACTAGGGATGCACAATATTATCGTCCGATAAAGGCTTAAAATATAATAATTGGCATTGATCCGATATGGAAAAAATGATGTTGATATGTCTTTCTGAGAAGATATTGTGTTGATTATGTGCCTGCTATAAGTCACATGTGTGCAAGGAGTGCTAGCGATAAAATCACATAAGCAGTGTGGACATTCTTGAACTGAACTTTTGCATGTATAGTGATTAGATTCACTGTTTGGATTGCTGTTTGGATTGAACTTGTAAATGCGAATACAGAAAAATGCGTCCGATGTGCGATACCCTATGATGATCAATCTTGACTCTTTTGCACGTGTAGCGCCTCTAAAGCCTCGGTTATACCAAAGTCCCTTTCAAGGAAAGTCTGTTCACTTGGCGGCCATATTTGCAATGCCTTCAGGCATCTATTTGAGGCACCCAAGATCAAATCCTATCTGTTTGAATGGGGGAATCCTGAAATCTCAAAAAATGCTTGGCGAACTCACAATTAAATATTTCAAATCACTAACAAAATCTGACATGAACTGTCTATAAATATTGTTTCTTATGCACAAATAGCATTAAAAAGGCTTATTTTTCAAGCTAGACGAGCCAATGCACATGCGCAGTCCTAAGTGCAAGTCTCAGGTTTCTATGGGAACAGGAGCCTCTAACAGCAGCTGCAGTGATGCAATGAAATCAGCGATTGGCTCTTTTACTTAGAAGGCAGGACGTATTCCATCATAATTGTGATGCAGTTTCTCCCATTCATAACTTATAGGAGTGAACTGTCTTTCTATATTTATAGTCTTTGGTTATACTTTCCATGTGCGCGAGTGCACAAAGGTCCACCTGACGTAAAAATTAGGCTTGTTCCAGATGCATCAGTGCCGCACGGACCAATCGCATATGACTGTGACGAGCAGGGCGGGCGAGAGCCGTGAGGGAACGGCGCGAGGCCGGTGACGCGAGTGATAATGAGCGTCACCTGTGAGGCGTGCCGGCCTCGAGTCTCTCACGGAGGAGCTCATGCCTCCGGAGCTCCTCCGTGAGAGACGTAATCAACTCTATGCAAAGGAGATGTGTTGCACTGCGTGAAGCAAATGGTGGTCACACCAGATACTGACTGGTTTTCTGCACATTTTAGAGTGGCCTTTTATTGTGGCCAGCCTAAGGCACACCTGTGCAGTAATCATGCTGTCTAACCAGCATCTTGATATGCCACACCTGTGAAATGGGTGGATTATCTCGGCAAAGGAGAAGTGCTCACTAACACAGATTTAGACAGATTGGTGAACAGTATTTGAGAGAAATAGGCCTTTTGTGTACATAGAAAAAATCTTAGATCTTTGAGTTCAGATCATGAAAAATGGGGGCAAAAACAACAAGTGTTGCATTTATAATTTTGTTCAGGGTACATATCTGTCACCACTAGCCGTTTGTCTGCTGCCATCACGTCACCTCAGCTCTACCCACGTCCTGCCTCTTTGCCCATTTTTTGTTATGTGGGAGTGACGTGCAGTGACGCGCTGCCAAGATGGCAACGACTGGCTTTAGGTTTCAAAAATGCTCTTCAAAAACCTACGGGTGACGTTACGGACACTACGTCCATATTTTTTACAGTCTATGGACCCTATAATACACCCAGCGCAATGCGACGCAAGGCGCAAGTGTATTTGCTAGTTTGCGTCCGGCGCCGTTTGCATTTTCCCGTTCAGTGCCATGTCCTTAAATTAGTAAATGCATTTGCGCCAGTTAGTGCGACCATGGGTCAATGGCGCAATATTTTTTTTGTTAGAGCGCGTTAGTAGAAACTGCACCTCTGGGCGCGTCCACAGTGCGCGTTGACTTATTACACACAGGGATGCGCATTACACAAACATGCCAATTGAACAATCGTGCCAATACACACACATATATATTAACTGACTCATCGCGTGGAGCTATTTGAAAGCCTGCATTTGCAAGCCCGCTTTAACTTCGCGCACGAGCAGATCGGTTTCTTCGCTTGTAAATAGCAATCCGCCATGGCGCGAGCGCATCTCGCTCTTAAAGGGAATGGGAGATGACACTCTGATTGGTTTATTGAACGTTACGCCCATTACTCATTAAGGGAATAGGGACAACCCATTTCAAAAATGCGCCTCGGCGCACGGACCGTTTTTCCGTCGTTAAAATAGCAAAAGTGGATTTGGACATGCCCTGAGTGCACCTGCGCCGTGCGCTTTACACTTTGCGTTTAGATCGTTAAAATAGGACCCTATGAGTATAACCAAGGCTTAAAGCAGCAGCAGCCTCGTCCAGGTCCTTGTGCCCGCCCACTAGGAAGTTATATTTATTTAGGAGGCGCTGTTGTTACACTAATAAATAGAATACATCAATAACATGAAGTTACTGTTTCTGAATAAATAAAGCAGTAAATTAAGTCACGCCACCAAGCATCTGATGACTCCATTGCTGTGTAGATAATCTACATATGTTAAAGGTGCCCTAGAACTTTTTTTAAAAGATGTAAAATAAGTCTAAAGGCCGGAACACACCAAGCCGACGGTCGGCCGTCGGGCAGTTTTTCTTCGTCGGCCGACTAAGTTTCCTCGGTGTGTTCTGCACCGTCGGCTGAAGTTGGTCCTCGTCGGCTTTGTTTCGGCCGATTCGAAATGTTGAATCGGCGTTGGACCTCGTCGGGCCGTCGGGCCATATGATCATTCTGATTGGCTGTTCAGCTAGCGAACCAGTGCATGAGAAAAGAAAAACGGAAGTGACGAAGCAAGTAAACGACGAAGTCAAGAGGGAACACACATTGTTTACCTTAGGTACGTGAAAGACATGGCTATCTGGAACGAGGCAAGTGAAGACGAATTGATCAACATGATCCAGGAAAGGCCGGGTTTGTATGACATTACGGAAAAATGTTATGTCAACCGTGTGCTGAAAGCTGAACTGTGGCGTGAGATCGAAAATAAACTCGTCATATCAGGTAAGATTTCCTTTTTGGCAATTGAGAAAGCTTGTTTGTAATTGTTCAATAGTCCATAGTAAAACTAATATAACCATTTTAGTGTTTTGTGTGTACCAAACTAAGTTTGTTTATGGAAACAGACAGTAATTAATATGTGCTGTGCTAGCATCTCATATTTCATAATAATATTAAAGTTAATCAAATTGTTAATAATATAATTAACAATACAGCAAAAAGTAACATTTGTTGGCATAACAAATACTCATTAAAGTGACAAAATAAGCAGCCATAACACTTAATGCTTACAAAATTTTACTTTGTCCCTCAGAAAAAGAGCTCAAGAAGCGGTGGGATTCATTGCGAACCCAATACATGCGTTATAAGAAACAAGGACCCTCAGGAAGTTCTGGAGCTCAGAAGACTGGCAGGCAGCAATGGATCCTGAACCGCCTGCAGTTTCTAGAGCCTCACACAAAAAGGAAGGAGAGCACTTCAAATCTAATGATCATGGTAAATAAACAAATATATTTATATTTATTTATTTATTTATTGTTTAATTGCAGAATAAAATAAACATTTTGCTTTTTGTAAGATGGCAAGTGCTTCTTTAAAAGAGTCTATTCACAAGTAACTCCGCATATTAAGTCAAGCCATTACATTAACTTGTCACATTTGTATCTTATGTTTTTTAAGGAACCTGCGGCTGATAGTGATTCCTGTTCACCCTCAGATGGTACCAACAGTGACACCTGGACTGGCACCCATGAAGACCCCAGCTTCAGTGATGCTGACCTACGGTCAAGTACACCCTTGGCTGAATCCACCATCTGTGGAACTGAGTCCACAGCCATGAGAAAGGACCATTTGCAAAGCTCCAACATAAAACCAAAGCCTCCAGGGAAGCGCAGGAAGATGCAAGACGAATCCTCCAGCGAGGAATCCACAAACTTGATGCGCACCATCGGCAAAACTCTGGAAAAGTTGGCATCACAGGAAAACACCAATGATGCCATCTCAGCTTACTGCAAAAATCTTGAACACAGAATGCGGAATTTGCCACCACATCTACTGCCACATTTCCAGCATGAGGTTGATAATTGCATTTTCAAATATTCAGTGGGCCACAACCATGCACTGGATGCATCTTCCAATCAGTATACACACTTGTAATTTTTTATGTAGCAAAATTGTAAACAGATATTGTAGCATTTAGTAAATATGTCACGCTTAGTTGTACGTTATATTAGAGTACTTATGCAAAGTTTATATTTCTGTACATTTTATTTATTTTAAATACCAACTGTTGATATTTTTCTGTAAATTACCTTAATGCTATTTTTGCACATTTGAAAATAAAACACTGACTTTGTGTAAAAGGTACTTCACTGTTCTTTATGTAAAAAAAAAATCACAAAACACAATGATGTAAAAATATAAACTTTATTTTGCAAATTCACACCATTGTTATAAAACATAAACCAAGGTCAAGGGGGAAAGAAACAAGTTTGCTACATGCTTATATTTTGCCCCACTGAAAGGGCACTGCACCGGTGTCCGAATTAAAGTACTGGCACAGTTTATCCCTGAGCTGTTTGGCGTGTGTTGTACTGTTGGTTGTGCGTGGCAGAGGCCTGCTGTAGGCCAGGGTCTTCTCTCCATCTTCCAGGGACAGTGTCATGATCTTGTTCTTCCTGGTCGATTCCTGCCATGTACACTTCACAGCACTCTTTGCGCAGAAAGTTGTGCAGAGCACAGCAAGACAAAACAATGTCCTCCACTTTGGCAGTGCTTTGAATATTAATGGTGGTTAGTAGGACGCGAAAACGATTTGCCAGGATGCCAAATGCATTTTCAACCACCCTTCGAGCTCGCGAAAGTCTGTAATTGAATATGCGTTGCTCTACAGACAGCTTGCGGTTCGGGTATGGCTTCATGAGGTATTCCTTTAAGGGGAATGCCTCATCAGCCACAATGCAGTAAGGGGCCAGCTGGTCTGATTCAGGAAGTGGTGCAGGTGCAGGAATGTTGGATGTTCTTTTCTCCAAGGCATCCTGCAATGAGCATCCCCAAACACTCCACCATCTGAAATGCGCCCGTTGCAGCCCACATCAACATACAGAAATCTGTAGTTGCTGTCTACCAGTGCCATAAGCACTATTGAGAATGTATGCTTGTAGTTGAAGAATTTAGATCCAGATCCTGGAGGGGGACGAATGTTAATGTGCTTTCCATCCAGAGCACCCAGGCAATTTGGGAAATGCCACTGATTCTGGAATCCAACGGCTACTTGCTGCCACTCTTCCACTGTGTCTGGGCACTAAAAAACAATATAATTAAAAGAAATTAGTTTAACTCGTCAGACCATTAATAACTCAGTGATTTTGACATTCTTGAATTAACCCTGCAAAGCCCACTTCTGCAGAATTACAACATCACTTTCAAAAATTTAAAAAAAAATGCCTGCAAATGTTTTTTTCTCTCAAGATCACATTTACATAGTTAATGGGTTCTATTGTTCGTCCTCACAATGCTATTGGGTTGAAGAAGTGTTTATAGGTCAGCATTAGGCTCTTTATGTTTTGGATTTTGGGGGGAGATGCCTGTTGCATTGTTCAGGGACAGGTATGAATGGTCTTGAATATGAACCTGTAAGTGCTCTGGGGGGATGAATGTGTTCTTTTAGTATGATAAGTAGAGAGCATAATAGGCCAGCCAGACTGTATTGTTTGAATGTAGTAGTGGAATTTTATTTGCATTGAAATTATAATTTGATGGATAATACTTAGATCTCTGCCCTCGACACATGGTCTACCATCCTGTCTATTCTTTCAGTTTATCTACTACAATATAAGACCCTAAAATTACCCTTATTAAAATGTAAAAAAACTGAAAAATCTTTAATTTCTACATCAGAGGCCTCCTAAAACAATATCTGAGAGATCAAAAAAATTGCTCATTTTTGGGCTAAAACAAAAAACATTAAACAGATACATGTATACCTTTAGGTATTTCTCTTTTAAGACTTGGTAGATTGCTGCACAGGTTTCAGGAACAAATTGCTGAATTGTGGACATTCCCACCCGGAATTGGTAAGAAAGGCTCTTGAAGCTTTCTCCTGCAAAGATTACAAACACATAACTCCACTATTAATTTTCCACACCTTTTACAGAGTCAAATCTAACACTTTTAATGCATTTGTACTACACTACATTAAAGCAAATATTTTTTATCAGTTATTAAAGACATTGTGCTACAAACAACCATAATAATGTTTTATACATTGTGTCTTTTTAAAGTAGGCTACAACTGGATACAAAATAATAAAATTCTTTTCACTTTTATAATGCTTCATAATACACCAAAATAAACACAACTGAAAAGGTGTTTTAATGAAATGTTCAAACAACGAATAACCTTACCTGTTGCCAAGAACCGTAGTGTAATCATCAGACGTTCCCCCACGGAGATACAATCCCGGTAGTTCGTGTTTGTTCTCTGTATGATTGGACTAATAAGTTCTTTTAACATGTGAAATTGAGTGGGAAAAAGCCGAGCGAAATTTTTAAAACCACAAGTTTCCTGTAACTCGAGCTCTCGACACAGGTTCGGGAAAGCACCTTGGGCCTGTCTCTGGAGTATCCATGGTTTCACCCATTTAGTGCGCTTTCTCCGTATTTTTCTCATCCGCTTCTTCTTTTCCTCTTCCACAAGCAAAAGACCAAGGGCTGACAAAGCCAGTGCCATTTGCAACGTGTCGGACATTTTTGAAATAACACGAATCCGTATGTGATGAGCGAGAACTGGTTTTTCATGCACCTTTGTTTATGTTTTGTATCCCTGTAGCTCTTCCGGTCTCCCTAGCAACGAACCATAGCAACGAACACAAACTACTGCCACCTGCTGGCATGGAAAGGCATTTCATCTCACGCAGGCGCAGAACGGACGTGCTATTTGGCCGTCGGCTGTCGAACGTCGGCTTGGTGTGTCAGGGCAACTTTGGACCCAGACGCTGCCGACGCCAGCCGACGCCAGCCGACCCCGCAGTCTGCTTTCGTCGCCACTAGTTCGTCGCCGTCGGCTTGGTGTGTTCCGGCCTTAAGGTGTCCCCTGAATGTGTCTGTGAAGTTTCAGCTCAAAATACCCCATAGATTTTTTTTAATTCATTTTTTTAACTGCCTATTTTGGGGCATAATTAGAAATGAGCCGATTCAGGGTGTGTGGCCCTTTAAATCCCATGCTCCACGCCCCAAGAGCTAGCGCTTTTTCTTAAACAACATAAAGTTCAAACAGCTAATATAACCCTCAAAATGGATCTTTACAAAGTGTTTGTCATGCAGCATATCTAATCACGTAAGTACAGTGTTTATTTTGATGTTTACATTGATTTTGAATGAGTTTGAGGCTATGCTCCGTGGCTGTTGGAGAGATTTATAAAGCATGAAGTTGTGTTTATGCATTATACAGACTGCAAGTGTTTAATAATGAAAATAACAACGGCTCTTGTCTCCGTGATAACAGTAAGAAACGATGGTAACTTTAACCACATTTAACAGTACATTAGCAACATGCTAACGAAACATTTTGAAAGACAATTTACAATTATCACTAAAAATATCATGATATTATGGATCATGTCAGTTATTATTGCTCCATCTGCCATTTTTCGCTGTTGTCCTTGCTTGCTTACCTAGTCTGATGATTCAGCTGTGCACAGATCCAGACGTCCAGCCCTTGTCTAATGCTTGAAGATGAGCTGGCATATGCAAATATTGGGGGCGTACACCCCGACTGTTACGTAACAGTCGGTGTTATGTTGAGATTCGCCTGTTCGTCGGAGGTCTTTTAAACAAATGAGATTTATATAAGAAAGAAGTAACAACAGTGTTTGAGACTTACTGTATGTAATTTCCATGTACTGAACTCTTGTTATTTAACTATGCCAAGATAAATTCAATTTTTAATTCTAGGGCACCTTTTATATTTATTTAGCTTTATCAAGTAACCTTAAACCTCGGAACTCTGAAACTTTTTCCTGAATACTAACTGAAATGAAAAATAATTCATTTATAATTCTTAGTGTTGTTTCCAAACAAAGAAAAAATATATTTGTATATCGGCATTGGCTACCAGTCAGAATGAATTGAAAAATATTGGCATATCGGCACTATTGGATTGAACACTTCAAAAGATTAAACACTTTTATGTAAAACCTTTAAATACATTACAATATTTATAACTTAAAATACATTTCGACATTAATCCTGAAATGGGCACTTTGCCTGCTCTGTAAGTTTAAGTGCCATATTGAATTTTATATGGATGAAAATGAGGCTGTGAGGGATAGATGTAGGCCTGGTTTCACAAACAGGGTTTAGATTAAGCCAGGATTAGGCCTTAGTTCAATTAGCAATTTCTGGTGTGCATCATAATGAATTTAATTGAATTTATTTTCAGTTTATTTCATTTATTCTAATTTGATATCCTTTAAATTCAGGATTTTAACTGGATATGGTATGCCACATGATATTTATGATTTATTGTGTTATTGGTGTACATACAATGACAATACATACATTTTATTCAACAATTGTTAAATTGTTTTTTTACCGTGCCTAAAGAAAAAAGTCTTTCATCCTAATAAAAGGTGTGACGGTGACTTTTTCCCCGCCAAATATCAATCTATAAATCTTTTCTCTCAGCCTTAAAGTGTGTATGTCACTTGTGTGTGAACCACACTTGTGAGACGGAGGCAGAAGGAGCGTGTTGGAACTCAGTGATGCTCATAAATGGGAAGGAGGAGCCAGTGAAGTCCTGCGTATCCCCATCACAGCTCAAGGGTGAAATGTATTGCCGCAGCTCCAGAAACGTCTATACACGCAACTGCTGCTTTACAGATTTCTGCAACAATGAGACTCTGCACCTCAATCCAGGTATGACAGGCCAGTTTCATCTTCCATAAAATGAAACTGTCTAGTTCTAATTCTAATTCTGAAACTGTCTAGTTCTATAAAGAGTGCTAGAATTAAACTAACAGTACATTTGTATTAGCGTGTGTTTTGTTTTGACTGTTTTTGTGTACAGAATAACATATCTTTCTTTATTCAGAGAAAGTAAACCATATATGTCTTAAAAATCATGTCTTAATGTGTGTGTGTGGTCCTGGGCTCCCATTCCCCACACTTTAGAAGTGCTGATCCTCTTCTACTAATATGACATAACAAGGCTGGCCAGGTTACTCGCGGGCAGTCCGAGGGTTATAAATACTGTGTGTATCCTAGCAGGGCAGTTAAAATGGTCTGAGCGGCTGTCTAACAGGTAGAGTCACACAGAACTTGTGACGTCATGTATAAAAATTTGTCATGCTGTCTGTCTCTCCATTTACATACAGTATTTGATTTAACGGTATAAATATACAGTTAATTATCATTGTATTGATGCATCCAATGTTATTATTAATAGCATTATATAATGTAATTTTGTTTGTATGCCTATATGTAGCCTAGTTCTTCTTAGTTTGACTAAAATTCCGGCAGGAATAAATGTAATGAACTTGCAGCCAAACCTGCCTCTGCTCCGATTTAATTGTTTTAGCAACAGCAGGAGGTTTCTTCAAAAAATCGTTTTTGTATAATTGTATTAATATTAAACGTTAATTAAATTCATTTATTGAATTTTAGTGTTGCACCGATTTTTTAAATTATTTTTTTTAGTTTAGACAAAAACCTAAACAAAAAAAGAAAATAAATTTGGTTAATCAATTTGTTAAATAAAATTTATTTAATAATCAACAATCAAATAAAAGTTTAAAAGTAAAACATTTAAAATTTAGCTATATGGCAGTTTTAGCTATATAAACATTTTAATATAGGCTAATTGTTTGTACTCCAATTTGTTGGTTAAATAAATCATGGATGTAATAACTTTTCCTATTACAGATTTATTTAAACATATATATCAACGAAGACTCGTTAAGTCCAACAGGTTAAGTCAAAATATAATGAATATACTGTATGCTGCATATATTTAGCAAAATGCTATTTTCTGGGGTTAGTTTTCCTAACTATCCAGTTTATGGTCATTGAATGGCTTTTACATTACGTGACATTGTTCTCAAGTTTTATTGTCATCTTTCTGCAGTTGAAACACTTATTGACCGATTAAAAAAAGGAGAAAAAAAATTCAAATTTATCTCACAATTCTGAATGCACAACATGTCAAACTTTGAAGCTGATGGGCTGCAGCAGCAAAAGACACACTGGTGCCACTCCTGTCAGCTAAGAACAGGAAACGTCTCGGTTACGTATGTAACCCTCGTTCCCTGAAGGAGGGAACGGAGATGTACGTCAGTAGTGACCGACGAATTGGGATATCGCTTAGAGAGCCCTATCAGCTTCGTGTAAACTAAAACAAGCCAATGGAATTGGCGTGCAATATTTGCATAATGCGCACCGCCCCCGACAGGTGTATATAAATAGGAAGCAGATGCAATCGCACTCTGTTTTTCACTGAGGAGACAACTGGTGTCCGCGCTACAACGAGGGTACAGAAACTGTGGCGACGGGACGTACGTCCCTTTCAGTCGGTCACGTTCGACATATGTCAGTAGTGACCTACGAATTGGGATCCCAACTAAAGCGCCACAGTTACGAAACCCCTTCCAGTGCCCAGCGCAAGCTCAGCCGCCCATAGCACCGGCTGGCGGTGAAGGGGGCGAGCTTACACCGAGAGAGTCTACAGCTGTCTAACCACTACCCACTAAGTAAACTAGACTACACTGGGGAAGCGAACCCGTGAGGGACGCTGCAGAGACCACTGCCTACCCAATGGGGGAGGAGTTTACGTGGAAATACACATATGGACTGGCCCGGGGGGCAGTACGCATATGTAGTCCCTGGGATGGCTCCACCTGGTAGGGGGAGACTCAACTGACAGGTGACAGCAGAGCTGGCTCTGCTAAGGGAAGACACAGACTCGGCCCGTAGGGAGTTTTAAACCGTGGATAATTACACATATGGGACCGCTCACGTAGAGGGGTCACGACATATGGGCCCCAGCCAACAGACAGCGTCAGCGACGGATGTAGGCCTGGCATCAGACACTCCGCAATGTCCGAGCCGAAGGGGGAGGCGGAGGAACTCGACAGGGTTCGCCAAGCGGGAAACACGACTGGAGTGAAAGTATGCACATATCCGGCCAGTGGCGGGAATGGCATTGCAAGCCGACACTAAGAGCGGGTACAACACGTCTACCGACTAGTGGATGCGAGTACACGTGAAGATACCGGCTCTACACGTAGGCTATAAAACCTAGCGAACGTGTTTGGTGTCGCCCAGCCCGCAGCTCTACAGATATCTGTCAGCGAGGCGCCATGAGCCAGCGCCCAGGAAGAGGCCACCCCTCTGGTGGAGTGGGCTCTCAACCCGAGCGGGCAAGGCACGCCCTGGGATTCGTACGCCAAGGCGATGGCATCCACTATCCAGTGGGCCATCCTCTGCTTGGAGACAGCCTTTCCCTTCTGCTGGCCTCCGTAACAGATGAAGAGCTGATCTGAGGTCCTGAAGCTTCGCGTTCTATCCACGTAAACGCGCAGAGCGCGGACGGGACAGAGCAAAGCTAGGGCTGGGTCTGCCTCCTCCGAGGGCAGCGCTTGCAGGTTCACTACCTGATCTCTGAAGGGAGTGGTAGGAACCTTGGGCACGTATCCAGGCCGGGGTCTCAGGATGACGTGAGAATCACCGGGCCCGAATTCTAGGCACGTTTCGTCGACCGAAAATGCATTCAGATCCCCTACCCTCTTCAGGGAAGCCAATGCAACCAGAAGAACCGTCTTAAGAAACATTAGTTTCAGGTCGACCGATTGCAAAGGCTCAAAGGTATGAACCCGGAGAGCTGTGAGAACCAGGGTCAGATCCCAAGAGGGTACGGAGGAAGGGCGAGGAGGATTCAGTCTCCTGGCCCCCCTCAGGAACCTGACGATCAGATCGTGTTTCCCCAGGGACTTACCCTCAACTGCGTGGTGATGTGCGGCGATAGCGGCAACATACACCTTGAGGGTGGAGGGAGACAGCCTTCGCTCCAACCCCTCTTGCAGGAAGGAAAGCACGGATCTGACCGAACATGATCAGGGGTCCTCTCGGCGAGAGGCGCACCATTCGACGAACAGGTTCCACTTCAACGCATAGAGACTCCTAGTGGAAGGAGCTCTAGCGGAAGTGATGGTGTCTACGACCGCTTGCGGGAGATCACTCAGAACCTCCGCATCCCGTCCAGGGACCACACGTGGAGGTTCCATAGATCGGGACGCGGGTGCCACAGGGTGCCCCGTCTCTGAGTCAGGAGGTCCTTCCTCAGAGGAATCGGCCAGGGAGGGGCTGTCGCGAGGAGAATGAGGTCTGAGAACCAGGTCCGAGTGGGCCAGTACGGAGCCACTAACAGAACCTGCTCCCCGTCCTCCCTGACCTTGCACAGGAGTTGTGCGAGAAGGCTCACTGGGGGAAATGCATATTTGCGCAGACCCGGGGGCCAGCTGTGTGCCAGGGCATGCGTGCCGAGCGTGCCGCCGGTCAGGGAATAAAACCACTGGCAGTGGGCAGTTTCTGGGGAGGCAAACAGGTCTACCTGGGCCTCGCCGAAATGCTGCCAAATCAGCTGGACCGCCTGGGGGTGGAGCCGCCACTCGCCCGCAAGTGGAGGCTGCCATGACAGCTCGTCGGCTGCACGGTTGAGCACACCTGGGACATGAGTGGCCCGAAGGGACCTCAGATACTTCTGACTCCACAACAAGAGATGGCGGGCGAGTTGCGACATGCGACGGGAGCGTAGACCACCTTGACGGTTGATGTACGCAACGGCCGCAGTGCTGTCTGAGCGGACTAGAACGTGCTTGCCTGACAACAGCTTCTTGAAGCGGGCCAGCGCAAGACGTACCGCTAGCAACTCGAGGCAATTGATATGCCAATGCAGCTGAGGCCCCGTCCAAAGACCTGCCACTGCATGCCCGTTGTACGTGGCCCCCATCCCGTGGCAGAGGCATCTGTGGAGACCACAGCATGCCTGGACACTTGTTCGAGGGGTACTCCGGCCCGCAGGAACGAAGGGTCCGACCACCGGACAAGGGTGCGACGGCAGCTCGGTGTCACGGGGACACGGAGCGTGCCGCACTGCCACGCCCATCTCGGGACCCGGCCGCGGAGCCAGTGTTGAAGCGGTCTCATATGAAGCAATCCGAGCGGCGTGACCGCGGCTGCAGATGCCATATGCCCCAGGAGCCTCTGAAAATCTTTCAGTGGAGCCGCTGTCCTGCGCTTGAGCGAACTAAGGCAGTTCAACACCGACTGGACGCGCGCCTCGGTGAGACGCGCAGTCCGTGCAACCGAGTCTAGCTCGAGACCGAGATAAGAGATCCTCTGCCCGGGGGCGAGTTTGCTCTTGTCCCAGTTGACCCGAAGACCCAACCGGCTGAGGTGAGCTAAAACCATGTCCCTGTGTTCGCACAACTGCTCTCGCGAGCTGGCCAGGATCAGCCAGTCGTCGAGATAGTTGAGAATACGAACGCCCTGTTCCTTGAGGGGAACAATGGCCGCCTCCGCAACCTTCGTAAAGACGCGGGGTGACAGGGCCAGCCCGAAGGGTAGGACTTTGTACTGATATGCCCGACCCTCGAACGCAAACCGGAGGAAAGGTCTGTGTCGAGGCAGAATCGAGACATGAAAGTACGCGTCCTTCAGGTCTATTGCTGCAAACCAATCCCGGGGACGGATGCATTCGAAAATGCGCTTCTGCGTGAGCATCTTGAACGGCATCCTGTGAAGATACCGGTTCAGGACGCGCAGATCCAGGATTGGCCGTAGCCCACCGCCCTTTTTCGGTACAATGAAGTAGGGGCTGTAGAACCCCGACTTCATATCGGCTGGAGGGACCGGCTCGATTGCATCCTTCGCCAGGAGGACAGCAATCTCCGCCCGGATAACAGGTGCACTGTCCAACGACACCTGAGTGAAGTGGACACCCCTGAAAACCGGGGGACGCCGGGCGAACTGAATCACATAGCTGAGTCTGATAGTGCGAATGAGCCAGCGGGACGGGCTGAGAAGCGTGCTCCACGCCTCCAGACTCCGAACCAGCGGGACCAAAGGCACCACAGACGCACCGTGGGTGGGGCAGCAAGGCAGAGAGGGACCCGACTCGGACGGCTTGGGAGCGGCCCGGAGTGGGGTCGGACTCTGCGAGGCAGCAGTGTGCATGGGAGACGGCGCACGGGACGCGGTCTGCGCCATCACATTGCCGCCTGCTGGCGAATGGGGAGGGAGCTGCCAGCGGCGAGGTGGGGCCTGGCACACTGGCAGACACACCTTGTTGTGACCTGGAGTTTGAGGAAACTGCTCTTTTTGTGAAAAAGTGGGTACCGCTGGACTCCGGGGAGCCAGCGGCGGTTGTAAGACAGACATCACAAATTCCCCCCGGCCCTCCTCCGGGGGTGGGAGAGATGATGGTATTCTCTCCCGAAGAGCAAGGACCTTCCCCTCCAGGTTGCCCATCTCAGGGCCGTGTCTTTCTTTTACGTTTACCACCGGGCTTAGCTGAGACGGGCTGGGCACCGCGCCCGCGACCGGCACCCTGCTGCCTGGCTGGTGTCGGCTGCTGCTTTGCCGGCTTAGCAGGGGCCGAGGACGGCGCAGGCGGGCGCCCTCGGCGACGAGCAGGCTGAGGCTGGGCCACGGGCGGCTGGGTGGAGGCAGCAGCGGACCGCCGTGGCATGACATGTCTGATAGCCTCGGCCTGCTTCTGTGCAGCGGAGAACTGTTGGGCGAAGCTCTCCACTGCGTCGCCGAAAAGGCCGACCGGGGACACGGGGGAATTCAGGAACCGCTGTTTGTCGGCATCCCGCATGTCCGCCAGGGTCAGCCAGAGATGGCGTTGCTGGACTACGAGGGTAGACATCGCGTGACCAACAGCACATGCTGTCACCTTCGTTGCCCGGAGGGCAAGGTCGGTGGCAGCGCGCAGCTCCCGCAGCAGCTGTTGGTCAGGACCTTCCTGGGGCATCTCCGACAGCGCCTTTGCTTGGTAAACCTGCAAGAGGGCCATCGCGTGCAGGGCGGAGGCAGCCTGCCCACAGGAACTGTAAGCTTTCTCAGTCAGACCGGCTGAGAATTTACAGGCCCGGGACGGGAGACGCGGCTCACCACGCCAGCCAGTGGCCGTTGGACACAACTGCATCGCAACGGACCGGTCGACTGGCGGGATCCTCGCGTACCCCCTGGCTCCCCCGCCGTCCAGGGAGGTGAAGGCGGACGCGGGGCCAGGCCTGGCACGGGCACTATACGGTGTCTGCCAAGACCTGGTCACCTCATCATGCACCTCCGGGAAGAAAGGCATTGGGGCGGGACGCTGGGTTTGACCAGCGCGACTCGGGCAACGCTACCGTCCCGGAGGGCGGCAGCGCGTCCGGATCTTCCTCCCCCGAGGACTCAGGCTCGCCTTCCGATGCAGCGATCGACATCTGATCCGCCGCCGGCGCACCAAAGGTGACGGCTGGACAGTCCGTAGAGGGCCCAGCAGAAACCAACGGTGGCACGATGGGTTGTGGTGCTGACGAGGCGGCAGGGGCCCACGGAGCATTTCCGCTCGGCGGGGAAGCCCTGACCGTGATCCTCAGGTCACCCTTCCTATACGCCGCCGAACCGTCATCCCGGCCTGGGCCGGAAAAAACGGTCGAACGGGGCATAGGAGAGGGGACCCCCGCTTCCTGAGACTTCAGGAAGGAGAGTCTAGACCTCAGCACTGCGATAGTCATGTTCCTGCAATGGGGGAAATGACATACTGTCAGGGTTCGTCTGTAAGCTCTTTTAGAAGGGGAAACAGTCAACTCGCTCGTGCTGAAGCACACAGGGAGTGACGCGATGTGCCAGGTACACCACTCCCTGGACACACAGAGGAACCGGCCCAAATCGCAACACACACTTTGTTTCACTCTAGGCGTGTTGCTGTGAAAACAGCAGTTGAGAGCTATAGCTCGGCTCCTCGGAAGCTCGCGACCTCGCTGAAGCGCTGTAACTGCCAGCACACAGCTTGCTGTAGGATCCTCTTCTGAGGCAGTTTCGTTTTCCACAAAGAACTTAGTCTTCTAACACAGGACACCACTGTATGGCTCCGAAGCGAAAGACAGAGTGCGATTGCATCTGCTTCCTATTTATACACACCTGTCGGGGGCGGTGCGCATTATGCAAATATCGCACGCCAATTCCATTGGCTTGTTTTAGTTTACACGAAGCTAATAGGGCTCTCTAAGCGATATCCCAATTCGTCGGTCACTACTGACGTACGTCGAACGTGACCGACTGAAAGGGAACTGAAGCTACAATTTGCACGGGCTCACCAAATTTGGACAATAAAACACTGGAAAACATTGCCTGGTCTGATCAGTCTTGATTTCTGCTGCAACAATGAGATGGCGTAACAACATGAAAGCTTGGATCCATCCAGCCTTGTATCAATGGTTCAGGCTGGTACTGGTGGAGTACTAATGGAGCGGCACTTAATATACAGAGCCGTAGTTCGCGGACAAGCTACGCAATATCGCGTTCATAATTGAAGGCGATTCATCAACCAACAGTAGCCTACATTAGCAACATGCTAATGAAACATTTAGAAAGACAATTTACAAATATCACTAAAAATATCATGATATCATGGATCATGTCAGTTATTATTGCTCCATCTGCCATTTTTCGCTGTTGTCCTTGCTTGCTTACCTAGTCTGATGATTCAGCTGTGCACAGACCCAGACGTTACTGGCTGCCCTTGTCTAATGCCTTTCATAATGTTGGGAACATGGGCTGGCAAATGCAAATATTGGGGGCGTACACCCCGACTGTTACGTAACAGTCAGTGTTATGTTGAGATTAGCCTGTTCTTCGGAGGTCTTTTAAACAAATGAGATTTATATAAGAAGGAGGAAACAATGGAGTTTGAAACTCAGTGTATGTCTTTTCCATGTATTGAACTCTTGTTATTCAACTATGCCAAGGTAAATTCAATTTTTAGTTCTAGGGCACTTTTAAATACCAAACTCATTAATGCCACTTTGTTTATTCTTGAAGTGAACTTTTGCCAGTATTGTGATTAGATTCACTGTTTTGGACTGCCGCCTTGAACTTTAGAACGCGAGTACAGAATGATGCAACATGATGTGCGATTAAAATCCTACCTGTGTCTGTGGCGCAGTGCTTCCTATTTGCTGTACTACCGGTTCCGGGGCATTCACATTCACAATAGTCCAAACTAATTTTATATAAATTTCTTATTACATTTCTTTATTTATTCATTTATTGAAGCTTTCTGAAATGTAAAGGTCCATGACCATTATCTGCTCGTGCATAAGACATTGCTTGTGTTTCTTTCCAAACAAAGAACTGGCTGGCTGATGTTCCATAGAAATTAGTCCAGTCTTGGCCAGTGCACAGTGTGTGTTCCGTCTCTGTTGTTATTGTGCAAATCCATTTTCACAGTTATTGGTGCTGGAGTTCATCAGGTTGTAGGTCAAGTGTTGTGAAACCTAAGGCCTTGTTGAAAATATGATCACACAGGATGTGTATCATCACGGGGCATGGAACTACAATTACTGTTACCATAGTTAATGCAACTACTGCATGTTTAGGGCTTTAATAAGACCTGAATGCTTAGAAACTAATAAATCTGAGACAGAAAAACATTTTAATAAAGGTTTTTAAATTCTGCTGATAGGAATGAAAAAATAAAAGCAAAACCAAACAGGAAAAAAAACTGCCATATAGCAATCTATCTGATGCTTTTTTTTAAAAAACTTTACCCTAATATCTAGGGGATTTTTTTTTTTTCTTTTTTCATTCAATAGGAAATTACAAGTGCAGCAAGCCAGTCATAATGTAACTTTAATTCAGTTTATATAGTCAGGCTTTGCATATTTAATGCAGTAATAAAAAATGTGCCTCTACCTAAATTTTCACAAAACGTTGCCAGATTCATGTTTATCTATTTTGGATAAAACTGAACATGTTTTAGCACCGCTCACTGGACGTTTCACTTTGAAAGTGTTGTGAAACATCAATGCAGCATTGTCATATCATTATGCAGAAATTTCGCCATAGGCACGTTTTTTTTTTTTTTTTTTTTTAAAATTGTAAGTATATGAAGATTTTGAATAGAAACAATGGATTCACATGGCATATATAAAAGTGTTTTTTTTTTTTTTTTTATGAGTTTATGAGTGTCATCAACTGACACAATGCTAAAAGTTCGTAAGACCGATTCCATGTTTCACAAGGGGCATTCGGAGAATGTTTTTCCTGAATAACCGCAGGGTGTGAATAGTGCTCAAAAGAGCGTCATCTCATCTTTTCTGACAGGCGCCCTTGCACGTGCAGCTGACATAGACCACACTTTTAGTAAACAAAAAGAAAATCCTATCCAGTGGTGAAGTGTTTTCTGTGTTGACAAATCTTTTGCGATGTCCTAATAACAGTCGCATGCAACGCGTCAACGTCCGCTAATGTCCAATTCGCGACTTAATGACTCATTTGAACAGATTCATTTCAACTGTCCACACGGTCTATAATGAATCATTTACTCGAACAACTCAGAAATGAGAACACAAGTGTGCTTACCCCATTTAGCAAGAGTGGTTAGTAAAATTAGCCTTAATAATCCACAATATTTTCAGGTTATTTAAATGTCAATGTGTAGTAAATTAGGCCTACCTATAAAATCAGTTAATTTAGACTGGAGTGAGGTAAAACCAGAACAAAGCAAGTTGCTGTTAGCTAGGTGCATTCAATTGTATATGGTAGAAAATTATATTATTAGATAATACAACTTCTAAATTCTATTTTTTAATACTTTTCAGGTTTAGCAAAAAAGCATCTTTTCTTACAAAGCTATAAAATCACTTTTTTTTCTGCAAAGAGGGCAAGAAAGAATTACAGTGAGAGTGACGGGTACTTTGTCAGTATTGGGCTCACAGATCACGTGGTAGGGCATTTTTTAGTGTTTGTGTGGATGACCATGTCTGTCACCACTGAAGACCATTGTTGACCCAGGAAAAACCCTGCATTGATTCATTTGAATCGAAATATTTAATACTTTCACAACAAAAAATATGTATGCAATTAATTTAAATTAATTAATCACAGAGTATGTAATTAATTAGATTAAATTTTTTAATAGATTGACAGCCCTAATATATATATATATATATATATATATATATATATATATATATATATATATATATATATATATATATATATAATATATATATAATATATATGTCTGGTGATGAAAACACACTGAGAAGTGATTTATACACTTTAGTTCACATGATAAATCAGGGATGGCCAACTCCAGCCCTGTAGGGCCACTGTCCTGCACAGTATAACTCCATCCCTAATCAAACACACCTACCTGTAATTTTCGAGCAATCCTCAAGACTTTGCTTACATTTTCCTTCAGGACCAGTGTCGCCTATTTTTGTGTTAGTCATAGTGAGCATTTGGTGGCACTAATGCACTGAAATGTGAAACACCACTCTGTGTCTCAAGGACAACAGATAAAGTCATCACTAACTTTATTGTTGATGGCATCTCATACTTCACGTGAAACACCAAAGGTTCAGAATATCCTGAATGGATAGGCTAAGGATTTTGATAAGTTTAGCATCGGAAAAATAGGCAGCACAGCCCCTAGAAGTAATATACAGGTGCTGGTCATATAATTAGAATATCATCAAAACGTTGATTTATTTCACTATTTCCATTCAAAAAGTGAAACTTGTATATTATATTCATTCATTACACACAGACTGATATATTTCAAATGTTTATTTCTTTTTTTTTATTTTGATGATTATAACTGACTACTAAGGAAAATCCCAAATTCAGTATCTCAGAAAATTAGAATAATACTTAAGACCAATACAAAGAAAGGATTTTTAGAAATCTTGGCCAACTGAAAAGTATGAATATGAAAAGTATATGAGCATGTACAGCACTCAATACTTTGTTGGGGCTCCTTTTGCCTGAATTACTGCAGCAAGTGGCATGGAGTCGATCAGTCTGTGGCACTGCTCAGGTGTTATGAGAGCCCAGGTTGCTCTGATAGTGGCCTTCAGCTCTTATGCATTGTTGGGTCTGGCATATTGCATCTTCCTCTTCACAATACCCCATAGATTTGGGGTTAAGGTCAGGCGAGTTTGTTGGCCAATTAAGAACAGGGATACCATGGTCCTTAAACCAGATACTGGTAGCTTTGGCACTGTGTGGAGGTGCCAAGTCATGTTGGAAAATGAAATCTGCATCTCTATAAAGTTGGTCAGCAGCAGGAAGCATGAAGTGCTCTAAAACTTCCTGGTTTATGGCTGCATTTACCTTGGACCTCAGAAAACGCAGTGGACCAACACCAGCAGATGACATGGCACCCCAAACCATCACTGACTGTGGAAACTTTACACTGGACCTCAAGCAACGTGGATTGTGTGCCTCTCCTCTCTTCCTCCAGACTCTGGGACCCTGATTTCCAAAGGAAATGCAAAATTTACTTCCATCAGAGAACATAACTTTGGACCACTCAGCAGCAGCCCAGTCCTTTTTGTCTTTAGCCGCTTCTGTCTGTTGTTTAAGAGTGGCTTGACACAAGGAATGCGACAGCTGAAACCCATGTCTTGCATACATGCATAGTGGTTCTTGAAGCACTGACTCCAGCTGCAGTCCACTCTTTGTGAACCTCCCCCACATTTTTGAATGGGTTTTGTTTCACAATCCTCTCCAGGGTGCGGTTATCCCTATTGCTTGTACACTTTTTTCTACCACATCTTTTCCTTCCCTTCGCCTCTCTATTAATGTGCTTGGACACAGAGCTCTGTGAACAGCCAGCCTCTTTTGCAATGACCTTTTGTGTCTTGCCCTCCTTGTGCAAGGTGTCAATGGTCGTCTTTTGGACAACTGTCAAGTCAGCAGTCTTCCCCATGATTGTATAGCCTAGAAAACTAGACTGAGAGACTGAGAGGTGTTTTGAGTTAATTAGCTGATTAGAGTGTGGCACCAGGTGTCTTCAATATTGAACCTTTTCACAATATTCTAATTTTCTGAGATACTGAATTTGGGATTTTCCTTAGTTGTCAGTTATAATCATCAAAATTAAAAGAAATAAACATTTGAAATATATTGGTCTGTGTGTAATGAATGAATATAATATACAAGTTTCACTTTTTTGGATGGAATTAATGAAATAAATCAACTTTTTGATGATATTCTAATTATCTGACCAGCACCTGTAGTAATAGTGATTCTATCTTACCGTAGCAGACACCACTAAACATCAATACAATGGTTATGAATTTCTGAATCCTTTAAGCCCTGTATGAGTTTGTATTTGAACCTGTCTGCTGTTGTTGCAACAGATCTGATCTATCAAAAATGCCTCTCTGAATTTTTTTTTTTTTTTTTGCTCTCCATTTATCTCTGCAGATACTCTGTAAAGTTTCCTTCATTGACTAATGGCCCTTTTGTGTTCCAAGTTTACTTACTTAGAGGCTGTTTTAGTAGACAGGCAAAAGGGAAAATGTGTTTTGAAATACCTCATTCTGGTTGTTGTCACTAATGACCCTGTACAGAGGGGGTAAAGTCATGGCCCACTGGTCGAGGACAACTTAAACTAAAATTTGAACTCACATTGGTTGCATAGCTGCTTATGGTACATACAACAATCCATTCATGACAGAAAGTTGTGACCAATGCATGAAAAGCCTTTTCATATATGTTTCTGTTTTGTTTTTTGTTGTCCAAAACTGACTGGTTTTCTTGCCCACTCTGTGTCTTAAAGACAGCAGTTAAAGTCATTGCTGACTTTATGGCACCTCAGTCTGCAATGGGTATATTTCTAGCGAATAGTTCATTTCAGATACTAATAATAATCAGTGGCGGTTGTAGACAAGGCAGGGGCCACGGGCCACTTGTACTTTTAGGGGAAATATTTTAACATATCTTAAAGGTATAGTTCATCTAAAAATGAAAATTCTTTCATATACTCACCCTCATGCCATTCCAATATGACTTTCTTCTGTTGAACATAAAAGGAGATATTTTGACAAATGGTTGTCATTCTTCTTCTTCTTCTTCTTTTTTTTTATTCATACAATTTAAGTCAATTACCAACATTCTTCAGAATATCTTTTATGTTCAACAGAAGAAAGAAACTCATACAGGGTGAGTAAATGAGGGTGAACAACATGAGAGGGTAAGTAAATTATTTTACATTTTTGGGTGTACTAACCCTTTAACCTATTTTTAGAATTACTGGAAGACATTTTTGGGTCATGAATCACTCTGCAATCTCTACACATTAACTAAAATGATTTCAAGTTAATAATAAATAATCTTGTATTGTTGTGTGGTAATGAGCAGTGAGGACATAACACACTTTTATTATCTAGGCACTTTTCTGCATCTTTAACTTGACACATACTTTATAATACATAAAACTGATAAAAAAAAAATGAAAAAAAAAAAAATCTGCTGCATAGTCTTACAGATGGGCCTAACACAAATCAAATTAGGAAATTGAATTTATCTGTAATATTATTATGCATGCTTAATTTATAAAAGCAAAACTAAACCATTTATTTTACATGTTGTTTTGTAGCCATCTGTTCTCTGATAGCAGACTCTTTGCAAAGTTTGCACAGTCATGAATGTTTCATGATTTAAAAACAAACATCTAATACTGTATAAGCAACAATGGACAATTGGATAGATTAATAGAGACAGAGATGAACAGAAAATTTAGGGCAATTTACACAGAACTAATTAACTGGAACAGAAATAGGTGTGTGCTAATCAGGAACCATGGAAACAAATAAGCAAAAGGAACACAGGCAAACAGGAACATAATAGAACCAAACCAAAGCGCAATGAACCAAACATACTCCTGACAACGTGAACATGACTGAAATTAAATATTTTCTTTTAACTGTATATCTTCTCTCGGGTATCTCTGTAGTATGCTGAAGATGTGAAACACTCTCTCTGTTATAGTGATGGGTCACTTGTGAATGGTTCATTCATTTTGTTTGTCATAGTTTATATTTGTCTGCATTATAATGGCTTCCTAATTTGGAATATGATCAAAGATTGCGTATGTCGACGTGAATGGAGTTGGTAACACTTTACAATAAGGTTCATTAGTTAACATTAGTTAACTACATTAGTTAACATTAGTTAACTACATTAGTTAACATGAACTATTAACAAAATGGACTTTCATAGCATTTATAGTTTTTTTTTAATGTTAATTTAAACATTTAATAATACATTATTAAAATCAAGAGTTGTATTCATTAACATTAGTTAATGCAGTGTGAACTAACATGAACAAACTAGTATGAACTGCTGGACTTTTATTAATTAACGTTAATAAAGATTAACAAGTACGGTAACAAATGTATTGCTCATGGTTAGTTAATACATGAACTAAATGCACCTTATATTAAGTGTTACCAAGAAATTTTGCAAACAAAAAGAATTGAAAAATAAAAAAAAGTGCAAAAATAAAGATATAATAAATTGCAAAAATCAATGACTGTAAAAGAAGCTTAAGGGCTTTGATCCTATTTTATCCCTGCAACGTTTTTTTTTTTTTTTTTGCAGCAATGATTTTGCAACATTTTTTCCATGGCCATACTAATTCATTTGCAACACTCCTTTTATTCTGTTTCAGTCAAGTGTGAGTTCACAATACCGTTTTCCCCTTGCGTTTCATTTTTCTGTGCGTTTCACTTCATGGCACATTTAACTTTACGGCATTGTTTTGACATAAGGGTGGAGTCAAGAAACTGGGGCGTGTTCAGCAGTCCTGTTCACGCCACCCTCTAAGTGACATCATCTGCTTGAGACGCAGATCAAAACCAAGTGGCAACCTCCTGTGGTCTCTTTTGAAGCCATCATGGAAGTGACTTAAACTGCAATTCATCAACTGGCTGCTAGAGACAGGCTTCAAAAGGGAGTCAAATCTGTATCTCTCCCATGTTAAAATCTGGTACAAAAAGTGGTTTTGGTTTATACAGCCCTTCAGGACAACTGTGAGGGTAGTGAATTTTTTTTATAACTCATCCGTTTAAATTATATTAAGCCTTAAAATTCTGCATAATTAAGGGAGTGGCCACTTGAGTGACAGGTGGATTGCCGCTGCTGTCATAAACAATGCTCAGATTGCATAATTTCTTGAAGAACGATGATGGAGAACAGATCGTTCAGAAGAAATGTGATGCAAATAATGGACAATATATCATTATTTCATGGATTTAACGCTTTTTTTTGTTTTTTTTTTTGGGATAAACAGTGCTGTTGGATGTTTTTCAATGGACACTTATCCACTGAAAGTTGCTTTTGCGTGTTGTCATTTGAACACCCAACACAAATTACAATATTACTGCTGCTGGAGCATCTATATTGTAAAACAAACCCTGTAGATTGACAGAAAACCTTTAGAACTTTCAAATGATATAACTTATCTTTATTAATATTTTATATAGTATCCATGTTAGATACACTATATTGCCAAAAGTATTAGGACACCCCTACAAATCATTGAATTCAGGTGTTCCATTCACTTTCATGGCCACAGGTGTATAAAATCAAGCACCTAGGCATGCAGACTGCTTCTATAAACATTTGTGATAGAATGGGTTGCTCTCAGGAGCTCAAGTGAATTCAAGTGTGGTACCGTGATAGCTTGCCAATAAGTCTATTCGTGAAATTTCCTTACTACTAAATATTCCACGGTCAACTGTTAGTGGTATCATAACAAAGTGGAAACAATTGGGAACAAAAGCAACTCAGCCATGAAGTGGTAGGCAACATCACAGAGTGGGGTCAGCGCATACTGAGGCGCACAATGCGCAGAAGTCGCCAACTTTCTGCAGAGTCAATAGCTACAGACATCCAAAATTCACGTGGCCTTCAGATTAGCTCAAGAACAGCATGTTGAGAGCTTCATGGAATGGGTTTTCATGGCAGAGCAGTTGCATCCAAGCCTTACATTACCAAGTACAATGCAAAGTGTTGGATGCAGTGGTGTAAAGCACACCACCATTGGACTCTAGAGTAGTGGAAACATGTTCTCTGGAGTGACGAATCACACTTCTCTGTCTGGCAATCCGATGGACGAGTCTGGGTTTGGCAGTTGCCAGGAGAACGGTACTTGCCTGACTGCATTGTGCCAAGTGTAAAGTTTGGTGGAGGAGGAATTTATGGTGTGGGGTTGTTTTTCAGGGGTTGGGCTTGGCCCTTTAGTTCCAGTGAAAGGAACTCTGAATGCATCAGCATACCAAGACATTTTGGACAATTTCATGCTCCCAACTTTGTGGGAACAGTTTGGGGATGGCCCCTTCCAGTTCCAACATGACAGCACACCAGTGCAAAAAGCAAGGTCCTTAAAGACATGGATGAGCTGTTTAGTGTGGAGGAACTTGACTGGCCTGCACAGAGTCCTGACCTCAACCCGATAGAACACCTTTTGGATGAATTAGAGCGGAGATTGCGTGCCAGGCCTTCTCGGCCAACATCACTGCCTGACCTCACAAATGCACTTCTAAAAGAATGGTCAAAAATATATATATCCTATCAACACACTCCTGAACTTTGTGGAAAGCCTTCCCATAAGAGTTGAGGCTGTAATAGCTGCAAAGGGTGGGCAAACTCCCTATTAAACCCTACGGATTAAGAATGGGATGTCATTAAAGTTCATGTGCACGTAAAGGCAGGCATCCCAAAACTTTTAGCAATATAGTGTAGATAGATCCTTAGCCTGAGGTAACTTGGTCACGTCGAGCTAGGCGGGCATGGTTTCAGCAACCAGGCACCTCAGCTCCACCCGCATCCCTCCTCTTTGCCCACGCACTGTCAAGATGGCGACGTCCCACTTTAGGCTTCAAAAATGCTCTTAAGAAACCTACAGGTGATGTCACGGACACTACATCCATATTTTTTTACAGTCTATGATCACAACAGATCAAGGCACCATGGCTGATCAGAGGCATGCGGGTGGATTGTTTCCTTGTATTCACACTTTTACTAATTAAAATGTAAAATGTGCACAGTTTTGTTTTGTTAACTACATGTGTATTAAAAGCATTTGCTTAAATTAGAGATCATGTTAAAGTGGTGTTTATTAGCTGTAGACTACTCGCTAATGTGAACTGTCTAAAAATAGCCAGCACCTGCTGTTTATTTCACTCAGTGTACACACTTTTATAGCATTAAAATGGTTATGGTTTTGTTTCACTTACTTAACTGTTTGAGAGAACACAGACAGAGTGACGAGTCATTAACCGGCCATCAATACTACTCTTGCACTGCAGCCTCTTCATGACCTTCGTGAAGTTGGCACCCCATAAAATGAAATTATCCCTAAAATCATAAAATTTCTTTGTTCTGATTTGTGCCTCAAAAAAGAATGTTTTTGCTGGTTTCGTGTTTGGGATATTGAACATTAGTTTTTGGGTTATGTGACATCACTCTCCACCCCATGTCATTCAAATCTTTCCAAACCCCTCCTTAGTGATAAAAAAAATACTGTATAAAAACCTGTAACTATGACCCTGTCTTAAATATAACAAAACAACTTTTTTTATGAACAGTTATGTCATTCTCTACCCCATGTTGTCTAAATCATTCCAAACCGGTATTGCATGTTTGTGCTTGTTTTGTGCTGTTAAAATGAACATTGTATTTATTCAACTTCTTTAGAAATAGGCTAAAATTTGGGGCAGGGATGTCACTCTCCATGCCATCCAAATTGCTCCAAAATGGTGCCTTTGGTTTGTGCTGAATTTGTGCCATTAAAAAAAACTCTGTAAGTGATGAAAAAAAACACACTATCTACCCTAATGTCGTTTAATTGTTCCAAAATGGCGCTTGGGCGGTGGCAGGTCAGACGGCCTGGGCGGCGGCAGCAGGACAAGGCGCTTGGATGGCACAGGCAGGGCAAAGCGCTTGGGTGGTGCCGGCAGGGCAAGGTGCTTGGGTGGTGCCGGCAGGGCAAGGTGCTTGGGTGGTGCCGGCAGGGCAAGGCGCTTGGGTGGTGCCGGCAGGGCAAGGCGCTTGGGTGGCGCCGGCAGGGCAAGGCGCTTGGGAAGCACAAGAACGGCCTCTGGGGTGGTCTCCGGGCGCCCGGGCTTGAGCGGGCTCTGGAGCGGACTCACGGGCTGGAGCAGGCTCACGAGCTGGAGCAGGCTCTGGAGCAGACTCATGGGCTGGAGTGGGCTCTGGAGAGGACTCACGGACTGGAACGGACTCTGGAGCGACTTTCGGGCTGGAGCGGGCTTTGGCTGAGCTGGTATTGCCCAATGACTTCTGTGGGAGAGATAATTGACAAAGCCCCAAAAATCCAGGATCTGAAGCCCCTCCAACTCCCATTGAGGCAACGGGTCATCCAGGCATTTATTAAAGATTTCCTTTCTTGCCGCATCATTATAACCCAGCCCCACCGCCATAGTCCAAAACAACTGGGCAGATCCTCCCACCTCCATCCCCCGTTGCCGTAAGGCCGACAACGCCCAAAGTCGAGCCATCCACTCCCTCACAGTGGCCGGAGGAAGAACCTGAAACCCCATACTGCTGGATTTTGGCATGATCGAGGTTTCTGTCATGTTTGGCACAGACACAAGAGGGTAAGATCCATATCCAGCTTTAATGGGGTAATCCAAAAACGTAATCCATACAGGCAAGGGTCAAAATCCACAGAAGCAGTCCATACAAAACAAAGAAAACAGAACAGAGAAACCAGTGACCGTAGATGAAACCTCGATAACAAAAGCAGAAACAAACTCAGTATAAATAGACAGACACTAATAACATAATACAAAACAGCTGTGTGCAATGAAGTGCTAATGATTTTGGGAAGTATGGGCAATGTAGTCAGAGTGGTGAACAATGTAGTACTATGATCTTACCATGCCTCAGAGAAAAACACTATTTTGTCAAGTAGCTAACATAACATAATCAGATGCTTTATTTTTAGTAACAGTAATACAGACTTTTCTCCATCATACAATACATTTTAAAATTAATTGCATGTCATTTATCAACACAGCCCATCCAGCATTTAATCTAGCTTACTGCAGTGTGCAACAAGTGTCTCACAGCAGCTGCCGAGCAAACGCACAAAGTAACGTTATAACATAATTTTCAACACACTCAAATGTATCTAATATGATCAAAAGAGCTGCGCTACCTCATACTCATGACTGGAAAAAGCAGAATACCAGAATACCAGTAAATTTTATTATACCAGCGACTGTGGTATAATAAAAGTTCCGCTGCTCGCGAGTGTCACGCATCCCTTGTTCCCCTGGACTCCATTTCCCAAGATCCTCCTGTTCTCCACACCTGCACTCACTTCCCTCGTCAGCTCCTCATCATCACTCATCACCTGCACCTGGACTCTATTGTCAGCACTCCTATATATTGCACTCATTTCCTTCACTCCTCGTCCGTTCTCTGTTTATGTTAAGTGTATGTTTGGTGCCTCCTGCCTTGTTTATTAAAGAAGCGTATAATTGTGGAAATCCGTATCTGCCTCGTCTCTCTACCTGCATACCGTAACAGAAGAACGGACCATTAACTGCTGGATTTCCACTAAACAATGGAGATTTACCTCTGCTCCCCGGCTCCCGCTCCTCCAACGCCTCCCATTCATCTGTCTACCGGCGATCGTCTCATCGGGCTCTTGCAGGTTGGTCGTTCGCTGGAGAGGTATGTGGAGGAGTTCGTTGAGCTCGCTTATTTGTCTGACTGGCCTGAAGCTTGTTTGATCTCCTTGTTTTTGGATGGACTAGATGATGACACCATCCGTTTTGGTGAACCTGATTACCGATTCTCCCTAAGCGAAACCATAAATTCCATTTTATGGTTAAATGACTCCAAATTCGTAGTAGATTGGGTTCAGGATGGGTGTCTGTCTCTGGTCCATCCAGAAACAGGGTTGGCCGGGCCAGTCAGTCAACCTCAGTCTTCCTCCGCATACCCTTCCAGCGAACTCCCTGCCTGCCCCATGCTGGACCCACATTCCTCTACTGGGCCCAGAAAGCGGAGGAGGAGGAAGAAATCCGCTCCAGTATTTCCAGAAGCCGCTCCAGTGTCTCCAGAGCCCGCTCCAGTATCTCCAGAGCCCGCTCCAGTGTCTCCAGAGCCCGCTCCAGTGTCTCCAGAGCCCAAAGACTGTTTTCCCTCCCTGCCTCCCTCTCCCGCCTCCTCCCACCTAGTGTTAATTTCGTCACCTATTTTTAATTTAGTCTTAGTCTTAGTCTTGTGCCAAATGTCCTTGTTAGTTTTAGTCATATTTAGTCATTCACATATATTTTTTTGTTAGTCAAGTTTTACTCGACTAAACGTCATTTTAGTCTAGTTTTAGTGAAAGGAAAACTCAAGGTATCTTAGTCAAGTTTTAGTCGACTAAAAGTCTTTTAATTTTAGTCTAGTTTTAGTCAAAAATTGTAGTCTTTTTTTTAAAAATAACACATTATTACTGAGATTATTACTGATAAACATTTCAGTAAAAAAGTGTTTCACATATCTCAAACATTGGTTAAATGTCATAATTACCTGACAAAATACACTTGTTGAAAGATTTTTGTTGAATGCAAATGTTAAACGTGTCTGGTTTTCAATTTCTGATTTAGGAGACACATTCACAAATGATTAACCTGTTCTGAAGAGTATTTTATTTTAACCAACACAATTCAAAAGCTAGCATGCCATCGTCGCTCGTCACTCGTGTTCGCTTTGGGTGTGTTCAGTGTTCTTTTTTTACAGTCTATGGTTCAGCAGTTTCGTGTTGCAGCCACAGGCGTATGAGACCTGTAAAGCCTCGTTTACACTGCACGCGTGTGCGGCTCGTTACGGCTGCGACGCGGCTACCGGAGCTGATAGACGGCCACTCTAGTCAATGCTTGTGTTTACACCAGCCGCGCCGCGGTGCGTTTGAGAAGCGTCCCAGAAGCGGCTCAACGCGCCGCTTCTCTAAAGATAGGCGCCTCGCCTCCAAGACTCGCAGCTCAAATACAAAACAAAGTCAAAATAATCACCCTGTGTAAACTCGCGCTCATATTTTACATCACTAGAAACTGACGACAAGAGATTCGAAGTTGAAAAACTTGAAATTTCTTTGAGTTGACATCGCGCAGAGGACGGAACAACACCTTGCCGGAGCCGTAACGAGCCGCACGCATGCAGTGTAAACAAGGCTTCAACGAGGCTTAACTTGAGCAACAGCGCCAAGCCGCGAACTCGTTCTGAATATTTTAAAGGCGTAACAGCTGATGAAAAAGCAGAGACGATTGTAGACGAAAATGAAGAGAGATTTTATCTTAGTTTTTATTTTATACAAAACATTTTCGTCTCGTCTTTTTTCGTCAACAATAATGCATGTTAATTTAGTCTTAGTCAGCGTTTTTGGACAGTGGTGCAGTCTTGTCATCGTCTCGTCTTAGTCATGAAAAAAAGGTCGTTGACGAACATATTTCGTCTCGTCTCGTCTGACGAAATTAACACTACTCCCACCTGTGTCCATACTGCACCTCCACCTCAAGCCCCCTCGCCCAGATCTCCTCCTCGGACCTCTGGGCGATTACCTACACCCTGGCTCCAACCTCCCTCGTCTCCACCATGGCCCATCAGTCCACTAGTCTCACCAGTCTCCATCCTGCCCCCGTTCACACCTTGTTCCTTCGTCGGCCTGCCCTCAATTCTGGACTGCTCCGTCACTCCGTCCCTCAGCTCCAGTTGGCCTCCTCACTCTCCCCAGTGTTCACTTTGTTGTATGTCTTACTGCTTCTACTGCGGCCTTCTGGAGTCCCGGCTGCGCTTCGGTCGGCGGAGCCGTGGACTCCGCCATCTCCCGCTGGTCCTTCAGCGCCGCCTGGGCTCGACGGCTTCAAGGCTTCGGCTCCTGACCCTCCATGGCCGCCTTCGGCTCCTGACCCTCCATGGCAGCCCGCTGCACCTGACCCTCCATGGCTGCCTTCGGCCCCTGACCCGCCATGGCTGCCTTCGGCTCCTGACCCACCATGGCGTTTGAGCCCGCCCTGGAGACCTCCACTCCAGTCTGCTCTTCCCCCTGCTCCGGCTTGAGGTCTCCAGGGCGCCCACCCCCCTTTGTTGTTACATCTACGGCGCGAGGACGCGCCTACCGGGAGGGGGAGGTACTGTCACGGATCCCTTGTTCCCCTGGACTCCATTTCCCAAGATCCTCCTGTTCTCCACACCTGCACTCACTTCCCTCGTCAGCTCCTCATCATCACTCATCACCTGCACCTGGACTCTATTGTCAGCACTCCTATATATTGCACTCACTTCCTTCACTCCTCGTCCGTTCTCTGTTTATGTTAAGTGTATGTTTGGTGCCTCCTGCCTTGTTTATTAAAGAAGTGTATAATTGTGGAAATCCGTATCTGCCTCGTCTCTCTACCTGCATACCGTAACAGCGAGGCGTGTTTTGCATTTATCTCTCATTAACAATCGCTTCAGCGACCTCGTTCAGCTCCCACAACACTCGGCCCTGCTCTGCGTCATATTACAGTAACCTTAATAATCGCATCCATGAACATGATTTCTGCCCGAGTCTTATCCCGATTCTTTTCCACCGGCTATGATGTGAAGACCACATGTTCCAAGATTCCTCTCTCAAACTTGGCGTCATTAAGCTACATATTTGTTTTGAATAGGAAACCTTTAGCGGACAAAAAACTACATATTACACCTTTTAATGAAAAAAAAAGAAACAGTTAAGCAACTCCTCACCTCTTTGGTCTAAATCATTATCGGTGCAGTTGTGTGTATTAGGGCAGTAAAAGGTTGGGTTAATTCAAATTAAATTCATAATTATCAAAGATAATACAGGGATGATGCTTAATCAATGCATTTATGGATATCAAATAGGACAAGGAACAACAAGATTTGGTTTAAAACTTTTCTATTCAAGCTCAATTCAGATCATGATATCACATCTCAGTTCAGTACATCATCCCAAAAAGGAAAAAAGGAGAAAAAAAAAAAAAAGAGAGAGAGAGAGAGAGAGAGAGAGAGAGAGAGAGAAAGAGAAACTTAAATCACAACTATTTTAATTCCAGTCCAACACAAGTAACTGAACTAACACAAAATAGATTTCTTTATGTTTTTAATTATGCAGGAAGTATTAAAGCCTGAACATACAGTACTGTGCAAAAGTCTTAGGCACCCCCTATCTTTTGCTGTAGTGTGTCAATAGAAAATATACATTCACATTTCAAAACATTCATTTTGCCATTGATTGTAATAATCCAGTGAGATTTTACACAAGGAGTCTGACAACAGCTGGTGCTCCACACAGTGATCTGATCTCACCACCATCGAATCTGTCTGTGATTACATGAACAGATGAAACTGAGACAAACTAAATCCAGGAGAACTGTGGCCGTGTCTCTAAGATGCTTGAAGAAACCTGCCTGCAAAGATACAGTACTGTGAAGAGTTTTAGGCACTTGTGTAAAAATGCTGTAAAGTGAGGATGTTTTTAAAAAATACTGTTATAAATAGATTTTATTTATCAATTAACTTATATTAACTAAATCAAAACAATATTTTGTATGACCACCCTTTGCATTTAACAGCTCTTGTCCAGGTACACTTGGGCATAATTTTTCAGGTAGCTTTGGAGACAGGTTTCTTAAAATCTCTTGGAGACACGGCCAGTTCTTCTGGATTTGGTTCGTCTCAGTTTCACATGTTTCTTCATGTAATCACAGATGGATTTGATGATGGTGAGCTCTGATCTCCATGTGGAGCACCGGTTGTTATCAGTCTTATTGTGTATTCAAAAATCTCACTGGATTATTACAATTAATGGCAAAATGAATGTTTGGAAATGTGAACGGATATTTCCTATTGACACACTACAGCAAAAGATATAAATAACTGGCTTAACCTTTTTTGGGGGGTGAAAATACTGACGTGCCTAAGACTTTTGCACAGTACTGTATATCTGGGATTATTAGCAGAAATTGATTTGAATATACATTAAATATTACAATACATACATTTCCCTATTACTAAATTGCACTATATTATATTAAAAAGGTTTACCATTTGTAAGGATGTCGCCCTTGGCTGGACTTGAACCCGGGTCTCTGGTGTTCTAAGTGTGGTGTGTTCTCCACTTAGCTAACTACCAGACAATGGAACCCAAGAGCAGAAGAGTAAAGAGTCAAGAGACTTGAGTCTTCCAAAAAAATAAAAATAGACTTTACTTGAAAAAACCAAAGCACTAAGTACAAATAAACTAGGAAAGCCGAGCTTCCATAAAACAGAGAAACAAAAATAGACACAAGGGTCAAAAGGTACAATAAGTCACAAAACTTAACTGGAGATCTGGAAACTGGAGAACATAGGCTCAAGACTGAACATAATGGCAGGGAACAAGCACACTTATAAAGGGCAAGACACAGGTGAAGGGAATCAGGTCTAATGAGGAGAGTCTTGAGTACAATTAAATACACTAGCGCCATCTGCAGGAATGGAGAGCACTGAGCATGGGTTAAAGTGCCATCTGGAGACCTGGAGGGAGCATGGCATGGAAGCTTAAGGAGGGCTCCCCCTGCAGGCTAAGAGTGGAATAGCAGCCCAGAGATGGGATCTTTACACCATTAATCATCTTGTTCAGAGCGACAGCATAAAAGCTTCATGTCTTTAAATCCATATGCTGTCGGCATCATTTTTCTGAATAAGTTGTGAAGAGAAAACAGTGTTAAATCCTTTACAGTTATGGTATGAATAAAAACAGTACTGTATAACACAACATAATTGCATAACCACAGTGAATAACTGTACATGATGAATTGTATGCGCATGTCATGATCACCAGTTGGAGTGCCCTAGTTAGCCACTAGAGGGCACTCCAACACGGACTGTTGTCTCACCTTTTGAACTTCATTTCCCATAACCCACTTTCCGGACTCATTATCACTTCATTGCACCCAGCTGTCTTGTATTATGTTATTAGTGTTCTGTCTATTTATACTGAGTTTGTTTCTGCTTTTGTTATGGAAGTTTCGTTTATTGTCACTGGATTCTCTGTTTGGTTTTCTTGCCTGTATGGACTGCTTCTGTGGATTTTGACCCTTGCATGTATGGACTACGTTTTTGGATTACCCCATTAAAGCTGCATATGGATCTTACCTTCTTGTCTCTGTGCCATTACATGAAAGAAACTTCCATCATGTCTAGATCCAGCAGCGGAAGGATCTGGCCATCTGCTGGGGCTGGGGAGGGTCAGTCCTGTCTGACCAAACTTCGTCAGAGGGGAATAGAGGTGAGGGCTTTCACCCAAAGGTTTTGGTCACAGGCAGAGAGGTTTAAACACCCTGATGCGGTACTCAAAGATATTTTTAATCAGTGTCTCGATGACACTCTGCCGCAGTGGGAGATGGAGCTGGTGGGGAGTTTAAATTTCTGGATTTTATCTAATTACCTGTATCTGCGTAAGAATGGGCAGATTCGATTACCTCCAGCACCCGCTCCAGCCTGTGAGTCCGCTCCAGAGCCCGCACCAGCCTGTGAGTCCGTTCCAGAGCCCATTCCAGCCCGTGAGCCCTCTGCAGCGGCCACAGAGGAGGTGGGTACTGAGTCACCGCCTCACCCACGTAAAAGGAGGAAGAGGAGGAAGAAGGCTTCCTCCATCCCTCGAGGTCCGTAGGCCTTCCTAGAGCTCGCTGTAGGCCCGGAGGCCACCCCAAAGGTATTAGAGCCGAATGCTCTCCCTGTCATGGCCAAGAGGGCTGTCTTCGCCTTTTATGTTTTGGCTGTTCTGCGTGCCTGGAGAGTGCACTTAAGTTCTCTTGACTACGGACCAGTCTGCCAGCCTGAGCCCGCTGCTGTCCCAGAGCAGCCCGAACCCGCTGCCGTCCCAGAGTAGCCCGCTCTCCCTGTCAGTCCTGTCATAGTCAAGAGAGCTGTCTTCACCTTCTATGTTTTGGCGGTCTTGCGTGCCTGGAGGATGCACTCAGGCACTTTTGACTCTGGACATGTCTGCCAGCCCGAGCCCGCTGCCGTCCCAGAGCAGCCCGCTGCCATCCCAGAGCATCCCGCTGCCGTCCCCGAGCAGTCAGCTCTCCATGATACGGCCTCGGAGGCCGTCAGCGAGCAGCCCGCTCTTCCTGAGATGTTCACTGAGCCCCCTTGGTCTGCCCTGATGCCGTCGCCCAGGCCATCAGACCTGCTGAAGCCCTCTTGGTCAGTTCCTCCAGCACCGCCCTGGCACTCAGCCAGGACTCGAGACCTGCTGGCACCCGCCTGGTCAGTTCCTCCATAACTGCCCTGGCACTCAGCCAGGACTCCGACCTCACTAGAGCCCCCATGGTCTGTTCCTCCGGCTCCCCCTGGCCTTCATTCGGGGACTCTGGACCTGGCCCACCATCCCTCCCCCTGGTCCTTCTCCAGTCCACCTCCCTCCTGAGAGTTTTGTTTTTTGTTTTGTCAGGTGGAGCGTCTGAAAGTCGCTCCGTAAGGAGGGGGTACTGTCATGATCACCATTTGGAGTGCCCTAGTTAGCCACTAGAGGGCACTCCAACACGGACTATTCTCTCACCTTTTGAACTTCATTTCCCATAACCCACTTTGTTCTGTCTATTTATACTGAGTTTGTTTCTGCTTTTGTTATGGAAGTTTCGTTTATTGTCACTGGATTCTCTGTTTGTTTTTCTTGCTTGTATGGACTGCTTCTGTGGATTTTGACCCTTTGCATGTATGGACTACGTTTTTGGCTTACCCCATTAAAGCTGCATATGGATCTTAAGCTGCGTTCACCTCACCTCGTATTTACCGGAATCTTGAAATGACAACACGTGACGTTATATTTGAAGAAGAAGGCTTCCTCCATCCCTCAAGGTCCGTAGGCCTTCCTAGAGCTCGCTGTAGGCCCGGAGGCCACCCCAAAGGTATTAGAGCCGAATGCTCTCCCTGTCATGGCCAAGAGGGCTGTCTTCGCCTTTTATGTTTTGGCTGTTCTGCGTGCCTGGAGAGTGCACTTAAGTTCTCTTGACTACGGACCAGTCTGCCAGCCCGAGCCCGCTGCTGTCCCAGAGCAGCCCGAACCCGCTGCCGTCCCAGAGCAGCCCGCTCTCCCTGTCAGTCCTGTCATAGTCAAGAGAGCTGTCTTCACCTTCTATGTTTTGGCGGTCTTGCGTGCCTGGAGGATGCACTCAGGCACTTTTGACTCTGGACATGTCTGCCAGCCCGAGCCCGCTGCCGTCCCAGAGCAGCCCGCTGCCATCCCAGAGCATCCCGCTGCCGTCCCCGAGCAGTCAGCTCTCCATGATACGGCCTCGGAGGCCGTCAGCGAGCAGCCCGCTCTTCCTGAGATGTTCACTGAGCCCCCTTGGTCTGCCCTGCTGCCGCCGCCCAGGCCTTCAGATCTGCTGAAGCCCTCTTGGTCAGTTCCTCCAGCACCGCCCTGGCACTCAGCCAGGACTCGAGACCTGCTGGCACCCGCCTGGTCAGTTCCTCCATCACTGCCCTGGCACTCAGCCAGGACTCCGACCTCACTAGAGCCCCCATGGTCTGTTCCTCCGGCTCCCCCTGGCCTTCATTCGGGGACTCTGGACCTGGCCCACCATCCCTCCCCCTGGTCCTTCTCCAGTCCACCTCCCTCCTGAGAGTTTTGTTTTTTGTTTTGTCAGGTGGAGCGTCTGAAAGTCGCTCCGTAAGGAGGGGGTACTGTCATGATCACCATTTGGAGTGCCCTAGTTAGCCACTAGAGGGCACTCCAACACGGACTATTGTCTCACCTTTTGAACTTCATTTCCCATAACCCACTTTGTTCTGTCTGTTTATACTGAGTTTGTTTCTGCTTTTGTTATGGAAGTTTCGTTTATTGTCACTGGATTCTCTGTTTGTTTTTCTTGCTTGTATGGACTGCTTCTGTGGATTTTGACCCTTGCATGTATGGACTACGTTTTTGGCTTACCCCATTAAAGCTGCATATGGATCTTAAGCTGCGTTCACCTCACCTCGTATTTACCGGAATCTTGAAATGACAACACGTGACGTTATATTTGAAGCTGTTCACGTCCTTTTGGTCCTTGAACTGGGAATTATGCGTTTCCATGGCAGCACTGTCAACGCCTAAATGAATCTACAGCTGTCAGGTGGTACAGCACGGCCACGTGGTATATCTGGGAGCTTTCAGAAAACTCCCAGCTTACAAGCTGTAATTATGAGCTCTACGAGGATGTGAACGCTTTTTACAAGCTAGAATCTCGTAACTACAGGAATTACGAGGCCACGTGAACGCACCTTTACTCTCCTGTCTCTGTGCAATCCGTGACAGTGCATGCCTTACAAAGCATAAATCTGTATTCATATTTCAGAAGAATCATTTTGACATTTGTAATATAAATTATCTGATTGATCTGATATTCACTACTGTAATGAAGATGAACTTTTAATAAGCAGAGGAAATTCCCAACTTTAAACAAATAACCATTTAAATGTTTAGGATGTTTGCATCATTCAGATATAAAAACGCTGACTGGTTAGGTAATGTTTTTTCATTAAAATCAGATGATTTCCTATTCATTCAATAGAATGTGAGGGAATACTAGGGAATTCCAATATGGCGGTTGTAATGACTGAGGCAAATCAGACACAATTATTGGTTAGTTAACCAATAGTTTTAAGCTCACTCTGGAGTCTGTCCCCATCCCCCGGGAAGCTTTCAGTTACAAGTTTATTGCGCTGAGGAATGTGGTTGCCGCATGGAGAACAGAGTAGAGACACAGAAAATCTGCATTTCCCTGCATTTTCCACACAGAACACAGACTCTATGGCATTAATGTATAGACAGACTGTGCTATAAATGAATCCTTCTCAGGAAATGGTATCCATTATTACTGATGTTGTATTGTACTCATTGTATTTACATGTTTGATGATTGTTAAATGTTATGACCTGCACGGTAACTTCAATCATGCCATGTTTAGTGTCTATACGTTCTTAGCGGGAAGATTTAAATGCTTGTGTATGCGGTACATCCATACCTGTGCAACATATCAGTATTAAAAGAATATTTAATAGTTCTGATTCAAGAACTCAGCTTGTTAATCTTTCTGGGTCGTAAAAGCCTTGACAGGAGGGGTGTTGCCACCCAGAATTACAACATCTTCATTGGTCCGGTCAACAACTGAGAGGTGTGACTTTGACCAGAGGTTAAAAACCAGCGAACAGTGCCACTCCCTCTCTTCTTCCTTTCTTCTAGACGACCGAACAAATCTCCTTGCGGCCGGCTTCTCTAGGCCCGGTCGCAAGGCTGGTAGGCCCCTGGCCTACAACACCCAGCCATGTGCTCATCACCCAACAGACTGGCAACAACTTCAGATGATAACTTCAAGAGTTATCCTCAACCTGCAGATCCGACGCTCTTCAGCCTAAAGGCATCTTGCAAGTATCGTACATTTTAATGCTAAACAGCGATTTAGTATTGATTTGTAAAGACTTTACCTTTGCTATTGCTAAAAGAAACTGATGAGTCCTTTCCAGAGTGCCTTTGACATTTCATGTAGCTCTAGTAACAGTATCTCTTCTGGTTCAACTCTATCATTACTCACTCTGACTTGTGTATGTGTGTGTGACCCTTTGTGTATGTTAAGTTACGTGTTTGTTAGTTTAGTTATGTGTTTGTGAGTTAGTTAATAAAGATTGTACACAGGACATGTTTGGTTCTGACTCCGTCTGCTAATGAATTGCCTCCTAAGTGATAGATCCGGACTACGTGCTCTGAGTAGTACAGTACAATAAGAAATATTATTTTTCCATAACTTGGAAATTAACATTTCTTAGAATTAATAAACAATCAACACTGAACGTTCACTGGACGAACAGGTTAACTGATTGTAATATTAATTTTAATGTAGCTATGTCCAGTTAATCTGATTAATGGATTTGCATATTCATAATTAATCATAATTAATAACCATAATGAGTTATGAATAATTATTAATATTTCCCCTTTGAGTTAAAATTCGCTACACGGTGCAGTGGCTTCACTTTTTTATGACGTCATGAGCAATAGGCCTGTTATTTTTTGCTCAGACTACTGAGTGTTCAGAACCTCTTGCGGTATGAGGTTGTGCCACATGGGAGATGAACCTGCAACCTTCTGGTCAGGTGTTCACTGATCACAGTCTGCCAGAGTGTAGAGGAGACACATTTGCAGTGACCCCAAGGAGAGATTTCAGTGTGAGAATGTGCACACAATACCTATAAATGGTTGATGGAAAAAAGGAGAACATAACAGTACTGAGAAATTATTTTCAGACAATATTTTCAAAAGTGATATGCAAAAATAGCCATTTTTTCAGATATCATGACTCGTAGGTGGTGCTGTTCCCAAATTTCGCATGTAGCCTCAGATCATGGTGTCAAAAAAGCATACCAAGTTTAGATGGATCGAAGTTAAGCCAAGATATAGCATCTAATCTAATTTTGGGTCAACATTAGCTATGTTTTCATCCAAAGATGTGAATTTAGCTTATGCGCAAAATTGGAATATCGCATAAATGCAATAATTTGCAAAAAAAGAACCATTTCCATCTCATTTGTTCAAGAAAACAAAATTGCCACTTCCTGGGAAATTGGTGCAAAATTAAAATGGAAGAAAAGAGCTATTGTTTTTCCTGTGACTCTATGAGGTATACTACGCTATATTATCAAGACATTTGCCAATCTGTGCTTGAGTGAAAGCATCTGCTTACCCTCTTTCTCGTAAACACTTTTCAGGAGTGATTGTTTCAGTATCTGATATTTCTCCAGCACTATTTGAAGCTGGATGACAGGCAGAAACTTGTATATGTTGTATTCCATTTCCTTTCAGGAAATTCAGGAAATTTGAATTCATCAGACATGTGCTATGGCCTGTTATCGGAGACCACCTCCTCTGGTAACCCATAAGCTGTGAACAACACCCAGAGTGCCTCAGTGGCGTATGAGGTGATGACGTCGGCACAACTCTAACCGTTTTGAATGGCTTTCAGTCAGTACTAGGAAAAACTGCTTGTCTTTTTCTGCAAAATCAATGTGGATAATCTGGCATGGCTGCTCAGGCCATCACAGATGAAGGGGTGCCACAGCAGGCAACTTTTGAACTGCCAGACAGCAGCTACAGCTTCACACTTTCTGTTCAATACAGCCATCTAATCCTGGCCACACCAAGTAGCTATGAGCCAGGGCCTTCATACGGCAGATTCCAGAATACTCATGGTGTAGCTCATCCATTAGTCTTGATCTGTATTTGGGTGGAATTATGACACGCACCTGGGAAAAGTAGATCATACTTCTTCTTCACCGATACAGTCTTTACCCACTCTTGGCAGTCTGGACATTATATCAGCATTCATGTGGTTAGCTGATTCGCGGACATCAATGTCATAGTTATACGCCATTAGCACTAATGCCCAACGCTGCATTCTGAGAGCTGCCAGGGTTGGTATTGCTGCCTTTTTTGGGATTCCCCTTTTTTATAAAAACAGAATAGAACATCAGAGTTGCATCGACAATGCAGACAGATACACACATCAGATCCAGAACAGCATACCGGATTTAAGTGACATAGTCCTTCAACCAACTAGGCTTCTGAACATCACGTTTAGGTATAGAGATATGAGTGTGTAATGAGCAGTGTTCTCAGCCGGAATTGTTGTTGTGCATGGAAATGCAGTGAGATGGGAAGCATTCCATGTCTTTCCATCACTATGAACGTATGTACCCACCCCAAGTGTTTTGGTAACCATGAGAGGATTAGTAAACTTTCTGTGTCCCTTAGGAACATGTAAAGGGTTCCGTATTCTCACTTTATCCCCTCCTGGAAACAAGGAGTGAGAGCATCAGTGTATTTTTTTCATTTTGTACTTTTTCATTTTGTGTTGCAGCCGCGTAACCCTTTGGCATCAGTCATGTCAGTTGGTCAGTGCACAGGAGCAGATGGCAAAACAGACAGTCTTGTGTGCATTTGCCTGCCATAAAAGGAGCTGAAAGGGTGAAGTACCAGTTGAATCATGTGGAGTGGCATGGTATACCTGTAAGAAGTCAGGTACCACAGGTTTCCACAGACTGATGACAGAAATGAAATCACAGAATCGATAGGACACAGTTAACAATTGTAAGGCCGATTATGAATGTAATTTGATACTTATGATTGACCATGCCCAAAGGCGCCGAGTCAGAACCAGTTGCGTTCAGTCTGTTTATTGTCAGCATTTAAAATCATATAGTGTGTTGAGTTCAGTCTTAGAATGCTTTGTCGTGCTTAGACATGTCACGCCCATAGATGAAAATGTTGTCCAGGTAATTTTCAACCCCTGATAAGCCAACCAGGATGATGGTCATTATCTTCTGAAATGCTGCAGGCGCTGAAGCCAATCTGCAAGGAACACGACAAAAATGGAATAGTCCGTTGTGAATAATAAAGGGCTGTGAAGTCACGACTGTTCTCATGCAGCGGCACTTGGTAGTAAGCATTAGTCAGGTCGATGGTGGAGAAAACAGTAGAACCTTTTAGAGCAGAGAGTAGTTTATCCATGTGTGTCAATGTAAAAGAGTCCACAATTCCACAATCACTGCTTTATTTGGCTCTCTGAGGTCAACGCACATCTTCATTTTACCTGAATTTTTCTGCTTAACAACAATTGATGACATCCATGCAAAGGCGTTAATGGTTTATATCATGCCAGCTGCTTTGCAAGCAATTTAATTCCTCTGTTGCAGCACTATAAACAGAGTGGCAGATGGCAAAGTTTTTGGCGCACAGGTGTGATGGTTTCATCCAGCTTTACGCAGTGTTTGATATTTAGCACATCCAAAGCTGACTCAGCAACAGTGCACTGAAAGACTGGCAATGGAGAAGCAGGCACAGGAAGGGCATTAGGTGGCAGGACTGTTTTCAATTCTCACATGCAGTGAAGACATTAGGTCCCTTTGTCCACAATGAAGAACATAGCATAAACTGAGTGGTCATGGAAGGAAAGGTTAGCTGACAAACATCCACCCACTGGAATTTGGGCTTTTGAATTCATCACAAGCCAGGCTGTGGGTTGAGACAACACAACGTTACTGAAATGGCATGCATAAGTGCTGTATGGCAGGATGGATACGGAAGACCCAGTGTCAACCACTAAATCCACCACCAGTCTAAGAGTCAGAAATGAAATAGATATAGTCACTGTGGTTGTAATGCTGAGATTATGAGATTAATATTCTGTGTACAGTACAGTAACTTCTGGTAATTCAATTTCACAGACCTCTTGCATATTTGATCAGCATAGTTTAGCATAATGTCCAATCTTTTCACACCAGTATTTGATATTCAGCAGGCCAGCAGTCTGAAAGAAACATCAGTTTTTTAGTTCTAACATACCTTAATGAAAAGGTGTAGGTGATACTTAAAGTATCAAATAATAAGACAAAGTCTGAAACGGCTTCTCGCATAATGATCGGTGCATGACATTAAAGCTCCACGAGAACGATCCAAAAGCACAAGGAGTCAGAAAACGCTCCTGTTGACCCGCGGCACCCGCTGAATCGGTCCGCGCTGCTCCGATGCATCTCGAACAACCCTTCTATCAACAATCACAGATGTTTCACTACTGTTAATGCTCATGGCTTTGCGAACCTACATTGGTATCCAAACACGGCTCGCCGTAATTTGTAGCTCGATTAGCTGCTATTTAAAAAATGTCAGTCTCAAGTTTCTTGTTGGTCACAGTAACCCCGCCCCCAGCTCCTGACACAAACACAAACATACCAAGTGTTCAAAAAAAAACAAAAAAACACCCCCCCCCCCCCCCCATTATGGTTATAAACACGAGCCTCGTCTAAAAGGCAAAGGGGGAGGTGTTGCTGTAATTTATAGTAATATCTTCAGTATTACTCAGAACACTAGTTTCAAATATAATTCCTGCAAAGTGATGGTTCTTCATGTAATGTTATGTAGTGTACGTGATAAATCCTGTTTGAGATTTGTGCTGGCTACTGTATACAGGCCACCAGGGCACCATACAGACTTTATCAAAGAATTTGCTGACTTTCTATCAGAATTAATATTGACTGCAGATAAAGTACTAATTGTTGGTGATTTTAATATACACATCGATAATGAAAAAGATGCATTGGGATTGGCATTTACAGACATTTTAAACTCTATTGAAGTTACATGAACATCAACAGCAACACATGTCAGCACCCACTCATTGTCATAATCATACTTTAGATCTAATATTGTCACATGGAATCGATATGGATGCAGTTGACATTCTGCAGCAGAGCATTGACATCTCAGATCATTATCTAGTCTTGTGTATACTACATTTAGCCAAGGTGGCAAAACCACCTCCCTGCAGTGATGGACTGGGACCAAAAATCGGCCCTGGTATTTTGGCCCAGACCAGCCCACCACCACATAAGATCACAAATACCACCCGTCCTTGCGCTCCCCTGCCCTGAATATGTATACTTTCTTAATCAGAATTGTAGCTTTTCTATCTGCATTGGCAGACAAGAACTCATGAAAGGCCTCTTCAAATTAAAGCACAGGGCCTCTTCAAACTATGACTCTCATTGACAAATGCGGAACAGTTAGTTCATGTGTTCATCACCTCAAGGCTAGATTATGTAATGCTCTACTGGGTGGTTGCCCTGCATGCTTAATAAACAAACTACAGCTGGTCCAAAACACAGCAGTTAAAGTTCTAACCTGAACCAGGAAGTATGACCGTATTAGCATTGAACATTATAAAGATTTTAAAATCTTGCTAATTACTTACAAGTCAAGTCATCTTGATTTATATAGCGCTTTTCACAATACTAATTTTTTCAAAGCAGCTTCACAAAGCACTAAATGGTTTAGCTCCCCAGTACTTGAGCAAGCTCTTAACACATTATAGTCCTACACGTCTATTGCAATCTCAGAATTCTGACCAGTTTATAATACCTAAGGCATCTTTACACAGAAAAAGCGGCACAGAAACCAACTCTGAAGCGGCATAATACCACAAAAATGTGCATTTACACAGAACGTGTAATGCTGTTCTGAAGCGGCATAAACGCATTTACACAGGAATTAAAATCGCGGGAAACAATGCTTTGAACATAAGTATTTCAAAACTAAGAGTTTTAACAAAATTCATTTAAAAATAATTAAATAATAAACAATTAAATATAACTCGAAATAAAAAAAAGAAAATTTAAAGTAACAAGTTAGTAAACTGCGTGCTATATCTCACGCTCTGATGTTTGTCATAAAATAAAATTGAATGATGCAACAAAATTATTCATTATTACACCGGGTAGTTCACAACAGGATTAAAAGAGGTCGAACATTTTTTTTTTTTTTTTTTTCAAAGAGACAGAAACAACAAATGATGCTAGCATTTGCGTGTATCAGGCAGCAGCAGATCACCAGACAGATCGTCGTGTGTGGGTGAAATATCGTCCTCAAGGAGATGATTTTTGGAATATAATATAACAGTACACAATCAAAGTGACGCCGATTGTGTTAAGCATTTACCTTATCTGAGAGAAATGTAGCAGCGCGTTGACCCGACAGTCTCTTAATAGGAAGATTACAAACGGTGAAAGCCAATTGATGACACAAGACGATTCTCTGCTGTTATTTTGGTGGTTTGCTTCACGATGTGAGTACAGGACTCTTTTACTTTAATGCCCCTTGTTGGAAGACATTATTTTTATTATTTGCCCTAAGTTATATGTTTCGTTTCCTGCTTCTTGAATCTCGCGCCGCCTGAGCTGACTGGAATGCTTTTGGTTGTCATGGCAATGACGTAGTTTAGAGCGGCTATATTTCGCGTTCATTTACACTGAACCAGAACAGAATCAGACTCGCCTTTGATACTAGGGGCTGAGGTGGGTCAGACCCGGCGTATTTTAGGTCTTCTTTAACACGGCATTGCGTCTTTACACTGAATTCTGAGCAGGTACAGACCCGCTTCAGAACAGCCATAAATCGTCTGTGTAAAGATGCCTCTAGAGTATCAAAATCAACTGCAGGTGGTACTGTAGATCCTTTTCCTATTTGGTACCTGAACTTTGGAACAGTCTTTTTTATTTTCATTCAATTTATATTTTTTACATCCGTTAAAGGATTGTCAGGCTGCATATATTAGGTCAGCCGGAACCGGGAACATTTCCTATAACTATGCTAAAATTAGTCTCTCTATTTATCCCGAGGTTTAGCGTTGTCAACCGGATTCGTACCATATCCAGATCAGATGGAGGACCTGCTCCTAGACACGACTACAATGCATCCCTGAAGTGTCAGCAGAGATTGTCAACTATCCCCTGTGAAGGCCTCATCAACATGACAGCCAGTGGCACAGATCCCCAACAAAATAGTTTCCATACTGGCGTGATGAACCCGATCTTCAACCAGATGGAACTGGACTAAATATTTTGACTGTTCTGATACAATCTGACTTGTGACCTGTAACGCTGCCTTAATCATAATCATGCACTGTTCATTGTTGGCCAGAGGAGAACTAGCCCCCCGACTGAGCCTGGTTTCTCCCAAGGTTTTTTTTTTTTTCTCTCCATTTTTGTCACCTGATGGAGTTTGGGTTCCTTGTCGTTGTCACCTCTGGCTTGCTTGGTTGGGGACATATTCAACAATGTTTTTGATCTGCCTGAATTGATTGACACCATTGTATGCGAACTGAACTCAACTGGATGATGACATCACTGTTTTCTCCAGAGTTGCTGTATAGATAAATTAACTACAATAACTAATGATTTTTACAACAGAATGAATCAACACTGAACTTACTTAAGTTGGATGATGATTAAGATTTTTTTCTAGAGTTGCTGTGCAGCCAAATTATTTTCCTGTTAACATTGTAAAGCTGCTTTCACACAATCTGCATTGTAAAAAGCGCTATATAAATAAAGGTGACTTGACTTGACATCAAAGTTTGCCATGACATTGTTATTTATCTATTTATTATTATTCTGAGGCCCTAATTTTTCAAGAGTAACTCTTCCTAGAGCTACAAAAACCAAACTTGGCACAGACCTTCAGACCTTGGCACAGACCTTGTCTGGCTCGTATTATATGTTTTCTAACTAATCCGCCTTAGAGAATTCCTGTAACAGACTTCTGAATAGGCTCAAATTCACATGTAAAAACTTTTTCTGGTAATGACTTAGATAGATAGATAGATAGATAGATAGATAGATAGATAGATAGATAGATAGATAGATAGATAGATAGATAGATAGATAGATAGATAGATAGATAGATAGATAGATAGATAGATAGATAGATAGATAGATCTATATAAAAAAACATTGCTTGAGATGTCCTCATTAATATACTAAAACTAACATGTGTGTGTGTGTCTGTGTGTGTGTGTGTGTGTGTTGGTTTAGAGCCACCACCTGAGGGGTCTGGTTGGAGTCAACTGGAACTAGCAGCAGTAATTCTTGTGCCTTTGTGCCTGGTGTGTCTGGGTGTCGTTCTGGGAATGTGTGCCCTACAAAACCTTCGGTGCACACACATTAAAGCCCACAAACAGGATTCAGAGGAACCCCTGGATGACCAGACTCTGGTGTCATCTGACAAATGCCTGAAAGAGCTCATCTATGACATGAGCACCTCTGGCTCTGGTTCAGGTGAGAGCTGGCTGTGCACAAACAAACAAACAAACAAACTACTCAAATCTTAGTTCTTAGTTCTATCATATGTTTTTCTTAATAAAAAGAGTTCCCTCAAAAAATATACATTATTCTATTCTTTACTCACCTTCATGTGATTCCAAACCTGTTGACTTTACGCCACCCTGACTCTCAAATCTTATTTGTCATTTGCTTGTTATGTTCCTCATACAGTGTGTCCATAATTATTATGCAAGTCAATATTCTGATCATATTTTTTTCCAAGAACATTTTACCGATTCCAAATCACATCAGTCTTAAAAACAATATTGATTTTGTATATAATAATTTATAAGTGATATATATTTGTTAAAGAGGGCTTAAAGTGAAAAACGCCTTATATTCAGATGTGCATAATTATTAAACATGTTTTCTTTTACAGGTAAAATGAGATTTAAAAGTAAAAATGAAAAGTAAAAAATTATTAAATTCCCATGAGAAGGATGCAATACTATAGAAATTGCTAAATTAAGCTGTGACCAGGGTCAAACAAAAAACAAACAAGAAACAGACTGAGAAGAAAATACTTTAATAATCAAGCTGAAGATAAGAACACAAGTTGAAGTGTTGTGAAATACATTAAGTATTGTTTGGTCTAGGTCAGGTCAGGACCGCAATATAAAGGACACAACACGGAATGGCTGTTAAAGTACTCATTTTTATTTTCTTAATTCCTTAGATTTCTTGAACGATTCTTTTCGTGCGGCAGCAATTGAAAACAGTAACAAATTCATAAAATAAACAAAAGAACTGAAGCAAATAATCAGGGGTGAGGAAATGCCAAAATAACAAACAAACAACACTCTAACTTCCCATTAATAAACTAACTTCCCTGTGCATCGAAAATAAAGAAAACAAAATACAACAACATAACTTCACTCCTTAACTACTCAACAAAACAGGAGAAAAAGGTGGTGGCCAGGTGGCCTACAAAAATAAATAAGGCACTCACCCCCTGCAGCTTCACATGAGGTTTACAAACATGTACATGGGACAATGGAATTCAGGACATAAGGCTCTCACAGTGGTTAACAGCACTCTGTTAGGTTGTAACTTGTTTTAACAGCATTTTCACTAAAGCTTCACACCAGAATTAACACATGATCAATAATGATCAAAGAGAGAGTCACACAGAAGAAATCATGGCAAGCAACAAAGAGAGTACAGGCAAAGAGCAAGAGTGAGAGCAAAAGTGAGAGCGCCCTCCAACGAGATCCAGAAGAATTTATACTCCATGGCCTCATCTCTGGTCCAACCATTGACAGTCGCTCATTAAGCCTTAGGCCAATCCTGTGGGAGAGGAAACACAGGAACATATACACAACACACAATACGTCATAGACGTAACACCCCCACCCTTAAGATTACAAATAAATAAATTTGTAATACAAAACCAGAAAAATGCTTAACTCTCAAGCTTACTTGGAGCACGTGACAAAGCGTCAGCAATCACATTCTCACATCCTTTCTTGTGCCGAATTTCCAGGTTAAAACCTTGGATCAGAAGAGACCAGCGCATCAACCTCTGGTTTGAATTTGACATTCGGAAAAGAAACACAAGGGGATTATGGTCAGTATACACCAAAATAGGAACAGTACAAGCGTCAAGATATATTTCAAAATGTTGGAGTGCCAACAACAGTGCAAGAGCTTCTTTTTCGATGGTGCTGTAATGCTGCTGTGACTTCATGAATTTCTTGGAGAAGTAACAGATTGGGTGATCAATTCCCGCAGCATCTTCTTGAATAAGAACTGCACCTGCTCCTATGTCACTTGCATCTACTTCCAATTTAAATGTTCTTAAGAAGTTTGGAGCAGACAAAACTGGGGCACTACATAACACCCTTTTGATAGCGTCAAAAGCTAGTTGACACTCTGTACTCCAGTCAAACACCTTGGACTGACTCAATAGACTTGTGAGTGGTGATGCAATTTCAGCAAAGTTTCTGCAAAAGGCACGATAATCAATCACCCACGTCAATATCATGCTCCAACACTGTGGTTTCACTGGGCACATCAGAGAAAAGAGAAGGAAACTTTCTGATTAGAGCAATTACATCATTTTGACACCCTTCACTCAGGTAACACAGATGAGACTTTAAGTTCAGCAAGAGTTTTGAATTTTCCAGGCGAGGACATGACACTTCTCGCACCCTGAGGCCATCCTCCTCAGGACAGTACACAGCTATGGCAGCAGGAACAGGAACAGTGGTTTTGAACACATTCTGTGGTACATCTCTCGTTACATAGGCCTTCAACATGTTAATGTGACACACTCTGATCTTACGTTTTCTGTCAGGGGTATTAATGACATAATCAGTGTCACTTAGTTTCTGCTTGATTGAGTAAGGACCATAAAACTTAGCTTGTAACAGTGATGTCGGCAGAGGAAGAAGTACCAGCACCAGATCACCTTCCTGAAAACTGCGATAAAAACTCTTTTTATCAAAGTGCTTTTTCATTTTTGTCTGAGCGCTGCTCAAATTCAAAAGTGCCACTTCACGAGCTCTGTATAAACGTTCTCGAAAAGAACTCACATACTCAAGTACGTTAGTTTGTGGTTTTGTCTCATTCAACAACTGTTCTCGCAACAGTTTCAATGGGCCACGCACAGTGTGCCCAAACACTAATTCAGCCGGACTGAAACCCAGGGATTCTTGAGTAGTCTCTTTCACAGCGAACATGACCAATGGGACACCCTCATCCCAATCTTTTCCTGTTTCAAAACAGTACGAACGAAACGTACTCTTTAGTGTCTGGTGAAATCGTTCTAGCGCCCCCTGTGACTCTGGATGGTAGGCACTAGAAAATGTATGCTTCACAGACAGACAGTTCAAAACCTGAGCAAACAGCTTGGAAGTAAAATTTGTACCTTGATCTGACTGTATGACTCTGGTACGCATAGTAATTGCCTCTGCATACCGAGTGGCAGCACACATTAGAGTCAACAGATACTGGTAACCAGATTTTGTCTTTGGTAACGGACCAACACAATCAATAATGATTCTCTCGAATGGTTCAGACAAAACTGGAATAGGATGAAGTGGAGCATTAGGAATGACTTGATTAGGTTTACCAGATAACTGGCATACATGACATGAACGACAGTATTTAGAAACTGCTGACTTCAAACCAGGCCAGTAGAAATAACGAATGATGCGACTGAAAGTCTTATTTACTCCTAAATGGCCAGAAAGGGCATGATCATGAGCTAGACACAAAATCTGTTCACGATAAATATCAGGGACCATGAAACATCCTGCACACATTCCTTTTTGTCAACTCTATCAGTCATGAATGTTTCAGACACATCTAGAACATCATCAAACTTTCTAGTCTGAGCGCGTGTGACCGCACAGGCAGGAAAGACAGTCGGAAATTGTTGACTTACATCAATCTGTTCGCGTAATGCAGTTACATCTGGCGTATCCACTACGATTGGCTGAGGAAACACTTTACCACCAGCGATATCATTACCCAGAATCAGATCGACTCCTTTAACCGGAAGCTGAGAACGTACACCTAACTTTGTAAAGCCTGTAAACAAATCAGACTGGAGATATACTGAATGTAAAGGCACTTTAACACAGCCAAGCTCAATTCCACGGATTAACACGCTCGATCCGCAGTAAGACTGTTCAGAAAACTCTAGCACACTTTCCAAGATGAAAGACAGAACTGAACCGGTATCTCGCAAGATTGTAATAGGCTTCAAACCTCCCGGCTCGTCTGAAAGAGATACAGAACCGTTCATAATGAATGGACAGTATAAATCAGTATGCGAACTAGAAAATTGAGATTGTATAGGAGCAGTCTGGACTAAAGCAACCCCTTTTGGTTTCTCAAGTGGCTTACCCTGATTCCAGCGCTTGCAATCTACAATTAAGTGTCCTGGCTCACGGCAGAAAAAACAGACACGTCTTTCTCCCTCACGAGACACATGCGTGTTACGAGACATATTCGAAATGGCTTCTCTATTCTCTCGCTTTCCCTTACCTTTATTAAGACTCTCGAGCTGTTTCGTACAAAAAATTCAACAGATGAGCCACTTTCCTCTTTATACACAGACGGGGTAAAAACAGTTTTGTGCGTGAGCACAAATTCGTCTGCCAATACAGCAGCTTTCAGTACGGACAATACCTTCTGTTCGTTTAGGTATACCACAATATCCTCCGAAACGCAACTTTTAAAGTCCTCCAACAATAAAAGTTCTCGTAACTGCTCAAACGTGGTAATGCGGCTTGCTGCACACCATTTATCGAACAACACAGTTTTCTCACGAGCAAATTCACTAAATGTTTGACTGGTTATTTTCTGATGGTTTCGAAATTTCTGTCGATAAGCTTCAGGTACTAATTCGTACGCTCGCAACACAGCAGCTTTGACAGTATCATAATCCAGACTTTGCTCGATAGGTAAAGCGGTACAAACTTCCTGAGCTTTACCCACTAATTTACATTGCAGAAGCAACGACCACAACTCTTTCGGCCAACGTAATGTAGCTGCAATGCGCTCAAAAGCGACGAAATACAAATCTACCTCCGTTTCTCTAAAATGAGGAACAAGTGTAACATATTTATTTACATCCAAACTGGATACAGACTCACCAACAGACGAAGTAATAGCGTGTGGCGGACTTTGATCTGGTACAGCTGAAACTGCCGCATTCACTGGCGTTCGAGGAGAAGGCGAGTGAGACTTTTATAAAGTCTATAAAGCCTTTATAAAAACTATTTATAAAGGCTTTATAGACAGAATCTGGCAGTAAGTTTTGGGTAGTTCATTTTAAGTCCATCTCCTACCCTGAAAAGTCTGAAAATTTCACCCCAAAAAAAAGTTTTACGTCAGTTTTTTTTATATCCTTTGCTGTAGTGTGTCAGTAGGTAATATCAGTTTACATTTCCAAACATTACTTTTGCCATTAATTGTAATAATCCAGTGAGCATTTTGTATGCACAAGGAGCCTGACAACAGCCGGTATGCCCCACACAGAGTTCTGATCTCACCATCATCAAGTCCATCTGGGATTACATGAAGAAACAGAAAAAACTGAGACACACTAAATCCAGGAGAACTGTGATAACGTCTCAAAGACACTTGAAGAAACTTGGCAGACTTTTGCACAGTACTGTAAATCTCTCTTTTTTTGTCCCATTTTACATGTAAAAGAAAACCTGCTTAATAATTATGCACATCTGAATATAAGTTTTTTTTCACAGTTGACAATTTTATATCACTTATAATTGATTATATACAAAATTAATAGTAGTTATTAAGATTGATGTGGTTTGGAATTGGTAAAATGTGCTTAGGAAAAAAAAAATTGATCATAATTTTGACTTGCATAATAGGTAAGTAAGTAAGTAAAGTAAGTAAACTTTTATTTATATAGCACCTTTCACAGATATAAATCACAAAGTGCTTTAAAAAGTGCAACAATAATAATAAAAGAACAATAAAACTAAAACTAAAAATTAAAACCACAAAATAGTAAAACATAAAAGCCCAATCAACTAAAAGCCTGTCTAAATATAAGTGTCTTCAGCTGCTTTTTAAAAGAATCAACAGAATCGCCCACTCGCAGTGACAGGGGCAGGGCGTTCCCGTGTCTGGGGGCGACTGCTTGCAAGGACCGGTCTCCCCGAGTTTTAAAGCGGGTTTTGGGGACCATTAGAAGGTTTTGAGAATAAAAAGAGAAATACAATAATCATGACGAGAAGAAATAAAAGCATGAATAATCATCTCCAAGTCAGCTTTAGACAATAACGCTCTCAGTTTAGAAATGTTTCTCAAGTGATAAAAAAGGTTTTTGACCAACTGTCTAGAATGACTGTCCAGAGAAATAGATTGGTCAAACAGAACACCAATGTTTCTGAGGCTTGACTGGATGGAAGAACCCAGGGAACCAAGGTGCTGTTTGATTTGAGGTAGTTTTTGGTCTGGAGCAAAGATTAATGTTTCAGTCTTTTTTGTATTCAGTTGTAGGTAGTAACTGTATAACCAGTTCTTTATGCAGGACAAGCAGTCCAACAAATCAGTTAGTTTATGAAACTCAGAGTCTTTAAAAGAACAGTACAACTGAATCTCATCAGCATAAAATTGATAAGAAACATTTTTAAAACTGTGAATTATTTCACCAAAAGGGCATATATAATAATAAATACACTGTAAGCTGATTTAGACAAAAGTGCCTGCTAAATGTACATTTCCATTTGAGCTTCATACAAAGCTATGTATGACTTCACATGAGATGAGTCATATGAGTCATGTGGATAACTTTTATGTTTTGTTTTGTTATTTGGGTATATTTGAATACATTGTGTTCATTATCAACCTATCAGTAGGTTTCAGTACAATAAACATTCAGATTTTATAGTTTTTCAAATAAAGTTTTTTTTTTTTTAATTATTATTGTATTTTCATTTATCATATCTTTTTAAATAACTCATAAATCTCAGACAGTTTTAAGTAGTTTGCCAGGTCTTCTTAGGTAAATGGAAAACCTACTTAAAGAGGTAGTTCCTCATTTTTAAGCAAGTCACAGTTCCCTTTCTGTCAGTCACTTTCATCGTTGTGTTGAAATACAGACACTAGGGGGAGCCCCAAATACCTCTGATTTATTAAAAAAAGGCCAACGGAATTGGCATGTGGAATTTGCATGTCTGGCCATGCCCTCAGACATACAGGTATATAAAGCGGCCGGCGTGCCTCACACATTTCAGCTTTGTTCTTAAGGACCTAAGAACATTGTGTCTTCATGAGAAGCTATATTTCCATTTACCTCATAACTGCTGCTAGAAACAATAGCACACATCAGCAGTCTCTATCAACGTATTGCACAAATATGTGCAGGAAGTTTCCCCGGGTACATCAGCAATGTTCTGAAAGATTTCCTTAATAAAATAGAAAATTCCTCTAAAAGAGCTGCATGGCAGATTGCATCTGTGTCCTTCTGGGTGCAGGAGAGTGGGAGAGTTTCTGCCAGGTGAATCTCCGCAGTGCACGGGTGAGCTAATTTGTCATTTAGGGCTCCTGAGGAAGATGAGCTGTCAATCACAACATTGGAGGGTGGGCTTATGCCTGCCGAGGTGGATATATCACCTGAATTTTCACCTTTGGGTGTGAGAGTTCAGCATGAGGCTAACGCCGATTTGGGAGCCGTGTTTGCCTGGGCTGCCCTGAGAATCAAACTTGAGTGGACTCCTCAGAAGTTGTGGAAGGCACCTTTTTGTGCCAGAACATGCTTCTCTGGCTCCTCTGTCCTCCTCACTACCCTTGATGATGGGGTACTTGGAGGTTTATTTATGCCCACAAAATGCTGCCACTTGGAGGAATCATTCAAGCCAATCATTCACACCAAAGCTTATAAGTTTTACTCATCTCTTACAGTGATGGCAACTGACCATGCCCTTCAGGCTACAAAGGTTACGGCGCAGGCCCTCGGTTGGGTGATGTCCACATTTGTGGTCCAGAAGTGCCATCTATAGCAAACCTTGTTGAGATGTGGGATGTCAAGAAAGTACACTTTCTCTATGTCCCTATTGCCCAAGGTGGCCTTTTCAGGGACACTGTCGAAGACAGCAGCTCTCTGCAGTGAAAAACAGACCGAGGCTATTAAGCCAATTATGCCTTGGCATGGATCTTCCTTTAGACCCCTGAGAGCCTAACTCTGCCTGCTCGTCACTGAGGGTGGCCTCCTGTGAAGGCTGCACTGTCCCCATAGCAGCCTTGGCCAGCAGCCAGACCACAGCAGTCCAGTCACCGGAAGGTGGCATTGCCCATCTGTCAGCAGGCCACCAAGAACTCTCATAAGGCTTCAAAGCGATCCTGAGGCAGTCGACCCAGGGATGGAGAGACTGTGGACTTCTTCACCCCAGCTGGGGTGAGCCTCACTCCCATTGGAGGGGGGAGTGAATTTTACATGGTCAATAAAATATTTATTTCCACTTTCCTTGGGTCATACACACACACTCCTGTCTACTCCTCTCTGCCTCGCTGCTGAATAGTTTGCATCTGTAGCTCCGTAGAGCTTTGTTTTGAATCTATTTATTATCATTACATTAGTCTATTTTATCATCACCATATAACTGATATTGTCTATCACATTAATCTGACGTCGCTAGCATTTAATCTTTTAATCCAAATCGCTATCACAGCATGTTAGCATTTCGCTAGCTTGTTAGCTTGTCATCCACGGCCACGTACCGTCCTTTTATCACACGCGCTCATTTTTCTATGACTTGAGTCCATCAAACAACTGTGTTAAGTCGGATCAGTCTCCAAACACGGTCAGTCATGTCATTCTCTCTTTTTGTTTGTACTTGCACTGCCTGTCACATGCATAGTATAGCTCTCTCTGCCAGCAGTGAGATTTACACATGTGGTAATTGTAGGGAAATAGTCAGGCTGACAGAGAGAATCTCAGAATTAGAGACAGGCATCCAAACTTTAATTGAGGATAGCAAGAATGCAAGGGCTTTAGATACTGTTTTTGTATGCGACTAGCTAAGTGAAATCTGTACATTGTTCTGTTCTGGCTGTAGAGCCCGTGCAGCAGAGCAACTGGGTGACTGTGAGGCGGCCTAGGCGTGGAAAAACCCACTGTTCCATTCCTATTAGAACATCAGACAGGTTCTCCCCACTCACGTGATTGTGTTTATGGGGAGCAGTTTAACATGTCTTAATGCTTAATATTTTTCATATATTTTACCTTTATTCTACACTGCTGTTTCCATTGTCATTTAAACAGCCAGATTGACTTCCTGCTTCTGTGATACCACTCCCTCTGAAATACGCAATGGGCTCAGATTGGTTAGCTGGCCCGGTGTATTGTGATTCACTAAAGCATCCGGAAATGCCACGCACCTTACCATTAGTTGTTATATGTGCTTCAGTGGAAATGTAAATAATGGCGTCTATATTATCAAATATAGCCCGAATCAGACCCAGACAGCAGTAATGATGTAAAGTGTTTAGATGCTGTCACTTTTAAATGTTACTGCTGTTTGTTAGTTTTCAATATACAGTTTTGTCCTGATTAAAGCTTTACTCTAGCCAAATACATGACTGAGTAGTAGCATTTTTGTAAAGGTATTGTTTAATTTATAAATGAACAACTGTTTGTCTATGAACATAGAAGTTTGTTGGCGTTTGTTGGAGAAGTATGCAATAGAATTTAGCTAACTGGCTAGCAAAGCAAAAACACATTGGTCTTTGTTTACGTCCTTGATGCAACCAAAAAATAGCAACAGAACTATACACTGAAAAAACATGTACAAACAATAAAAGTGTTCATGGGCCTTGTTTTCATGATGAGCAGGCATCAAGTTTTTGTATTTCACACAAGAACCTCAGTAAATGCAAACATTTCGCCTCCCTGCGTTTTGTTGCAATGGGTCTACACAGTATGGTAACCCATATTTGGAATTTGTCCTCTGCATTTAACCCATCTAAGTTAGTGCACAATAATGAGTTGTGAACACCACATGCATTGCACTCCGTGGACACACACACCCGGAGCAGTGGGCAGCCATTTTGCTGTGGAGCCATGGGAACGATTAGGGGTTAGTTGCCTTGCTCAAGGGCACCTCAGTCATTTCCTGCCGGTATTGAGAACTGAACATGCAACCTTTAGGTTACCAGTCTGACTCTAACCATTCGGACACAACTTTCCCAAATGAGTATTGATGAGGCGTCAGATGAGTATCGACGAGGCAAAGCCCTCTCGATCGTCACAAACTGCCTCCACAGCGGCCCACAGGAGGAAGGTAGGTGTTTTGAAATGCCATCCGCCACGAGTAACAACGGATTCAGTTCTTCAGGCACCTGCCCAGATACAGCGGCATTCTTTCTACCTCAGTATGAGACGAGAAAGCTGCTGTCTTTGGGGTGGGGATCTTTATCCTCCTAGCAAAGGATGCGATAGAGCTTGTCCCTCCAGCTGAGATGAAGAAAGGCCCTTACTTCATCGTACCAAAGAAAGGAGGTAGGTTGAGACCAATCCAAGGTTTGTGAGTTCTAAATCAGGCCCTGTACAGGCTCCCATTTAAGATGCTCACTCAGAAACACATGCGCTCATGTGTCCAACATCAGTATTGGTTTGTGGTGTTAGACCTGAAGCACTCATGCTTTCATTTTCTGATTCTTTCTCGGCACAGGCCATTTCTTCGGTTTGCCTTCGAGGGACAAGCTTACCAGTTCAAGGTCCCTTTTGGGTTGTCCCTGTCTCCTCGCATCTTCACAAAGGTTGCAGAGGCTGCCCTTGCCCCAGTTATACAGGCATATAAGGTGGCCATTATGCATTACACACTTCAGGTTTGTTCTGAGGAGCCAAGACGGCATCTCTTCAGAGGCAGTTCAAAGTTGTGGCAGGAGGGACATAATGTTTCTGTTCCCTCCAACAGCAAACGAGGGGTACACTAGTAACCGAGACGTTCCCTTTCTGTTGGTCACTTTTGACATTGTCAAAATATCAACACGAGGGGTCCCTATACTAAACGCCACAACTATTGAACTGTCTCACGAGACTTGCTGGTGCAGATGCTGGTAGGCATCTGCATCCCAAAGGAGGTGTAGCTACACTACTCACAACCTTCCAATGCCCAGGGTAACTGACCTTAGGCCTCCCCATATCATGAGACCCCTTCACCTCAGGGAAGAGGTCACTCCAGACATAGAGCCTCTTCTGATTTTTCAAAGAAAAGCTTTTTTTTTTTTTTAATGGCTGAGTAAACCTAGTTGTTAACGTTGGGAAGCGTTCTCCTTCACAGCAACTGGTGACAGAGCTAGCTCTGTCCAGGGGAAGACACTGGGTTCAACTAGTGCTGCACGATTAATAGGATGATTAGAAAAATAGCATTGAAATCGTGCTTGAATGATTTGGCTTAGTGTGATTATGAAATCGCAAAGTCTGCAATCATTTTTTTATGTACGGCTTGTCAATGAAGTATGGCTCCAAATGCTAATCCATCTTAAAGCACTGTGAGTTTGAGTTGCTTATAATGTGTATAAGCAAAATACAACATTTAATAACATGTTTTTACTCCAAACTCACTTCATGACAGTTTAGCATCCCTCTGTGAGATGATGTGGCTTCTTACACAGAATAAGGCAGTCGTGTGTTTTTTGATTAACTAGTCAAAGCAGTCAAAGCATTTCTATCTTCTGTTTATTCAGATACAGCGATAGTATGATGCCCATAAGGATTTCCTGGAGTGATACGTGTTATCTACATTGGTGGCTGGGCATATCTGCAGTTTCTGCATGAGAGTGCCCTCTGGCTTTCAGATGGAGAAGCATTTATTACTGATCACAGAGCCATACAGCTAAATCGTGTGCTATTTAATTGCGATTAATCGTGCAGCCTTAGGTTCAATGCTAGGTAAACTGAACAGATTCCGCCCTGGCGATTTATATATGCCACTGTCACTGTGTGTCTGTCAAGGTAGTGATGTATGATAATGCTCCCTTAATGGGGGAATGGCCAGACATGCAAATTCCACACACCAATTCCATTGGCCTTTTCTGTAAATGTCAAAGGTGTTTGGGGCTCCCAAGAGTGACCCCTAGTTCGACAACACCTCCATTCACTTCATAAGGGAACAAGGGTTACACTAGTAACCAAGATGTTCTTATGCAATATGGGGAGGAAAAAAGATCTTTCTGAAGATGAAAAGCATGAAATGGTCAATGTCCAAAATATTTTGCAAAAACTGAATAGCGATTATCAAACTATCAAAAGATTTGTGAGTGATTTAGAGCACAGAAGATCTCTGTCAGATAAAGGCTTGTTAAGGAAAGTTTCTGTCAAACAAGTTAATTATATTAAAGAGGCAGATAAAAAAAAGCCACTGTTGAGCAGCAAACAGATATTTGAATTTGCTGGAGTCTCAAGAACCTCTCCGTGCAGGCTAGCAGTTGTGCATAAAGTTGCATTTCAGCTTACAAAAAGAAACATTTACATTGGGTTTAGAAATGCATGCAGACTTATTTTTAAATAGTTTTATTCACTGATGAATGCTGTACTACAATCGATGGTCTTGACAGGAACTTCCTTAATGAGCTTTTATCTGACCAAGGACCTTCTGACCTTCTGTGCTCTAAATCACTCACAAATCTTTTGAAAGATCAATAATCTCCATTCAGTTTTGGCAAAATATTAGTTGTTTTCATGCCTTTTGCAAGACATTGCACAATTTCATGCTTTTCATCTTCATAAAGATCTTTCTTCTTTCCCATATTACATGAGAACTGTGACTTGCTTAATAATGTGGAACAACCTCTTTAAGTAGGTTTTCCATTTTCCTAAGAAGAACTATTTAAAGGAGTTAACTGGCAAACTATTTATATTTAATTAATCAAACAAACAAACACTTTCTTTGAAAATCTGAATGTTTATTGTACTGAAATCCTACTGATATGTCACTTGCATAATCATTTGGAACACAGTGCATATTTGAATCACATGAGATGAGTAAATGATGACAGAATTTTTGAAGAGCTAGATTTAATGGGTTTAATGGTTTTAATGAATCATCATAAATATACATATTTGTCTTTTGCAATGAGTGAGATTTGAACAGGTGAATAGACATATATCTGTTGTTAACCCTTTAGCTGACAGTTTATGTGATATTCTCTCAGGATTGCCCCTGTTGGTCCAGAGAACAATTGCTCGAACCATTGTCCTCCAGGAGAGCATTGGGAAGGGGCGCTTCGGGGAAGTGTGGAGGGGCAAATGGAGGGGGGAGGATGTCGCTGTGAAGATCTTCTCCTCGCGAGATGAGCGCTCCTGGTTTCGTGAGGCTGAGATTTATCAGACCATCATGTTACGGCATGAGAATATTTTGGGGTTTATCGCCGCTGATAACAAAGGTATCACATGAAGTGATTTGGTGTCTGAATGCATGACAATTTATGAAAGAACAAGGCATGTTGTTTGTTTGCATTGTTTTCTTGCATTTGCAAGCTCAGTATGATCAGACAAATTCCAACATATTCAGTAATTATTTTATTGTATTACATTATTTGTGTAAGCTTTTAGGACAGGAGTTTAATTTCATAATTTCACTCGATGCTGCATCAGTAGCTGATGCTATGGAAACACCCTTCATTCGGAATTCGGTGGCAGTCAGACTGATGGTCTCTTTCCCTAGCAGCCAGTATGTAACCTTTGTTTCCTCAGTGGAGAACAAGACACTGCATAGCTTGCCATACTCCTCAGTCTTGCTGATGGATTCCTTCATTGAGAGAGAATGATGGTGTGAGCACATGCTTTTTGAGGCACTGGTGAAGCACCTTAGTGGGCGCTGCATGCACCATCAGCATGATTCTTTGGGGCTTAAAAAACATTGTGTTCCCATAGACCCTGTTTACACCTGGTTTTAAGATGTGTTTTGGTTGGTGGGATGACAAGTAGATGAGGGAGACATACATGTTTACACTTTGTGTTTTAATTTGTTTTGTACATTCGACCACTTCTGTCCTGATTTATTTGATAGGAGAGGTCTGCATGTGGGTAAATGTACAGTATGTGCTTTTTTCAGGTCTTTCGATCTAATGGACATAACAATTTACATATGAGACAACAGAAAAAACATACGGAGAGCAGCAACTTTTGTTTCTGCTCTGATAGTGCAAGACCACGCAGAACGCTATGAGTGCGCGTTAGAAATCAGGAATGGTTAGAGTGCATTGTGCTTGGTATGTTTTTTGTCTTCAAACCAAAGTTTTCAGCCGACAAATTTTAAATCCCATCTGGCTTGCATGCTTACCCTAATGTTTACACATAAAGGGCCAGATTCACTAAACCGAGCAAATTAGCATGAGAGCGCAATTGCACAAACGGACCAATGATAGTGGCAAGTTTTGCATGTGATCTGCTGCTGATGCGCAAACTAAAGAACACAGAGGTAGTCAAATCATTTACATAATGACCAACGCAGTCTACCAAGAGCAGTGCAAATTAGCATTGGGATGCAAATAAGCAGAGCTAATGCTCATCCGGTTCGGGTTGACACAGACTCAACTTGTTACATGTAATCTGACAAACACATACACACATATATATAGGCCAACATGGCTTGGCAAACAATATGCGCGGATAACGTCTTCTGGCATTCCAAAGAAATGAATATGATTGGAAAACATTTTCTCCCTTATACCACCCGCTCTGTTCGCTGTGGTGTCTCCTCCTAGCAGCAACAATTGCAGCCATGTCGCAAAATGGGTTAAGACATGTTTTTTTGGGGTGTTAAATAATGGCAGAAATACCAGTAAATTGACTAGTGCAAACATTAGTAAATCACCAGACTGTCCTCCAAAAAAACGACCCTATAGGGGTTTTTCAAGCACCTTATTACGACCTATATTTACATTTTAAAGTAATGCGCCCTCTAGCTGGCTTAAAAATAATGACAGTGTCGTGTTACGTTTGTCATCATGAAATGACGTATGATTGTCGCTACCAATCAAAATAAGTGTTCATTTAAATGCAATGTGTGGGCTTTTTTTTTTTTTTTTTACATCATTTGTCCTATTTCCATTTAGCAAAATTTTTTTTATTAACGACTACACCCACCCTACCCCTAAACCTACTCTTAGTGATTTATAGTGCATATACACTTTATGAGCACATTCATAAAGTGTATATCCTTTATGGGATCAAACACACGATCGCAAGATCACATGATTGCATATTGTTATATGCAATCATGTGCCAATTGAGCTACGCGAAACCCAAAATATGACGCAGATAAAAGGGAACAATGCATTAATATGAAAGTGTCCTGTTGTCGAGAGGGGCGCAACTTTAATAAATGCTCCTATGGGTCATATTTCAGGGAAATGACAAACAACCTATTTAGGCATATTGGTTGGAGAGCATGTTGTAAATCGCATTGCGTGATTCATTTAAATACTCTCCTCCCATAAATTTTGTGTCTGAAAGGGAAACTCCTACAAATGCATATGCAATAAGGTCAGCCGCAAAAACAACGCCTTTTCAGTGCTAATTTTGCACTGTATGTCTTTAGTAAATCCAGACAGTAGTTTTTTAATGCCAAAACAAGGTTTGTGCTGGTACAAGCTGTTAGTAAATCTGGCCCTTCTAGTAAATCTGTAGCTTCTTAATACCAGGTGTAAACAGGGCCATAGTGTCAGTTACTGATGCAATGTCTTGTTCCTATTCAGGGAGCCATGGTTACATACCTAACCAAGGCGTTTTATAAGTTTAAGGAGCTATTAGTCCTAATGCCACATGCTTTAGGTCAGTGGTTCCCAACCCTGGTCCTGGAGTATCTGACACAACCATCTGAGGTCTTGGAGTCTTTACTAACGAGCTGATGAGTTAAGTCAAGTGTGTTTGATTAAGGAGACATCTAAAATGTGCAGTACTGGGGGTACTCCAAGACCAGGGTTGGGAACCACTATGTTAGATGAGGCAGACATACAAAATGTGCACTGCTGGAGGTCCTCCAGGACAGTTTTGAGAGACACTGCTTTAAGTTACCAAACCAATGCAAGCTTAAATGGATAGTTCACCCAAAAATTAAAATGCTGTCATTGTTTACTCCCTTCAAGTTGTTCCAAACCCGTCTTACTTTCTTTTCTTTGTGTCACATATAAGAAGATATTTTGAGAAATGCTTGTGTTGCTGTTTTTTTTTCTCTCTATACAATAGAACACAATGATTTAAAAAAAAAAAAAAAACAGTTTGGTGAGTAATTGATAAAACAATTTTCATATTTTGGGTAGTTTACTTTTAATAGCTTTAGTTTCAAAGCAAGCACTGACGACCTGACCATTATTAAAGGATCAGTGATATGACATTTTTATCCAGATTTTTAATTATAAATGCATAGACCTGGCCACAAATTATACAGAGGGGAATAAATCCTTTTTTTAATCTGGAAAAAGTAAATGTATTTTTTAAAGTATTTGAAAGTAATGATCAAGATTTTCCATGAAAACCTGTTTTTTTCATGATAGTTATACCACTTTTTTGGTATAACATTTTTTGAGTCATTATATCAAAACTTGCATTTTGAAATATGTTGTCAAATTACTTTGGATGTTCTTGTCCTTCATGTTTGGATGTCCTGTATTGTGATCTGTCTATTTTGTCTTTTTTTCAGATAATGGCTCATGGACACAGCTGTGGCTGGTGTCTGAGTATCATGAGCATGGGTCTCTCTTTGATTACCTGAACAGATACACAGTATCAGTGGAGGGAGTGATAGTTCTGGCGCTGTCCATCTCCAGCGGCATCGCACACCTGCACATGGAGATAATTGGCACTCAAGGTGTTGCTCATATGCAGTGAAACATTAGCTGATTTTTTCCTTTCAGGTGTAGTTTCTCTGCAGGATAAAAACCTTCACTCAGCAGCGGAAGTCCATCCTTCTCAGACAAACCATTCCAATAATTGGTAACACTTTATACTAAGTATACAGTAACAAAACACTTATAAATCATTTGCAAACTATTATTTTTTAGTTGATGACTGAGGTGCCCAAGAGCAAGGCACCTACTGTAACCCCCAATCGCTCCCCGGTTGCAGGAAAAATGGCTGCCCACATGCTCCAGGTGTGTGTGTCCACGGTTTGCAGTGTGTGGGTGTGTTCACTACTCCTAATGTATGTGCACTAACTTGGATGGGTTAAATGCAGAGGACAAATTCCAAGTATGGATTACCATACTTGGCCTTCACGTCACTTACAATTAATACTATAATTAGTAACTTACACTACTACAATTAGTGAACAATGTCCAATAAGAGTTGGTTTAAAGCACTTAATTAATTTTACCGATATTTCATGACCTAATCTAAAGTGAGAACTATTTATGGTAGTTAAAAAAGCAGTATTTAACTCTTTATATATGAGCTAAGTAAACATAATAATTTATTTACAGCGACAATATATTTTTACAAAATGTTTGTATATATCGTATTAATGTATTAACTACACTGTATAAACTATTAATTAACTATAAACTAATAGTTTGCAAATGATTTGTAAATAATTTATTATTGTATACTTATTATAAAGTGTATTTTTTTTTTTGTTACATCAAATGTGTAATACTGATCATAGAATAAATGTAATATGTAATTAATATGAAGACTAGTTAGGTAACACTAGTTATTTGTTACAATTAACAGTTGAAAAGTTTAAAAAGATCTTTAATAGTGTATATTTACATGAACTCCACGGACAAAACTACAAAGTAAATCCATTCAGTGACAGGAGTACATGAGTAGTGGCATAGAGAGTAAAGATAGTGGATAAGGTCCCTTGACGTGACCGACCTGAGTTAGAATCCGCATTTTTCTGATCACATTCTTTGTTCTATTTCCATCACATATTGGCTAAAGGAGAGGTATTTGTTTTGAATAAAATCAAAAATATTTAAAAAAATTTAAATAAAGTGCCTAACGGTATAAGTCCTATAATTGAAACCGGATATGATGTCCTTTCGTTGATCGGACGGACTAGCACATCAACCATGACTTGTGCAGCTCATTTTATTACCACACTCAAAACTACCATAATGCTGCCTTATTGAGACCTTACTTGTCCATATCCCTAAACTGTAACCCTAACCATACTGAATCTGCTGAACAGTAAAGGTGTCCTCAAAGGTCCAGGATATTGTCTTATTATCTTCCACTATTTGCACTATGTATGAATAGAATCTAACTCTATTTACACAGTGTAAATAGCTCTTAATTCTGTTTGCACATAGTCTATACCTTATTTTAAATGTACAGTAAAAGGCTGGTCTGGCTGTTAAAGGCTATGGGCATCACTAAGCAACACCTACTTACATTGGTTTATAGTCTTTGGAGTCCATGCCAAGATCGACTAGTAAAGAGGGAGGCAGTGGTCAGTAAGCAGACCTTGTTGTCTGGCTGGTCTTGGCTTAGCTGGCACACTGTAGACTTTAAAGTCAATGCTGGAACAACTGTTAGCAATAATAATAATAATAATAATAATAATGTGGGAATATATAGTGATTCTGGCAGAACAGACTAAAGCAGCGTAACTTTAAGAGTAAGTAAGATTGAGAGATTTTTTTATTGTATATTAACTACAATCTATGGGCCAGAGTTTTGCAAATGAGCATGGTGGATTATAACATTTAAAGAAGTGCTGAGGATCTAGACCATTAGGAGCTATATCATTAGGAAGCATCGTTGAATTTTATAGATCTCTAGCAGCTGCATTCTGTACCAACTGGAGCTTGTTTATAGAGATTTCAAGACATCCATCCAATATTGTATTACAATAATCTAGTCTTAAGTGCATGAACTAGCTCTACTCCTCTTTAAATGTTTGGTACTATTCCTCATTGTTTTGCTTCAGTTAATTATCAAGTCTAGTCACATTTATGTATACAGTGCTTTATACAAAACAGATTGTTTCAAAGCAGCTTTACTGTGATAAACTTACTTGTTAATCAAAAAAGCTTTTAATGAAACCAAGCTGCCAAAAGGACTTTTTCAGATTTTGTGTCAAGGAACCCAAACTCCATCAGGTTACAGAACAGAAAAATATAAAATTTTGGAATAAACAGGCTCAGTCTGGATACCAGTTCTCTGATTAATGATAATGAATTACCTGCATGAACAAAGCTTTCTAATTCTGTGTCCGTATTAGGCATGTTTTTGGTAACAAGGTCTGTTCACACTGACTGAAACTGCTGTAACACAATCATAGCCTATCAGAACATATTTCATGTTACAACATCACAGTCTACAAAATGACGTGTTGCAGCCACAGCTAGTTAGAAAATAAATAAATAAAAATAAATTGCCACTTTTTTATTTTTTTTTAGGACATTAGCTTTCTTACTGTCCAAGTTACTGACAACTGTGTGACCTGTTTGTTTGTATTAACTACTTTTCTGCATGCAAATGACTTGTCAGGTATATGTTGTGTGCTGTTATTAATTTAGCATATTACTCATGGGACAGGGAAGCCCGCCATTGCTCACAGAGACATAAAGTCAAAGAACATTCTGGTTAAGAAGAACGGAACTGCTGTGATTGCTGATCTTGGTCTGGCTGTCAAACATGACTCTAATACCAACACCATTGACATCCCCATTAACCACCGAGTGGGCACCAAGAGGTTAGATAATCTTTTTCTTACACAAGGTCATTATGATTCGAGACATAAACTGAATTATTACTTATTATCTATAGTTTTGTTGCTTGTGGCATAGTTGATGACCTTGAATATATCTTTTTCTTTTTTCTTTTTTCAGAGACACTTAACAAAGATATTCTTAAGCACACCTGCATATTTCACATTTACTCTCAGAGTTATATCTGAGTTCAGATTTACATGTCCCTAAATGTTATGTAAAAAAAAAATGGTTTGTTGTTTTACATGCCAACCAGATGGTCTCTTCCTGCCTAAGTAGGCAGTTTCTGGCCATAGCAAGTTGTAAAGTGGTCCAGGCTTTGTTGATGGTCTTAAGTCTAGATTTATGAGTGTAGTCTGTAGCCACTTCTCATGTTGCCCCATCACCCCCCTAATCAAATACATTCTGATAAATTAAAATATCAAAAAATCAGCATAATAATCTAATATTTTCATTATGTTTAAAACACTACTATCTCTGAACAAATGACATGCATCAGTTTAACACAGAAAGAATAAAGTGTTTTCTGTTCCCCTCTGTAAACTCTGTATGCACTTTCTGTCCCTGTATAAGACATGTGTCATTGTTTGCTTTCAGGTGTATGAAGACTCTTGATGGAGGTTAATGCGTTCATGTGGTGTGAGTCATTACTCTAATGTGAGTGTGTTTGTATCTGCAGGTACATGGCTCCCGAGATCCTGGATGATTCCATAAACATGAGCAGCTTTGAGTCATTTAAGCGTGCTGATATCTACTCACTTGGCCTGGTGTTCTGGGAACTTGCTCGCAGATGTTCTGTCCAAGGTGCCCTTCTAGTCTATTTAAAGTCAAGTCTAAAACACACACACACACACACACACACACACACACACCTACACACACACACTCACACGCACACACACGCACACACACCTGCCATCAGAATAGACCAATCAGAATAGTATTCTAGAGATCCATACAATAAATAAGAAAAACCACACTGATAGCCCTTAAAAGGAAAGTTCACCCATTTACTTTATTTGTTCCAAAAAACTGTAGGGCTTTCTTCTGTGGAGCATAAAAGAATATATTTTGAGAAAAGTGTTTTTTGTTTTGTGTTTTGTCCAGATATTTCACTCTTGCTATGGAATAGACCAGTCGTCAACAATTTATTTTTGCTTTACTTTTGATCGATGATGCCTATTCTGTGTTCAGAAACAATGGGTGTCATTCACTAAGCTTGTGTATGCACACATTTGTGCGTGAAATGGAGGTAGGAACAATTTTTAGAACAAATCACGATTAACCAAAAATTTCATACTAAAAATCTTTCTAAATTTAGAACAAAATATTGGAACAACTGAAAACTTATAATCATGTCAAGAAGTTATAAAAATATAAAATTTCATCCTAACAATACTATAATTATATTAAAGTATGTTACATTAATTGTATTATATAATCCATATATAAAATTGTTTAATAAAATTATCAAACAATACAATTTAATCTTAAATACATTTCATCATATACATACGTTCAGCTGCAAATTTTCTCTGAATAATACAGATATATGCGAATGTATCGCTGGCTCTGTATGAAAGATGTTTATTGTGAGAACTGTTGAGAATGCTACACTTGGCATTGCTCGAGAATCAGGCGAGAGCGCATCTTTAAAAAGCTGCATATCTGACACGAGTGACGTAAGCCTTTTAGGAATGCGTACGTGGAAAACCCTTATATGGACATGGTTTGGCCATGTTTTATGCAAATGACTAACCTCGTGCATGCGGCCACTCTTTTAAATTACTCCAGATTCACTAAAATAAGAACGAGGTTAAGAACAAAGTCATGTGCGTACACGACTTGTTGTGAATTAGGTGGGGATTTTTCATGAGAAGTTATCCTGTGCATACAAATGTGAAATAATCCATGCAATTATTAGTTAATGAGACCCAATGTCACAATAAGAGGTTATAAGAGGAAGTATAGGAAGTATTTCCTTAAAGGGTCATTAAACCCCAAAACACTTTTTTGAAATGTAAACAGATATGTATAGGCTGCACATCATTGAAAACACTAAAGGTACTCATTAATGTTATTCATAAGTGAAAAATAGTTATTTTTGCATTTTTCAGAGCGATTTCTGTCTTCCTGTTTGAAAGGGGTCGGAGCAACGTCACAAAATCTGACGTCTTTGTGTACTTTCGAACATGCTGACGTAGATTATCGACATATATATTCATGACATAAAGCTCATTCAATCCAATCACTGCACTGTAGTATGCATAAGATTATAATTGTGGTATTATGCATGAGTAAGTATCACTTCTCTCGCCTCGGTCTCTTGTCATTCAGAGACATATCGTTGGTGTTCGTTTCCTCAGTGCTACAACACAATGTGTTTTCCTGCAACGTGACCAGAGAAGAGGTTTGTGTGCATGTGGATTGTTTTGCTGTAATCTACCAGCACAAATGGAAAATATGCTCGCGTGAGATCGCATTACAGCTGAGAATTCAAATGTCACAAAAGTGCGGCTCATTCTCCTCTGCCTGCTCTAGCTGCGTTCAGATACACGAGCCGTAGGCTGTTTCCCTCAGCACAGCACGTGTGTTGTTTGTATTTTGCTCGCGATGCGGTCAGAACTGGAATTTGAATACGAACACATGAAAAATACAATTATTTTTATGATATACAGGCGGAGCGCGCATATGCTCGGTTTCAGCGCGGAGCTCCGCAATGAGTTTAATAACACTAGCCACGTAGCACATAGCTCATACTGAATAAAGTATCTGTGTTTAAAATTTTTATTTCACACATTCTCCTGCACCAAACATTAACCAGCATGGTGTAGTTATGCACACAAATTTCATCAAGTCTTCTTCAAATTAATTATATCTGCAAACTGGACACTGATACAGTGGTGTAGCCTATCTGAACGTGACGACACGATGATTCTAAAATACTGATTTTGAGACTGCAGTGCTCGTAAATGTGATCAAAGTAGCCTATTATTAGCCCTATTAAATATTCTTTCACATTTCTCCTTGTGCTTGGGAGTTTGTTGTCATGCTCTCCGTGCTCATATATTAATATTCATTATTCTGTATAATGAGTGTGTTGTATGTCTGTGCTTCATTGGTTGTTCTCTCCCCTTTCCCCCCCCTCTACACTCCCACTTTTCCAGAGCTTTACATGCCCATTTTCACAGACTTTTTGAAACTCAGGTGTGAACGACCAGGGTAAAACAGGGGGGTTTCATGACCCTTTAACTAATGCTAAAATGTGGTAAAGATCACCAAACTTTCTGAAAAGTTTATGAAGGATGTAGTGGAGTAAAATATTAAACTACAGTATATTATAGACCTGAGAGTAAATCCATAGCCTGTGTGCTGCTACTATTACTCCTTTTGCATTCAAAGAGGTTAACCAATTAAAATTGAAGGCACATAGATGTCTTAAAAACACATCAGCATAAAACAGCTTGTTCAATTGTTAGGGTCAGAGAGAGGGAGAACAATGGTTATGAGATACAATATCATGTCTGTTTATGTCTTAACTAACATTTTCAGAGTTAGGGTTTTCCTTAGGGAAGAAAATAAAATATATGATTTTGCACATCTGCATCCAAACATCCATTTGACATTTTTTATCAGTACATATTGTAAATAAATAATCATAAATGCTCTGTGCTCTGCAGGGATTCATGAAGATTTCCAGTTGCCTTATTATGACCAGGTGCAATCAGACCCATCAGTGGATGATATGAGGAAGGTGGTGTGTGAACAAAAACTCCGACCTAACATTCCCAACCAGTGGCAGAGCTGTGAGGTTTGTCTGATAAACCTACCATTCATGTGGCATTTCATTTAACAATATGTAGCATTCACTCATTTGAGGGAGCAGTTAACATGGATTTTGTTGGATGGGGGGAGGAATTGTTACACTTGCTGTGCCCGGTTCGGTTTATTGAGTGCTCCAGCCACTTCAGGTTCTTCGAGCAATTTGTACTTCGGAGGCCACACCAAAGGGCTGCTGGTGACAAAGCAAAAACTCTCCTGTTGGATAGTGGATGTGATTGTGCTGGCCTATGCACCGCTTTGGGGAATGGCCTCCTCCTGGGCTTGGTTGAGCGGGGTGTCTATTAGTGACATCTGTGCCATCCCACTCTATGTTTGCCAGAATCTATAACCTGGACATCTCCGCACTACAGGTGCGGATTCTGTCTGCTTGAGGGTTAAACTTTGGTGTGCATTACACTCCCCTGGATGGTGGTGCTTATCTATGGTGGTTTTGGCTTCTATTGCCCCGAGCCCGGTACCTATCTGGGCGGCTTTCACATCAAAGGCTACTGCCAGTAATACCACTGTACAGTGCGCCCGCTTTGTTAAGGCAGAGCTTCCATCCCTGGGTCAGGTTCACAGGGCCTCTTCCCCACCTTATAGGCTGGGACAGTCCTGTGCTAATAACACTGCGTTGTTGGTAGCGGTTGTGTTATACTTTTCTCATTGTTCTTAAATTTAACAGGGTCATAAAAATTCCATCATAATTTATTATGCAACAAACGGGGTGAGGCCATGTTGGGCTGCTTTAGAGAATAGGAAGAGTTTTTGTAGTAGAGCATTGTTACCATGCCATCATTTTACGCTGGACTACTTCACAAACAAGGGTCAATTCAACGCTGGATTTGCACAAAAGTTTAACATGACAGCACATGCTAGTCGATGAGTAGCAACATAAATTTATCCACTAACCGTTCACAAACCTCCAAATGAATTCTATAAGTTGTAACTTCCTGAGTCTCTCTATCAGTGTCGACTCCGTTTTGTACAATGTTAGGCTGAACACCATTACTGACAACCATCGTTTTGGCTGCATAAGATTCTCTAGCTTTGCTGTTGGACCAAATTCCTCAAAATGAAATAATTAAATAAATAATGAATTCAATAAAACAACAATTAAATGTACCAGTTTATTCTGAAATAATTAAATAATAATTAAATAATTTAAATAAATCAATAAATAAATGTTTTATTTTGTAAAATTCCATGAAAACACAACATTTATTGTTTAATATATTTCACAATATCCTCATTCACACTATTATTGTTTAATTTTTTTTTCATAATTGAATGTTCTTTTACAAAAAGCTGTTTTTTATTATAATATGCTGCATTTACGAAAGTCGCCTATTTGACAAATCATGTAATTCCAAAGCATGATTTTCCCAAAGATTCTTTTCATAATAAATAATAAAGGAAATTTCACAAATGCCAATCAACAGACAGTGGGCGGAGCTTGGCGCTAATTGGTTGAAAGTTGAAGAGCGGACAGACACGACAAATAGATCTTCGTGTGGTTGGTGACATTAGTCACAGAATGCTCCACTCTCATATACTGTAGTTTTTTTTCCTCCTCATTAAAATCAAAGATTATCATCAATTATTGTATATCAAGAGCAGGGACACGTTTGTGTGCATTTTGTTTTGTGATTTCACCGGAAAGAATAGACCCTATTAAGTGATAGATTGACGTACACTTGACTGTGTGAAGTCTGTGCATGAGCCAAAATAGAACATTCCGCCACTGATAACAGCGGCAACGAGCACTCAGCATGATTTAAAAAACAACAAATTCCTCTTTTTTAACACAAATTAATATCAACCGGATGTGTTTCATTTACATTAGCTATATCCGTACAGCAAGATTTTTCAAAAAAAAAAAAAAAGTGGTAGGGACAATATCGACCCTGGCAAAGTGTGGTGGGGATACTCTGCTTTCAGTCGCAAGTGTTCCATATATAGTCATCAATTTTAAGATCCTCTGATTATTGCCACTAGCAGATCCTTTATGTCGTCTAATCCAGGTAACAGAGCATCACCAAACAAAACATTCCCTTCAACTTCATCTGCAAAAGAAAGCAGTGCATTTTTAACTTGATCAAGTCTCCAGTCTATAATCAAGTCCTACAGCCATATTCGTTTCCAGTCTTTCAGTTCACTTTGTTAGACCTAAGTAAATAATCTGAAAGGATTAGCCAATTAGTGCCAAGCACCGCCCACTTCCTGTTGATTGGCAATTGTGAAATGTCCTCTATTATTATGAAAAGAATCTTTGGGAAAAATCGTGCTTTGGAAATACATGATTCATTAAATAGTCATCATTCGTAAATTCAGCATATTATTATGAAAAACGGCTTCAAGCACAATTAATTATAAAAAAATTGATATTTAAACAATAATAGTGTGTGAAAGAGGATATTGTGAAATATATTAAACAATAAATGTGTTTTCATGGAATTTTACAAAATAAATAAATTTATTTATTTATTTATTTATTTATTTATTTATTATTTAATTATTTCAGAATAAACTGGTACATTTAATTATTGTTTTATTGAATTCATTATTTATTTAATTATTTCATTTTGAGTAATTTGATCCTCCATATTAAAGCTCTGTCCTCTTCTGGAAAGCTGTGGGGAGCAGCAGCTCATTTGCATTTAAAGGGACACAAAAAAAAATGGCATGTTTTTGCTCACACCCAAATTGGCAAGCTATAATAAATTACCTGTGGGGTATTTTGAGCTGAAACTTCACAGACACATTCTGGGGAGACCAGTGACTTATATTACATCTTGTTAAAGGTGCATTATAGATCCCCTTAGTGGTGTAGTCTACGTGATACGCAGGTATACGCCGTATACACACTAGGAATGTTCAAGGATTTCCGTATACCCACTTAAAAATCGAGAGGATACGTAACCATCCAATAAATCACAATACGAATTGTGGTTTGTTGTTTTTGACATGAAACAAAGTTTCATATTTCAAATTCTGCCCATTTTACACTGAAAAAACAAAACAAAACAAATACCGCTTTGGCGCTCTTTGATGTGTCATGACCGATGTATCGCCTCATCAGTTCAAGAAGCGGCAGCATGAAGCGCACATGAACTGATTCTCTCCTCCGTTTTCATACTAGTTACAGCGCGAAATAAACATGAACGAACTTCTAAAAGGTATGTTAAAAGATACAGAACAACTTAATAAAATCCATATCATGTCTTGTGTATTAGCGTAATCAGGTGAAAACTGCGGAAAGACGCTTGTAAACAATGTCACGTAACGTCAGATTTAGGCTAATGTTACCTCAGAAGAGATTTCAATATTTAGTGAATAAACTCGTGACCAAAAAATTAACTCTAGAGAGGAGCATTTAGCTAAATATATGCCCCATATTACATATTAATTATATTTTTTAATGTCCTTTATTGATGTCCTATATGAATGTTTGAATAAATCCGTCAAGTTGACAGCCACCATTTAAATGTTTAGATTTCAAAAAATAAATTTCAAAAAAAATTTTTTAAAGTTAGTAGGCCTATTATAACTTTAATATTACAAAAATGTCCTTGTGTAGTTTAAGTTTGTATACAAATCAGTTAATTTTACCTTCAATATGAATGTAGTACCAACTATATATTTTACAGCATTAGTTGAGAGATTTTTTTTTTTTTTTCTTGTGAAAATTTGCCATGAACTGTACCTGATATACAGTATATCCAAAATAACTGACACTAAATCGGCTGGAATATGGCTGGATTAAAATGAACCCAAAATATGTAACCCAGAATTTTGTAAAAATAGTTGCAACTTGAACTCTTAATTGTGCATTGAAACTTGCTAGCTGATAATGCTCCAGGGACCATATTCATAACATCTAAGGCTATCTTAACTGGCTGAGTTAGATGGTGATTGACATTAAACAGTAGAAAATCAGTCCAACGAAGCTTGGGCACACCAGATAACACGTCAGCAGCGTCACTGCGGAGTTGTGAACGCGGATTGACAACAGACCCGGAAGAGAAGACAATGCTAAATAAAGTCGTAGTTTTTGTTATTTTTGGACCAAAATGTATTTTCGATGCTTCAAGAAATTCTAACTAATCCACTGATGTCACATGGACTACTTTGATGATGTTTTTATTACCTTTCTGGACATGGACAGTATATCGTACGAGCGATGGGAATTTCACAGTATACTCACTACAAAAAACAAGACTACACCACATTTTTATGAACTGATATTGATTCTTAAATTCCAAGAATCAATCTTTTGATCTTTGCTGTTCTAAGCTAATGAATTAACAGAATATTGTAGCGTGCTTCCAATCCATTAAATCTCAATAAGCTTTGTGCTTTGTTACTTTTGATAGGAAACAAGGTCTCCGTTATTATAATATATATATATATTTTTTTTTTTAACCTTTGTTTAGCATTTGAGAAATTTGAGTTTAAAGTTTTATTTTATTATATCAATATCAACTTTTTACCCTCCAAGGCAGAAGTGAGTATCCAAAAACCGTACTCAAGTAAAAGTACAAGTACTTATAGTACTTAGAAAGTAATAATCTTAATAGTTACTTGAGTAAGAGTAAAAAAGTATCCAATGAAAAAACTATTCAAGTAGCTAGTTACTAGTTATTTTGTAATATATACAACAATACAATAGCATGTTATTATTTAGATATTTAAATTATTATCATAATAAGATATCTTTGCAACAAACACAGAAGAGACAAGCATTATTTCTGGCATATGTAGCCCAAACATCACTGCATGTCATTTGCTTTGTATAATACTAACGTAGTATACAGCTACATTTGAAAGAAGAAAGAGAGAAAGCTCTTTACATGTGCTCACGCTCATATTCACTGAATATCTGAACACAAACAATGATCAAATGATTGATCTTCTTCCGTCTGTTCTCCAAAATGTAATCAAATGTATATTTCTGCAGGCGCATGTAAACTGGTTAACTGTGTCTACGCAAAGGCGTTAATTTTTTTTAAGACGAACAGGTCACCGGCGCTGCCACTGCGCTAGGCTACCCACAAGATTCACGAATGAATTTAGACAGTTTTGCCCATAGACATCATATAGGTAGACACCCTATCGAACGCTACTGCCTATTGGCACGGACGAGCCGTTGATCCGCCATTTTGGACCGGTCGCCAGCTCCAGCTCAGTGTAACTTGTTTGACAGGTGCAATGAGCTGTCAGCGCATTTAATTAATCATATCTCACTGAATACCTAACTGATTTTGATGCGGGGTTTTTTTGCTGCAAAGGTCATTCATGTAGCTATGATACAGGACACATTGTTCAGTGTATTTTAATATTCATAGTAGGCTTAACAGTTATATAATATTCTGATATAAGATATAAAGTGACTAGACGTCCAAAATCAAAATATGTGATGTAGGATATAAAGTAATTTATAAATCACACACTATAAGTATGGTAAAGAAGCAGAAACAGATAGTTGCAGTAAAATAACATATCTAAATAATACTAGCAGAAGTGGGAGGGGTAACTCGATTTGTGCTTTGCCATCATGTGTGTACATTGCTTCCTGATATCACGTGCACAAACGCAAATAACAGTTAATATGTCCGGCCGAACAATGTATTAAATTCAGATTGGATTGTGTTGTATAGGCACTTAACGTTACCTAACTAAAAGTAAGTTTCATGCATTGAGCGCATTCTAACAAGTGCTTTCGAATTCTTTCCGATCTGAATTGTAGCCTAAGTTATGTGAAAAACACGCGAGGTCCGACGATTAAGCAGAGCGGTTAAGATAAAGGGGCTTGAATAATTAATAATCAATATAACCTGACGAAAATATATTTATTAAATGTTATCCACATATATTTAATCTGCAACAGCATTGTGAACTTTTATAACGATGCGTTTGGTCATTAACTTAAATGCGTTATGCAAAGATGAGGAGATCTCTGCATGAAAGACCAATCGGGTTGGAAAGACCCATGACTGGCAGATCAACGTGCGACTACATTTCTCTCCGAAATGGTATGAAAATAAATTTAATTCAATGTGGAGGATTTTAACTGTGACAAGATGATTGACAGGGTAGTTTAAACAGTTACAGGTTGCGTAAATAAACGACAGAACGTCCGTTAAAGACGCAGTTATGACGAGGTAGTATGTCCCAAAGCTTTCATACTCTTCTGCTACACACTCAAAAGTATGTAATTTTTCTTTACAAAAACAGTAAATGCTTTTAGGACGTAGTAGGCGAATTGGGACGCAGCTTAGGAGTGCGACAGGTCTAAGATGGCGGCCGCAAATCTCAGCGCCCAGCAGCCAATAGGGCGTCTACCTATATGATGTCTATGGTTTTGCCAACTTGTTTGATCAAGACTTTGAACAGAATCGACTCAAAAGAGTGATTCATTTGTGAATGGGGCATTGTTCATGAAAAAAAAGAGACAGCACGCTTTGAATAAACTACACATTTCTTAACATGTACAGTAATGCATTAAAATAAAGTAACGAGAGGAACGTCGCTTAATGTAACTAAGTAAAAGTACAGATTTTTCATTACAAATGTACTCAAGTTAAAATAAAAGTACCCAAATTTAATATTCTCTAAAAAGTACAAATTTTCCAAAAAACTACTCAAGTAAATTAAACGAAGTAAATGTACTCCGTTATACCCACCTCTGCCCTCCGACATTACTTTAAGTCTGTCCCATGACAAAAATGGATAGAGGTGGGAAGCTTTCTATGGTGCAGAACAGAAACAGAAAATGGGAAAATGGAAAAACAGCCATGTGCTGTTTTCTGTGTGCTCAGAGAGTCGCATCTCAGCACCGAACTGAGTTCTCTTTCATGTCTTCTTGCGCTTGAACACAATTTTCTCAAATTCTAGTCTTGTTGGTTATTCAAACAATAGGTTTTATCTTATCGGCTAAAACTATGCAATGTTGAATAATTTGATTATTCAATTTCTGTACCTGAATACTGTTAGATCTGCTGTGTTTATTTCATTTGTTTAATATTTATTCTGTTGTATTTATTTATGCTGTTTTATTTTATTTTTTTATTTATTTTATTACTGCTTACTTTTCTTTAATAATGTTTGAACTTTACATAGGCTAGTAGTTTTGCTGTGGTACCGAAAATTTCACTTTTAGGCCTATATAACGTTTTGGTGGCTTATTTATTGCAATAAAAGCAATAACAATTTTATTTTATTATTTTATTTTATTCTTTTTTCATTGTTGGGGTTGGGGCATCAACAATGATCTTACATACCCCTCAGCATATGTGCAGTTGTGCCCCTGACTGAGAAGAGTGACAGATTTTTATAAAGGGAGCGCTCTTTGTGTGCTTTCTGCCATGCCAAATCCCATATAGAGTATTCTTGATTTTCTGTTAAAATTAACAGTGATTTGTGAACGTAGACGCTTTAATAAAAACTAATTTATCAGAAGAGTTTATGCTGGGATGTATAGGTTGTGCAGTGACACGTAACCTGAGGTTGTGCAGTGACACGTAACCTGAAACTATTTCAAGGAAATCTATTTAAATGTGTTTTTAAAGGGAGAGCGCATCTCTTTCAACAGTGACAGATGCAGAGTGTTGGCAGCCCTGCAGTCAGAATATGCCTTTACTTTTAGCTTGCCTTTCTTCCTCTGCTTTTTCTTCTTCCTTTTTTCGGAATACCGTTTGGATGCCATTTATACCACAATTTCCCTTTTATCTCTTTATTTTTCTTTCATTTCAATTAATTAAAAATAACATCACATTTTGATGTGAAACGAGACTTTTTGATGAGAGATACTATGCTGAGAGATACTATGCTGAGAGGCAATATCCAAATCAGTGAAATGCTTAAACATTAAGCATTAAGCATCGTATTATATATATTATATATACGAAACCCCCACCCCCATCCTACCCAAGAGCGTAGCATGTACACGCCATAAAGTGCGTATCATATGCACGCGAAAAACTGCGTACCATAAGCACGCCAAAACTCATTTTGGCGTATATATTCTACGAGATTACATACTCGTACTATTTATACGCATTTTCATGTGATTGTGTTGGTACATTAAGTACTGTGACACATTAAGTCAGTAAGCTTACTGATAGTTGGAATTACATCACTCCAATGTGTTCTTCAGTTTCTCTTGAAGTATATCGGGCCTTAAGTTTCCTGGTCACAGAAAAACTTTTCTTACTGTATACAATTTTAGAGCATGTATCAAGATCGAATTGTTAAAGGGATGTTCAGTGATGTTCCTACTTTGCATGCTGTACTAAGGAATTATATGTATAATTTCATATGTCGATTAAGTGGCTCACAAAATACAATTATAATGGTCATAAACAATCTTAAATTAAGTGATACAAGGTACTCCTCCTGGTTTTGGAAGCACTGGAATGCAAGTTTGTATGTTTGTTTGTTTGTTTGTTTTTTAAATAATGTGTGTTTGAATGTAAGTTTGTATGTTATTCTTTTCTTTTCTTTTATTTGTCTGATATGGACCTAAGGGTCTGGAATAAAGAATTAAATGAAAAAATGAATACTAAAACCTCCTGAGTCATCATGTTTTCAGGCCATTTCAAGTTTGATTTTAACTTGACACAAAGCAGTGATATGTAAGTGACAGTTGTTTACTTACTTTTTAATTAGTCTTCCCATTAATGCCATCACTGTGTTCATTTAGGCCGATTCGACGAGAACGCGCCCGAAAACAAGAGGCGGGATTTATCGCACAAACCAATCATGTCCAATCATAACCGATCATATCCAATCATAGCGCTGTTGAGGCATTGCCTCCTCTCAAGTGACTTTCCATCATTCATTCTCAATTACCCCCCACTAAACCCACCGCACACTTAGGGGGCTCTGCTTTATTTCTATTAGCTGAAGGGAGGCACAGAGACGCGGACTCCCCGCTGTAACTTTACCTGCGGGTGTCGCGGTTTTACAGTGTTTCTTTAGAAAAACTAGTGAATTTTACACTTTTTAATGTCAAATTTTGTAACATTTGTGATGTTTTATTTTTGTAATACTGATTATTTTCTCATCCACTTTTTTTTTTGAGGAGGCACTGCCTCCCTTACCTCCTTGGAGGAAACGCCCCTGACATACACACAGAAAGTAAAAGTGGATAAAACACAAGAAAGAAACGTCTTGGTTCCCTGAGTATAAAATGAGGACATGAGATAAATGTTTTTTTTTTTTAGTTTTTTTTTTTTTTAAGTTTCATCTTCAAGATTTCAAGTAGTCAAAAGTGAAGAATCACCCATGTATGTTTGTGTTTGTTCCAGGCACTGAGGGTTATGGGTAAGATCATGCGGGAGTGCTGGCATGCCAATCCAGCTGCTCGGCTTACAGCACTACGTGTCAAGAAAACCTTATCTCAGGTGACTGTGGTCAAGGACGTTAAAGAATAACCCAGCGACCTGGTTCCCCACTTATCTCTGTCTGTCAGTGTTATTGGGACATTTCAAATGCTCAGTTGAGATGCCAAAGATTGCAGGAATTTAAGAGGGAAAGACTGTCTTGTGACCTGAGCTTTGAAAAAATGAAGGAAATTGTATTCTGTTTTGTAGTCAATAGATGGTGATAGAGTACTGATATACTGCTACCTCAACTGATCCTACAAGTGCCAAATGCTTTGAGTTGCACGTTATGCTTTGTGCCATAAACGTTTTGCTTGGTGTAATTTAGTCACACTTCAAATGTCTGTATATCTGTTTTTATAAACTCAGCAAAAAAAGAAATGTCCTCTTACTTTCAACTTCTTTTATTCACAGCAAATTTCTTAACGTGTAAATATGAACATAAATATTGTATGAACATAAAAACATTCAACACCTGAGACAAACTTAAGTTGCACAGATATCTAACAAAACAGAAATAGAATAATGAGTGAACATATGTTCCCTGAACAAAGGAGGAGGAGGGGGCTGTAAACCGTTTGCACAACAGAGCGAAAAGAGCCATTAGTGTCCTGAGGACTGTTCCACAGGTGAATGTGCTATAATTACTTATGGTTCATTGAGCAAGCATAAAAAATAATTTCCAAAAAAGCTTACTTGGATTGTATCTTTAAAATATAATATCCCGTATATAGTTTTTTTTTAATACTATATAAAATATACTATTTTTTTTTTTTTTTGCTGAGTTTATATACAAAGGACCAAATATATATATATATATATATATATATATATATATATATATATATATATATATATATATATATATATATATATATATATATATATATTATTACATTATTAAGACCATGTGTTGACGTCAGACAGCATAATGTGATCTGCAACAGGAAACTTTTTTTTTTTTAGCCCAGTTTGTGCAGGCTGTGATTTCCTGGCACTATTTTTTCTACTGTTTTAAACCGCTCACATCACTTTTGATTGTACTGTGTACCTATTGGATGATTTCCTGTAAGCCTTGTCATTTCAGAATGTAAAGGAAATTGGCTACATTTTTGCTCATGTGCATATGTCTGAAACAAACCCTGATCTCTAAAGAGGTTAAAAAAAACCTGATCATCCAAAGCAATTTCACAAGATGCTTCATATAGAGCAGATGTCTGTGGAGAGGTCTGTGTTCACACACAGGCGACTGTCATGTTTAGCCTGTCTAAAAAATGCTCTTTAATGTCATAAATTCTCAGTGGGAAAGTGGTAGCTCAAGTTGTGGCTTTCAGTAGTTTCCCTGTTTGATTAATTAACTCTTTCCTCACAGGCGTTTACTAAAGTTGCCAGCAAGCCAGCATTTTTTATTATATTCAGAAAATGTCATGGCCCCCAGAATGGCCCGGTTTCACTGAAAATGGAATTTTTTGGATTAAAAATAAATCTTATGTGCAAGTAAAAACATGAACTGTTACATGATTTATGTATACAAGTGGTTCCCTACAGTATTACAGGAAGGCAGTACAGTAATCACATGACGTTTTCAAGAACTTTTCTGTGTGCAAACATCCAAATAGCCTATTAAATCGAGTTCTCGTTCATGTCTTCTTGCGCTTGAATAGACAAATTCACACAAAAAATTGTCAAAATGTCTGTATCCTTGAGAAACATATCCAAAGCAATAAAAAATGTACAAAAAAAAATTTGGACTACAATTTAAAAAATGCGGCAAATTAGGCTATTCTATGGTTGGTTGCGCAATCGACTTTAGTGACTGGCCTCTAGTGATCTGCCGGTTGCAGCCAATGGCATGCTTCTCTATCAGTGTGTGTCCTTAGAAGATTTTGGCTGAAAATCTGAACAATAACCGTTACTTAAATAGATGTGGAAACAGAATTTGATATGGATAAAACTTATCTGAAATTATCCAGGTTTAATCGGATTTAATGTAAATTAATGTAAATCTGTCTAATAATGATGTCTAGGTTGAAAATATTATTAGCCTTTTCCCTTTTTGATACATTACTATCCAAATTATTTTGATTTTTATGAGTGTCTTGATACTCAAGAAAACTGTTTGCAGGAAACATGAAATGCTATTACAGATTATATAATATTTTCTATTTAAATACATCTGAAAGGTCAATAAAAAAGTAAAAAAAGAAAGAAAAAAAAATATTATTATTATTTTTTTTTTTTACTTTCCCAGATTGTTCCACAGCCTGTTAATGGGTCGCAACCTCAGGGTTGGGGACCTCTGATCTAGAGGACTTCCAAATGCTATTGTGAAATATATGACTGTGAAGGAAGTTTTATTAACATTATATTTTTTAATGTTAATGTTCTAGTAGAAATTGCACTTTATTGCACTATATAAAGGCTCCAAGCTGCTGAAGAATAGTAATCAGCACTCAACAGACTTGAAAATACAGAAAAGGAAGAGCCCAGCACATCTGAAACCAAACATAAAATGTGTAAATAAATAAACAGTATAGTGGAGCATTATCATTTTTTAAAATGTATAACTGCATAACTTACTTGTCTGTTTTATATTGTGCTTTAAGTCTGTGTGGTTAAACACTCAGTGTCTTTGTGGTGATGTGAGGCTGTTTAGCAGGGATTTCTCTGTGACCTAGTATATTATTCTCTCTCTCTCTCTTTCTCTCTCTCTGTGTGTGTGTGTGTGTGTGTGCGTGTGTGTGTGTGTGTGTGTGTGTGTGTGTGTGTGTGTGATAAATATGCCTTGTGAGGTTCTTGTGCATATAGAGTTCTATTTTTTGTACAGCTGTAATCTGGAATTTGTCTGTAAATTATATCACTTCTAATGTCTGATTTGTGTTAAAATTGCCTAACAACGCTTGTTCCTATAGGGGTTTTCCATACTCAATTAAGCATAATGCATATGATGCATTTTATATTTTAATCTAAACTTTACATCAGTAGACATACAGTTGCTGACTGCTTGGCATAAATATCCATATTCAATTATATTTATCTAATATCTACCAAAGTGAAAGGGTTTAATTAATTTTGCCTGTTGAAGACAGGTCTTATTTTATCTTGCTTCAATCATTTGGAGAAGCATAAAATGCTTAAATATGGATTAGACAAGATGTTTGGGGCAGCCAAATCCTTAAAACTTAGGGAAAACTGCACCATTACTGGCCTGATGCTGTTGAGAAATGTTTAAGTTCAACATGTGGGTATTCAATCTGAGATCCTAACAGATGTCAACAAACAGGATCCTGTGCCGCCTGTAAAGGTGTCTGATGTTTCGAGACATAGCAGAGATGTGTATATTGAGGAGGGAGAAATTGATTACATAATATGTCCACTGACATGTCTTTTGTGAGTAGTATTGTTTTGTCTGTATTAGAGTATTTAATTTTCTGAAAAACATAGAACAATAAACTATTTTTCATGATTCATCATCGTCTTAGTTGGTGATTTATTTATTTATTTATTTATTATTATTGGTGTTGAAATATATATGTATATATACTTTTCCGGACAAGCCTCAACGTGGAGGTGAGAGCATGCTTGCCTGGAAACAAGCCTCTTTGGACTTTCATGGAGTTTCAAAAATGTTTTCCATATATATATATACATATATAAAAATCTCTTTTTTGGCTCATTTTGCCTGTAAAAGAAAACCTGCCTAATAATTCTGCACACCTGAATATAAGGCATTTTTCATTTCCAGCCTTCATGAACAATTATATGTCACTTATAAATTATTAAAAACAATATTAATAGTAGTTATTAAGATTGATGTGGATTGGAATTGGTAAAATGTGCTTGGAAAAAAACTAATAAAACTACTTGCCTAATAATTCTGCACATGGTGTATATATATATATATATATATATATATATATATATATATATATATATATATATATATATATATATATATATATATATATATATATATATGGATACAATTTTTGGTTCCTTAATTCCTTTTATTTCCATGGTATCATGGTTCAGTACAATAGACACAGCAGAATTCATGTGTTTGATGCATATTTCCTTTTTTTCTAGTTTTCCCGCCTATATTAATTACTGTATTTATTGCCTTTGTTACTGATTCAGTTACACATGTGGTTAATTTTTTTTTAATTACTTTGGTCTATTTAAGCCCTGTATTTTGTTCTGTTCATTGTCTGTTAATGTTTGTTCCTGAGTGTTTTGTTTCTTTTAAGTTCTTATAAAAAAAAGTTAAGCTGCTGCAATTAGATTCATTCCCCTCATCTTTGCAACCCAGACGTGAATAAAGAATAACGGACCCAACAATGATCTAGCAGCAGCGAAAAGAATCCTTCTCCTCTCACAGGGGAACCAGTCTCTACAGAGGCACACACAGGCATTTCTGGAACTCTGCCATCACATCTATTTATGATGACGACTGCCTGTATGTGCTTTTCCAGACAAGCCTCAACTATGGCGGCATTTTAATGCCATTAATGACCGAGCGCACAATTGATGCTTGCGCGCGCAGTAAATCACTTCCGCGAGAGGATTTTTTTTTTCTTTTTTTTTTTTTTTTTTTTTTATTAGAACGTCAAAAACAGAACAAAGTCAATGTACAGTCAAAAATACATTACATTTATAGAGAAAATAAACAGCCAGGGGGGAGGCTATAAAATTATATAAATATGTTAAAGGACTCACAGACAGAAACAGTTTTAATTGCTTTCTTATTATTTGAATGGTCTTTATATATATTTGCATTTCTTTTTCAAGAACCAAAAACAAAGGATGAGTTTTACTGTACTTACATTTATGTTTATGAAATTTAGAAAAAATTAAAATTAAATTTATAATATAGTATTCTTTTCTTTTATTTGGGGGGATATTAGTAAAACCAAATATAACATTTTCTAAACACAAAGAAAAGGTGGAGTCAATATTGTCAATAATAAATCTAGACAAATCTTTCCAAAATTTTTTTACATGAGCGCAATGCCAAAACAAATGAAACAAAGTTTCAGGCAGTGTATTGCAAAAAGAACAGTTCAAATCAATATCCTTTTTAAATTTCACAAGAAAGTTATTAACTGGGTAGTATCTATGTAAGATCTTAAAAGTTACTTCCTTTATTTTATTTACCAATAAATATTTGTTTGGTAAGGTCCAGATGGCTTTCCATAACAAACCTTCCACCAGTCTATTCCAATAAACAATACAGTTGGGCCTAGTGACAATATCTTTTTGCAAAAGAGAACGAATAGTTTTATTAACATTTAATACTCCAGGGGCAAAACAAAGTTTCCCAATTGCAGTATCAAACAGATTAAATGAAGAAGAGGGTGCAACATTGGTTTGGGTATTAGCTCTGAATAATGCCAAAACCCCTGTGGGAATAGCATCCATGACAATAGAGAATTCCCTTGGTGTCACTGGAATTTTATGAAAATCTAGAAATTCAGAGTAAGTAAGTAACATGCCGTCTTGATTCAATAATTGATCCACTCGTATTATACCTGCTAAGAACCACCTTTCAAAAAATAAGGATTTATTTTTAAATACTATATTGTAATTGTTCCAAATTAAATATCTATGGGGTGAAAAGTTATGCTTGTATAACATGGACCAAGCTAGCAACATTTGTTTGTGAAAGCAAGATAAGATCAGAGGGATTTTATCAATTTTGTAGTTGCAAATCAAGAGAAAATCAAGACCACCTACTTTGGAGAAAACAAAACTGGGTATAAAATTCCAAAGAGAATTTGGATTTAGAATGAAATGTTTAATCCAATTAATTTTAAAATTATTATTTAGAGTACTAAAATCAAGGAAGTTCAATCCACCTGATTCATAAGTATTCATTATTATAGATTTCCTAATATAATGTGTTTTGTTTCTCCAAAGAAAATTAAATAAAGCAGTATCGATAACTTTACACATCTCCTTAGAAACATCAAGGGAAGTAGCAGCATAGACTAATCTTGACAGTCCCTCAGCTTTACACAGCAAGACTCTACCTTTTAAAGATAGGTCCCTCAAAAGCCAGTGATTTAACTTAGTTTTAGTCTTCTGAATAATGGGATCAAAATTTATCTTACATCTAGATTTTTGATCTTTCGAGATAACAATTCCCAAATAGGTCACCGATTCCTTCACTGGGATATTAGCAATATGTTGTAACTGACAATCTTTAATAGATAATAGTTCACATTTGTTAATGTTTAATCTAAGGCCAGAGGCCTTGGAGAATGCATCTACTACTTTAAGAGCAGCTGGGACCTGAAGTTGATCTTTTAGGAAAAGTGCAGTATCGTCTGCTTGCTGGGATATATTAATATCCCTGCCAGCAATAGATATACCTTTTAAGTGGCTTGATAGTGACCGCGTTTTAAATAAAATCTGGAGGATGAACCACCTTTAAGTTTAACAGAACAGTTTGCATTACTATACATTGTTTGTATAGCCTTACAGAAAAAATCTCCAAACCCAAATTTTCGTAATGACCCAAAAATAAAAGCATGCTCCACCGTATCGAACGCTTTATAGAAGTCTAAGAAAAGAATAAATCCCTCATCAGCACTTAAATGTGAGTAGTCCAACAAGTCTAAGACTAATCTTATATTATTTGAGATATGTCTTTTCTTTAGGAAGCCAGATTGTGCCTCATCTATAAGGGGGTCCATAACTGATTTGATTCTATTTGCAAAGATAATGGCAAAAATCTTATAATCATTGTTTAATAAAGAAATTGGTCTCCAGTTATCTAATAGTAATGGGTCTTTTTTAGGTTTTGGAATCAAAGTTATAAATCCTTGAGTTAAAGTAGGTGGAAGACATTGATTTTCTATACTCTCTATATAAACCTCTTTAAGAAAGGGGGCAATAAGATCAGAAAAGGTTTTATAAAAGTCGGCCGTGAGGCCATCGACCCCGGGAGATTTATTAACCTTAATATGTGCAATAGCATTTAAGACTTCCTCAACAGTAATTAAACTATCGCAGAGCTCTTTTTGTACAGGGTCGATGGTCTTGACTGAATTAATTCCAGAAATAGAGTTCAGAAATAGAGTGGCCGAATGTTCACAAAATTTGGATGAATATAATCTACTATAGAATTCTGTACAAAATTTTGATATTTTGACTTGGTCATCTGTGATATTCCCATCAATTTTAAGTTGTTCAATTGTATTATTTCTAGAATGAAATTTCTCTAAACCAAAAAAATATGCAGAATTTTGTTCCCCTTTTTCCAACCATTGCTTCCGTGACCTAATGAAGGCTCCTTCTGCCTTATTCTTATATAATTTGTCCAATTCCAGTTGTAAAGTGGCTAACTCAGCTTGTTCTTCTTCATTTGGACATGATTTTGATGAGAGGGTAACTAATTTTGAAATAATATTGTCTTCCTGAATACGTCTTTCTTTTGCCATTAAACTTCCTTGTTTTCGAAAGTACTTGGCAACTTCAAATTTCAGTAGCTCCCAGTTACTGCTGAATTTCCTTTCCGAAAGAGCTTTATACCAATAACATAAAATAAGATTTTTAACCTTTGTTTTAATATGTTCATATTGCAGTAATGAACTATTAAGTTTCCAATATGAACTTTTACCCATAGCATGTGGAGAAGTGCTGATGTTAATGGAAATAAGAACAGCCTTATGGTCACTGAGTGGTGAAGGAATCACATTAACAGAGACATTTGAGGATTGTATACTCGCAGATACTAACCAATAATCTATTCGAGATTGCCTGTTACCAGACTTGTTGCTCCAAGTATATATCAATGAATCAGGAAACTTAGACCTCCATATATCCACCAAATCAAATCTTTCCATGAAACGCTTAATGTTTTCATTTTGCATGTAAGATGGTCTTGAAGGTAAACAATCAATAAAGCAGTCCATAACAGTATTAAAATCACCCCCTATGACAAGACAAAGATCCGGGAATTGCGATAATCCCTGAAGAATAAGCTCCTCTAAAGTTTCAAATAAAATGTCATTTTCATTTTTAGAATTATATCCATAAACATTTGCAATGAAAAAAATAGTACCATGAACTTTAAGAATTTGGCACAAAAAATGTCCTGAACCGTCACGTTCTGTATACAGAATCTCCCCGGTGAATCTGTTCTTTAAAGTCATAACACCTGCGGAGCGCTCAGATCCATGCGCACACCAGATGTCGTTGCCCCATTGAGACCTCCAAAAACGCAAATCATCAGGAATCGAATGAGATTCTTGAAAAAAACAGAAATCAGTCCTGTGTTGTTTAACAAATAGAAACAAAGCTTTTCTTTTAATAAGCTGCCTTAACCCCCTGGCATTTAGTGTAACTATAGACAATGACAGAACGAGAGTGGAAGTGAAAAAAGATCTACAAAAATAAGATTACGAAAACAATTGGAAGGAAGGACCACATCAAAGCTGTTGAAAAAGCGAAACTCGAAATTCCGACGGTCATTGACTTTCAAAAGTCATTGAGAGAGAGAAAAAAGACATATATAAAAACTATGAAAACAAAGGGGTTCACTTGAAGTCAGAAATATGTATAAAACCCATGTAGGCTCATAAGAACAAAAATGCGACTATTCAGTATTAGGAAGAGTTGTAGGAAGGAAAATCGCAGGTCCTCGTTCACCGTTGGGATAATTCCTGACCCGGTAAAAAGGCATTTAGTAAATATAATTTAACAAAAAAAAAAGTGTACATTTTTGATTATGTACAAATCTTGTGTCGACTTATAAGAACAAAACAAGGTTTTATGAGAAAGCAGTAGACTATACATTCCTTCACCCATCCTGGTGGGATGCTTTCAGTTATGGCAACGAAGGCACGTCCATCGTAAAAAAAAAAAAAAAAAAAAAAAAAAAAAAAAAAAAGAAGGCAATACTTCAACTCTAGTCAGGTTGTAGGCCTACTCGGGTTTTACCTTTCCTCATCCCTAATCATCATGGGTTAATTTCGACCCCGGCAACAAAGGCGCGTCCACCAACAAAGTAAGCAGATTTCCCCTGGATACGGGCTTCATTTACTGCAGGCCATAGCTGGAGGCGTCGTGCTCTGTCCATCTTAGATAGATCCTCTGCAAAACGTAGACCGTGACTTCTGAGGTACTCGGATTTTTTCGCCGCTTTCCACACATAGTCGCGAATCATTCTGGATGTAAACTGAATAATTATTCCTCTTGGTTTATCAATATTGGACACAGTGGCGGCTCCAGACAATTTTGATTGGGGGGGCAATGGGGGGTCCTGGTCATTTCAAGGGGGGTCTCATGAAAACCAACAAAAAATATAGTGGACACGGCTAATAACAGCATATTACTGCTACTAAACAACAAAAACAACACAGCATATCAACTACTTTGTTTTTAATTAATTAATCAATTGCAGTTTGCAAACAATATGCTTAAACTTTAATTGCCATAGCCACACCCATGACACCTTTTGATTGCCCTACTTCTGTCCTGCTCCTCTTACTCTCCAGTCTCCTCCTGTCTTTTTATCTACTCCTCTTACTCTCCAGTCTCCTCCTGGCATCTTCTCTCCTCTCTTCAGTCTCCACAGATGTGATTTACTGCAACATATGAGTTTATAGTACGCATGAATAAGTTAGTATTTATGCTAAATACAGCAATACAATAGCAAGAGGTTCACCTAACTCACTTCACTCACCAATATTGACAGCTCTTTTGTCCAGTCTCCTCCTGTCTTCTTCTCTGCTCCTCTTAAGTCTCCAGTCTCCTCCTGTCTTCTTCTCTGCTCCTCTTAAGTCTCCAGTCTCTTCCTGCCATCTTCTCTGCTCCTCTTTTGTCCAGTCTCCTCCTGTCTTCTCTCCATTCTCCACAGGTGTGATTTCCTGCAACAATTGTGTTTATAGCACATTAAATACAGTACAACAAACCTGTTAAAATATAATGTAAGGAGTGTACTCACCACTTAAAAGAGAACAATTCGCCTGTTGTTATGATTGGCTGCAAAGCGATCAATAACAACATCTACATCCATCTCTTTTGTTCTTCTTGAGCTGATTGCCAGCACAGCAAGATTGCTGGTTCTGACATCGCCACTTTTGTTTCTGAGGTAGGTTTTTAAACGCCGTAAGCAGGAAAAGCTCCTCTCACAAGCAGCTGTTGAAACAGGCAGTGTCATGGAGATGCACACAAGTTTGTATAAATCAATGAAAGCCTCCTTGTATGGCCTCAATAGAATCAGCAAGTCATGGGTGCTGTTGAGAGAGACCCCATTTTGTTTTTTTCTGTCAATGAGGCGTTTCAGTTGATGTAGTTCTGCTGAAAGGTTGTCTTCTAATATGCCATAGTGCCTAGCCATGGGTTGAAGGGCATCTTGGTGCAGGAAGGTCTTGTGTTTGGGATTAATAGCTGCAACTCCTTTCATAACGTGGCAACTGTCAGCAGAGAAGCGCCTATTCAATTCACTGATTAAACGGTCAAGTACTGGGAAAAAACAGTGGATTTTGTAGTCTTCTGGTGTTTGCAGTATCTTTTTTCTTGTGTGGCTATTGCTGACATGAAACTGCTGCAGGTGGGAGGGCTGTATTATTTTTCTTTTTGCCTGTTGGCGCTGCATGTCAATGCCCACTCTCTCACACATGTCATTTGCGCCCTGCCACAAATGGGTCCAAGTTTCACCATTGCGTTCTTCTTTGAGTGCGTCAACCAGTGCAAAGACCAGATCAATGGCGGATGCCAAATCTAAATCTGTGGCCTGTAGTTGGTCAGATAAAGTTTTTGTGAGCCCAAATATGTTCTCCAGCATGTAGATTTGCAAAACAAACTGTGCATCAATCAAGCCATTTAGTGATCTAGCCTCAATAGCTCTATGGCTATTTGTTTGATTGCTGACTTCCTCAAGTGTGGCTAAGATGCTAGGGAGGGTTTGCTTTATTGCCCAAAGACTATAGTACTGACATGCCCATCTGGTATCTGACAGACGTTTTAATTCCACAGCTCTTTTAGTGGGCTCAAGTTCTGTTTGTTTCTCCATGAACACTTTGTGAGTTACTGAACCAGAAAAAAAGTTGTAAAGTAGCTGAACTGTGGCAAAGCAGTCAGCAACTGGTTTTACATTATGGACACAGTCAACTAAAACCAAGTTTAATCTGTGTGCATGGCAGTGGATGTACACTGCATGTGGGACTTCTCTGCGAAATTTTTCCTGAACACCATTGTTGCAGCCAGACATTACAGATGCCCCGTCGTAACATTGTCCAACGCATGCATTTTTGTCTATATTGAATTTAGCCAATGCCCCTTTCACTGTCACAAGTAAAGACTCTGCATCCAAACCATCAGCTGGAACAAAATCAAGAAACTCTTCATAAATGTCATCATTGTGTATGTAGCGCAGAACAATAGATATCTGTTCTTTTTTGCTCACATCTTTTGTTTCATCCACCATTAAAGTAAAGTGCTCTCCTAGCTTAACTTCGTTACTAACCTGTTCTCTCAAAATGCAGGCCATTATATCAATTAACTCGTTCTGAATGTCATGATGGACATATTTTGCATTACCTGGCCCACTAGATAATTTTTTGGATACAGTGCTGTCAAACTTCCCCAGCAGATGTAACATTTCAAGGAAATTACCTCTGTTGGTGGACTGCTCATTCTCTCAGTGGCCTCTCTGACCAATGGTTTGACAAGCTGTAAAGCGCAGTGACTCAACAACTGCTCGCATGTAGATCCTGTTTTCTTTAACAATTTTCTTATGTCCATCGTCATGGAGGTGCGTCAAAATCCTCGATCCGTTTTTCTCTCTCTCCTAAAATTCACACCACCCTTCCATTGCCACTTTGTGAGAAGCGCTGGCGTTATGTTGCGCCAGTTTCTCTCCTCCTTTTCTCCAGTTTTTAAACCCTTCCTGGGTGAAGCACTTTTCTGAGTGACCACCAGATCCATGCACACTGTGAAAAAAATGACGACAGGCAAAACAAAAAGCCGCGTCTTTTGACACAGAATATTCAAGCCACTGGTACTGTTTGAACCACGAGTAACTAAAACCCCTGGATGCTAGCTGCCCCTGCGATCCAAAAGAACGACGCGGGTATGATTTTAGTTGAGGCTGTCTTGGTTTCTCGGCTGGGCCATGGCTTAAATCCCCCATTAAATCCACTCCGCCGTCAGGATTCCCACCATCCGTGCCCGCTGTAGCGCTCGATGAGGCGCCATTTCTTTCAATCTGCTCACCTGTCTCCTCCGCCTCGGACCTCCGCACCTCCTCATCCTCCAATTCCTCGGTGTCCTCTGTTTCTAGGATCAAGCAGGGCTCTCCCTCCACTGCAACGGGAATATTTTCACTCCTATTGCTATAATTTCCGTCTGCTCTCAATTTTTTTTGTGGTATGACAAAGCGATCCATTTTTAGCTTCAAGCTATATCTTTAGCGTAGCAGCACTTGCGGGCTCGCGGCAGCGCCTTGAACGCAATGACGCAAGGCGCAGCGACGTTCATGGGGCGTCGCAGTGATTCTTATGTTTATATTTTTTTATATGTCGAATAAATTATTAATTATTATTGTTCTGCATAGTTTGAAGAGAAACATTTTTAAATGTTTATCCCGGATATATATATTTTTTAATCAGGAAGAGGGTGGGGTGGGGGGGTCAAATGGGGGGTCAAGGCGTTTTTTGGGAGGGTCTTGAGACCCCCCAAGACCCCCCCTGGCGCCGCCGGTGATTGGACAGCTCATTTCCCCTCTTCTGCCCCAGACGATGCACTGTGTCGATGAAACTAGGGAGTTTGGTTTTCTCTGTAGGCAGGACAGCTTGACATATGCAGATAACTTCTTGTCGCACATCTTGTTTATCGGCCTCCGGTACTCCGAATAAGCGGAGATTCCATCTTCGTGAATAACTCTCCAACTCTGATATGCGCAACTCAGCTGAGCCTAGGCGCGCCTCATCGTTAGTGATGCGCTTCTCAAGAATTGCAGATTTCTCCTTAATATCCTTTATCTCAGCACACGCAAAGTCAATGGTTTTCTTGAGACCCTCAATTCGCAGGGTATTATCAGAGATCAATTTCTCCAGCGCATCGGATCTGGAGTTAATGAGTTGCGAGAGTTGTAGCACTATGTCAGAGGTCTCCATTACCGCGACTGAGGTAGGTAACTGTTCCGATTTACCTTTCTTTGGCGCAGGTGATTTACTGGGGGTGACAGGTATAGGGGTAAAATCTTCCTCGGCCGATATATAGTCATGGACATTTTCCTCCATGCTAACGCTATCTGGCGTGACGGTTGATTTAGACTTCGTTTTTGGTTGATTTCTCTCCCTTTTACGATCAAAGGTCGCCATTTAGTAATCCAGAAGTTGTTTAAACAATTAATAGCCAACACTGTTTGACTATGTGATAATTAAACTTTCGCTTTACTTTAATATAACAATTTGAATTCAGCGGTTCTCCTTATAGCATGTGTTTTAGGGCGCCATCTTGAGCCTCCTTTTTCCGCGAGAGGATAACAGATCTGCACGCGAGGAAACGGGAGCCCGCGAGCTCATTTTAAACCCCCGCGCGCGCATGACATCTCCTCTGCGCGCAGATCAAGAGACAAGGACAAGACTCGCAGCACGCGCGTCATCATTCCCCACACTCGCGCTCAATCTTCTATTTCGCTCGCGATTATTGATTTTTGTCAGTCGTGGGGCGGGACTTTACTTATTTCAGTGTAAGCTCAAATGTCATTGGTCAATTCAGTTTTTCCAGAAGTCTGTTTTGATTGGACGTCTGAATCTGATGTAAAACGATTAGACATGGCTTCATCAATGGACCAGATAAGTGAGTTAAACTTTATTTATTAACTCACTGATTCTTGAGAGATGGGACAAAACATGTCCAGCAATTGTAACTGCTATTAGGTTTAAAAATAAAAATATTTTCTATTTTAAATGTTATGAGGGATTAATAATAGAAAGTATTTATCACAATTATCCCCTTCAATTTAATTTTATCATTATTATATCAAATGTATAACGTATATATATATTGTTTTTCAATGACACATGCATGTTTGATAAGATTTCCAAGTTGTGTCCCCACTTTTTGTCAACACCGTCAGACATTTATTAAAATGTAATAATATCAGGGAATATCAGGGGCAGCTGTCACTCTGAGGGACCCCCTTGCCACATTCCACCTCTGCAGAGTACATCAATGTCAGACAGGCTCTAGTAAGTTTTATAATTTTAGAATATTTTAAATCTTAATGTTAATATTCCCTGTGTCACAACCATGATATGTCAACACCCTCTTCCAATTCATGAGGAAATTATTCAAAATTTTTAGATTATTTTTTTCTCCTGAAGCAGGTTCTATTAGCATATAGCATCAACAGAGAAAACAAAATGGCTACTACATGAACTCCATTTGTTTTGTGAAAGAAATGCCAATATGTCAACACCGTCAGTGTCAACACCGTCAGATTTTCTGTCTGACGGTGGTGACAGGCCAATGACGGAGTTGACATTCAACATGAAGTCATCATATTTTTGTGGTTTTCAAGTCTTTAAATATAAAATAGTGTATAGTTTTTCTAATATTGTACTAATACTAACTATATGACCTGACAGCGTATATTGCTTTTGTGGATTAGTCATCACTTCTAGCAGAGTTAGGCTTAATTTAATTATTACCCTGCTGCTCCGATAAGCTTTATAATGGCAGTGCACAGAAACCACCTGTTTAAAACTCAAAAAAGTGCATCCATCCATCCAATGTACTCCACACAGCTCCGGGGGGTTAATAAAGTCCTTCTGACTTGAAGCGATGCATTTGTGTAAAAAAAAAATATTCATATTCAACACATTATGAAGTAAAATATCTAGCTTCCGCCAGACCGCCTTCCATATTCAACTTAGGAAGAAAGTGTAAAACTCTAACAGTTAAAAATGCTTCTTCCTTAGTTAAATATGGATATTTTTTTAACACATTGCTTCGCTTCAGAAGGACTTTATTAATCCCCCAGAGCTGTGTGGAGTATGTTTATGATGGATGGATGCACTTTTTTGAGTTTCAAACAGGTGGTTTCTGTGCACTCCCATTATAAAGCTTAGGAGCATCAGGGTGATTATTAATATTTCTCCAGTTGTATTCGTCAGAAAGCAGAAAGTCATAAACACCTAGGATGGCTTGAGGGTGAGTAAAGCTTGGGCTAATTGTCATTTTAAAGTGAACTAATCTTTTAATCCTTTACTTGCCCTCATGTCGTTCCACATAAGACCTTCAGACCACAAATTAAGATATTTTTGATGAAATCCAAGAGGTTTATGACTTGTCCATAGACAGCAATATAATCACCACTTTCAAGGTCCAGAAAGGTACTAAAGACATCGTTAAAACTCAAGTGGTTCAACTTAAGTGCTGTGGTTCAACCTCAATATTATGAAGAGACGAGAATACTTTTTGTGCCCAAAAACTAAACAAAAATAACGATTGTATTCAACAGTATCCTCGCTTCTGTGTCATTCTTCTATGCTGTTTATATGTTCAGCGCTTCCAGGTTCTACAGATATTGTTGTATAAAGTCATTATTTTTGTTTTGTTAACATACTCACTGTTTGTTGTGTTTGTTTTAATAGAGTAATTGATTGATTCAAGTATTTGATAGTTAACATGACTACAAATTCAGGTTTTCGTCTACACCGTCAGATGTGTCAACTCTGTCAGATGAAAATTTTGATATATCATTATGATATTTTATATTTGTTTAGGAATTGTTGGTCATAGGTAAAAATGTAATCTGTCTGCTAACATGAGAATGGGTTTTGAAATGTTAAAATCATCTTGATTTTTGTTAAAGATAAAGTTAAAGTTATATTTCACAGTCCAATTTAAAGAAACACAAATGAAAATCTTTATAATAAATATATATACACATATTGAAAGTATTTTTTTGTGGCCTCTGTCAGCCTTGGTAAAAATGAGTGTTTACTATACTTTTTATAGGTCTTGCATAATGTGAGTGAAAATTAATTTGTGTTTTTGTTGTCTGACGGTGTTGACACAATATAAGTGATGGCAAGGTAAAAAACACATTTTGATTAAAAAGAGTAAAGTTGGGAGGTTGTATCAAAGCATTGCTCAGTAGCTTATTACATGTAAGATACATAAATGTAGTTTAATTTGCCTGAGTATAAGGTTTATTTTTTTCAATATTGCATCCTGTTTTGTCCCACTTCTCAAGAATCTGTGAACTGATTGATTGCATTATTATTATAATATGACCTACCATATACATTAACTTGATTTATTATTATTTTTATGGAGCTGTAGCTGCTGGGGAAATAAGAGAACACATATTATATTTGCTGTAGTTCACCGCTACATTACCACTATACTTCCACTAAACAGTATCTGTTTACCCAGCCAAAATTATATCAGTTCTGAGAACTACAGAAATGTCAAAAGTGTCAATTAAATAGTTGTAACTATGATTCTAAATCCAGAATTGTTTCATGTGGCTTTGGATGAAAGATACATCACTTGTTCATATCAGCAAGAGTTGTTGTTTAAGCTTTTTGTTATCATTCTTTGTCAGTTTAATATATTATCAGGTTAATATATTTTCCATTAAATACAGTATAAAATGGTTTCAGCATTTCACTCTGTTGAAAGGTTGCAGTTAAAGTTAAGATACAGTACACAGTATGTGTAACGATTCAACACTCGACATGGGATCCATTTTGCAAGCTTTATTAAAAGTAATCGTAGTAGTACAGGCAGGGGTCAGCATCAGCAAACACAGCAATGTAGAGCAGGCAGAAACGTGGTCAGGGACAGGCAGAGGATCAGGGCAACAAGCAAGATTCACAGTCCAGAGAGCAGGCACAGGGTCGATGGGCAGGCAGCAAAGGGTCAGGAAACGTTAAACAGACAGGAATGGCAACGGGAAAACAAACAGGGTATAAACGCTCAGAAATGACAGCCGGGGCAATAATCAAGACTTCGCGGTGAAGTGGTGTGTGTGACAGTCCTTTATAGTCCTGGTTATGAGCTGCAGCTGGGTGTGGTGATTAGTGTGGTGTGCTAGGGTGGATGTGTCAACAGGTGATTGGTGTGATGTGAACATGTGACAGACAGGGAGGATTGTGGGAAGTGTAGTCCTGGAACTGACAGGAGCAGGCGATGATCGTGACATAACGCCCCCCCCTCCCGGAAGGCGCGTCCTCGCGCCGTAAAAGGAACAGCTAGGGAGGGGGGGTGGGTGCATTGGAGATCTAACAGCAGACGGGATCTCCAATGCAGCCCCAGGGACTCAGGCGGCCACGGGGGGTCAGGTGGCTCGGGCGGCCATGGCAGGTCGGGTGGTTCGGGCGGCCACGGCAGGTCAGGCGGCTCGGGCAGCCACGGCAGGTCAGGCGGCTCGGGCAGCCACGGGTCAGGCGGCTCGGGCAGCCACGGCGGGTCAGGCGGCTCGGGCAGCCACGACGGGTCAGGCGGCTCGGGCAGCCACGGCGGGTCAGGCGGCTCGGGCAGCCACGGCGGGTCAGGTAGCTTGGGCAGCCACAGCAGAACAGGGTCTATAGGTGACCCCAGCGGGTCAGAGTCCATTAAAGGCCATAATAATTCGCAGTTCAGAGATGGCCATAACAGTTCAGTGGCCCTTAATGGCCATGGTTGCGCAGGGTCCCCACCCACAAGCTCCCCACCCTCAGGTATACTGCCCCCCCCCCCCTAAAAAGTTCTTGGGGATTTCAGCAGGGTCCATAATAGGTTGGTGGACCGAAGGCCTGGATGGCACCAGCAGGGCAGAACGCTTTGGCGGCGGCAGCGGCAGTGCAGGCAGCCTGGCCGGCGGCGGCAGGGCTGACCAAGGGTGTTCAGTGGTCATATCAGGGAGAGCGGACAGCTCGGTGACGGCCTCCGTGGCCGTATCAAGGAGAGCGGACAGCTCAGTGATGGCAGCAGGCTCAGGCTGGGGCTGCTCTGGGACGACAGCTGGCGACTCGGGCTGCTCTGGGACGACAGCGGACGGCTCGGGCTGCTCTGGCACGACAGCGGGCGGCTCTGGGACGACAGCGGGCTGCTCGAGCTGGTCTGGGACGACAGCAGACGGCTTGGGCTGGCAGACTGTTACAAAGTCCATAGAGCTCGAGTTCCTCAACGCACGCAGGACAGCCAAGACATAGAAAGTGAGCACGACCCTCTGGGCCAAGACAGGACAGACCAGGAGAGCAGGCTGTGCTGGGGCAGACTCACTGGCTGGATCGGGCTCTGGAGCGGGTTCACTGGCTGGAGCGGACTCACTGGCTGGATCGGGCTCTGGAGCGGGTTCACTGGCTGGAGCGGACTCACTGGCTGGAGCGGACTCACTGGCTGGAGCGGACTCACTGGCTGGATCGGGCTCTGGAGCGGGTTCACTGGCTGGAGCGGACTCACTGGCTGGAGCGGACTCACTGGCTGGAGCGGACTCACTGGCTGGAGCGGCCATCTTGCCCGTGGGCACTGGCAACGCAGCCATCTTGTCCATCGCGTCCAAGACGCTTGAATCCATAGCAACCGGCGAACTTGAGAGCGTTGCAACCGGCGAACTTGAGAGCGTTGCAACCGGCGAACTTGAGAGCGTTGCAATAGACGAACTTGAGAGCGCTGAAACAGACGAACCTGAGAGCGACGCGGCCACCGGGCTTGAGAGCGAAGCGGCCACCGGGCTTGAGAGCGAGACGGCCGGTGAATGCTTTGGAATGCAAGCCGCTAGTGCTGAAGACAGCGGTGGGTCAGCCATACTGGAACGTAACCCTCTCCGCTCCCTGACTGATCTAGAGACGTGACGTGACTCTGGGCGATCAGCGGAGACATGAATTGTTGCTGTTGTGATGGTAGCCGCCATTTTGTGTGTGTTATCTGGCACGGCGGCCATTACGGGGTTCACCATGGTGTCGCATTCCTCCGCGACACCCACAGTAAACGGAGAGCCAACAGTCAACAATGCATAGTCCATAAAGCTGCTGAGTGACGAACGCGGTCCCTCTCGTCTTAGTTGATTTTGGAGAGGTTGGTTGACGCCGTCACAGAAAAAGTCAATCAGTGCACAGTCCGGAAAATCAGAGAGGTAAGCAATGTCCAGATATTCCTGCACATAATCCTCTAACGATCGCGTGCCCTGCGTACTCCACAATAACAACTGGTCAATGTCCATACCGTACAACTGAACTCTGGGAAAGCTGCTGGATCGTGGTAGTGGCGAAGTCTTCTGTAACGATTCAACACTCGACATGGGATCCATTTTGCAAGCTTTATTAAAAGTAATCGTAGTAGTACAGGCAGGGGTCAGCATCAGCAAACACAGCAATGGGACAGGCAGAGGATCAGGGCAACAAGCAAGATTCACAGTCCAGAGAGCAGGCACAGGGTCGATGGGCAGGCAGCAAAGGGTCAGGAAACGTTAGACAGGAATGGCAACGGGAAAACAAACAGGGTATAAACGCTCAGAAATGACAGCCGGGGCAATAATCAAGACTTTGCGGTGAAGTGGTGTGTTTGACAGTCCTTTATAGTCCTGGTTATGAGCTGCAGCTGGGTGTGGTGATTAGTGTGGTGTGCTAGGGTGGATGTGTCAACAGGTGATTGGTGTGATGTGAACATGTGACAGACAGGGAGGATTGTGGGAAGTGTAGTCCTGGAACTGACAGGAGCAGGCGATGATCGTGACAGTATGAATGATCATACCCCCCGAAACCCAATTTAGAAATCTTTATATCTAAGACATATTTTTTAGTTTTTTTGTTGTTGTTTTTGTATACTATCATGGGTAAACAGATACTGTTTAGTGGAAGTATAATGATAATGTAGCGGTGAACTACTATGTGTTCTCATTTCCCCCCAGCAGCTACAGCTCCATAAAAATAATAAATCAAGTTAATATAGTATCTAATAAGGACATATAATAATAATAATACTAATGCAATCAATCGTCAATAAATAAAGTTTAACTCACTTGCATAATAATAGTAAATACTATAGTGTTTTGGACCATACTATAGTAAAGTGTAGTATACTGTATACATTATACTATTTACAACACTTTGTTAATTAATGCTTCAGTATACAGTGTATTAACTATGATGAACTGATAAACTGTAATAAATACTGTATAGGCTACTTTAGTTTTTACTACAGTAAACTCTAGTGTATATTGTAGTAATATACCCTATAGTTGTAGAAAACTATAGTATTTGGGTAATTTGTTTATATTACCCTCAACAACTATAGAATTACCACAGCAAATTAAAGTACTTTACTTTAGTATGGTTCAAAAACACTATAGTATTTACTATAAATTACTATAGTAATTTTTTCATCTGGTCCAAGCCATGTCATTTTACAACAGGCGTCCAATCAAAACAGACTTCTGGAAAAACTGAATTGACCAATGACATTTGAAGTTACACTGAAAGTAAAGTCCCACCCCCCGACTGACAAAAATCAAAAGTGTCCGAGCACGCGAGGGCTTGATCTGCGCGCAGAGGAGATGTCATGTGCGCGCGGGTTTAAAATGAGGTCGCAGGCTCCCGTTTCCTCGCGTGCAGATCTGTTATCCTCTCGCGGAAGTGATTTACTGCGCGCAAGCATCAATGTGCGCTTGGTCATTAATGGCATTAAAATGCCGCCATAGAGCCTGCCACAATCAAACCGACAGCAACCAGGGACTGAGCCCAAGATTGTCCCAAAGCCCAAACCCAACGGATTGGTCTGACCAGGTGTGTGAGCTGGCAACATCGCCTGTGTCCCAAAGCTAAAGAAATAACATAATGCAGTCAGTATTTCCAGAGTACTATATGTTTTTGTGTCAATGCAAATGTAAATGTATGTGTGGTAGAAAAAAATAAATACAAATACTCTTGAGATCAAGTTGTTAAAATACATCAGTTAGGGTTAGAGGTGGGTTTAGGGGATAGAATAAAAATCATGTCTATGGAATGTGTGTGTGTTGGTTTTTGTGATTTAGGAGGACTTATGACCTGAATACGCACCAGCATTACAGGGACATTTGGGTTTATATCCTTGTAATTCCTGAAGTGTAGTTGCCATTTTCTAAGTCCCAGAAGCACCCTCTCCAATTTTCGTGGCATGTCCTTACATTGTAACAGTTTAAGAAACTGTTATCATGGTTTTCTTGTAGTTCTTCTTCCTCACCATGAAGGGGGCGCTAGTGAGTTATATGCATAAGTGCATATGCATAAGTGCTGTTTAGTCAGAGAAGGAGTCAGTCTGCTATGGAGATGTAGGAATGGGCCGTTTCTCAAAACCAAGTTCGTAAACTTCGGACTCGCGTCCTTGGTAGTTAGGACTTAGCAAGTGCGACTCAGGAGAACGAACTCCCGTGGACCGAAGTCCGGTGATTCTGCAAATGGAACGGCAGCGTTCTTGATAAAGAGAAGCCAGAGCGAGCTGAGTTGCGTTATGTATATTTTAGCCAAGAATAAAACGAAATTCACTCTGTCTCTTTTCGTTTTATTTAAAAAACAAACTGCAATGTGCATATATTTATAACAAAACGAAATATTAAACAACCCTGCCTCTTTTCGTATATATTTCAAAAATATTAAATGTAATACTATTTGTGCATACTCTGATTAACTTTACTGTAATAAAATGAAATAGGCTATAACATAAAACTAATTGTTTTATGTCATTTTTAATGATCAATAATAGCCATTATAAAAGGTAAGAATATACAATAAGAAATAAAGCAAACAATTTAGTCAAGCGTACAAAATCAGCGCTTTAGTAGGATACAAAAGTTAAATAACCATATAAAGTTATGAAACGTCATGTTGCCCTCAGCCAAAACGGAGCCAGCGGCAAACATCAGAAGGACTAGCTGAGGTAAGGCTGCTCTCGGCTGGGCACATGAGCGCTGAACGTCCGGTGATCGCCTGGATCTCACAACTCCGACAACGTCAGATCAAATTGTCTGAAAGGCGCAATCTTTATCAAGAAACCACAAATTTGAGCTTTAAACCAGCACATTCTCGCCTGAAAACTCTTAAAACTACATATCATGACATAAAAACAGTAATATGTTTAAATTATGCGGGGGTTTCTCCTTTACTATTGACGCTTGCTGGTTAGTGCGAGATGCATTCTGGGATACCTGGCTGTCTCAAGTCTGCACAAGTCACCTCTCGATGCATCCTCGATAAAAGGGGCGGATCAAGAACACATCCGGGAATTTGAACTGAACTTGGCTAGATGCAAACTTTGAATTGGAACAGTACTTGGACAGTGACTGATGACATTTCACAAGTCCACAAGAACAGACAAGTACGCATACTGAGAAACGGCCATGGTCTACCTGATTTTGACTCTCAAGTCACTCCTGTTGAGCAAGTTTATCGCCCAGTATAAGTCATGTTTTTGTTCATGTCATAGTGTATTTACTCACATAATATTGTGGATGTTTTTCTAATTGTACATATTGTCTATTGTAAAGGGGCTTCATGGTTCGTGACTACTAGGGATGGGTAAATGAAGCCTCATGAAGCACTGAGGCTTTCCCCTGACTGTTCCGGGAAAAGATTCAAAGCTTCAAGAGTGTCAAGAACAGCGCCATCTGGTGCTTATTTAAAACATATCAGCCAGAAGCTTTTGGAAGAAGCTCTGTCAGATGACGTAACCACCACACGCTCCACAGTTTCAATGTTATGTGTACAAATAAAAGCCTTACACGTGCGTTTCATTTTTCCATTAAATAAATTAATTTACCCTTTAAAGTGTGACAATAAAATATAATATGACCTTACATGATTTAATATGATGTAATGTACTATTTATCTCTACACACATTCACTAGTGAAAAAGGACACTGTGTTATACTATTATCTGTTTTTAAATGTGCTTATGACACTTTGATAGTGATAGGTTATTTTACATACCTAGTAAGGCAGGAAGCCCTTTTTATGAGGTTTAATATGAACAATCTAATATAGATGTGTAGCCAAAGCTTTTGCATGACAGAGCAACGGTTATAACATACCACAAACATACCACCTGTTTTTTTTTTTTTTTTTTACTATACACAGTTTATCCTCTGAGTTTGAGAGTGCGCCCCTGCAGCCGGGTCGTGGTACTGCACCTGTGTCATCGTAAATTTGTATAATACACACAAGTGTAGGTTTTGGGCCCTGTGATTGGTCAGATCGGTACTGGTAGGCGGGAAATCACGAAAACAAGATCAAAGTCCCTTTAAGACAAGTCATTTCACTCGACGGCCATCTTTGAAATGCTTCTCAGGCATTCAAGTGCAGCTCCTGTCTCTTTGAATGGGGAAACATCAAATTCTCTAAAGCTATTTGCCAAGCTTTCGATTAAGTTTCATATTTGAAATCACCAATGAAATCTGACAACAACTGTCTCATAAATTGTGTTTCTAAAAGCTTGAATAAAAAAAAAAACACAGTTTTTCAGGCTGGATCAAGCCCATGCTCAGTCCTACATGTGCGTCTCTTGTGCCTCATTTCGAAGGCACGCATCTGACTGTTTCTATAGAAACCAGAGCTCCTAATGGCCGCTGCAGTGATGCAATGACTTTACTAATCGGCGATTGGCTCTTATTTAGAAGGCGGGACTTATTCCGCCATTCATGGTGCGTTCAAGTCACGTCGGAAAGATCATATTTACGAGCATGAATGTCACCACAACGTTGTAAATACCAGTGGGAAGCTCGAAAATTTCTTTAAGCTCCGATCTGTACGAGTTGGGGGCATAAAACACACCAGTTATAACCCGCTTGTGATTTTTTTAAAAAACCTTTATTGTGTCTTAAACACGGCAGTTGCTAACAAATTGCTAAAAGGGACTACTTCCTTTGGCGGGGACTTTAGACGTCATAATGACAAATTGGACATTTGGACAGCATTTCTCATGAAAAAGTGGATAAGTATTCATACACAGCGCAGATCATAATCAGCGAGCATGTTTTTAAATAAGGTTGTTTTCTAAATAACTTTTGAGAAGGCTTGGTGGTGGTGGTGACGTTGATCTGTGACCATGGTGCGCTATAGTCCGTTTATAGCCTACTGTTAGCTTTTTATATCTGACGATTTTATTTAGGCTTCAAAATGTATAAATGTTGTGTTAACTTGTAAAGATTATCTTGATAGACAAATCGTGTAAGTGTCATAACCCTTTGTTAAACACAGAGAGCTTATTTTTTGCAATTTTCCAAAAGTCTATGGGAAAAATGCATAGGCTTTCAACTAACTTCCGGGTTGGCCTACAAAAACATGTAATTCCTGAGGTACTCTATTGCACGTTGTACTTTCTCCCATTCAAAACAATTTGAGGCTCTGGTGGCATTAGGAAAAACAATTAAGCTGTGTCAATTTGCAGATGACACTGCCTTATTTGTGAATGATGGGAATGAAATCATTAAAGCAGTGAAATGCATAAAAGATTTTTCAGATGTATCAGGGCTAAGAATGAATGTGAATAAGTCAGTTCTGTTTCCTCTTAAAGACTGTCGTTTAACTACTCTGTAATATTCCAATTGCAAATCAAGTAACATATCTAGGAGTTTTTATATGTAAAGATGAATATCTGCGTAATAGTTTAAACTTTAATCCAATTATTAACAAAACAAATAAGAAGTTTAATATGTGGTTACAATGGGATTTGTCAATTCAGGGGCAGGTGCTTTTGTCAAAAGCCGAAGGAATCTCCAGATCAGTATTTGTCATTATCATTGGACATTCCCCCTAAAGTTACCAAACAATTAGATAAAATGATTTTATTTGGAAAAACAAGCCTCATTATCTGAGAAAAGAAATTTTATGCCATTCCAAAGATCATGGTGGTTTAGAGGTGTTGAGTTATGATGCTTTAAACAATGTATTTAAAATAAATTGGCTTATTCAATATTTAAAACATATAGTATTTGGAATTCCAGCTAGGGCTGGGTCTGCCTCCTCCCGAAGGCAGCGCTTGCAGGTTCACTACCTGATCTCTGAAGGTAGTGGTAGGAACCTTGGGCACATATCCGGGCCGAACTCTAGGCATGATTCGTCGACCGAAAATGTGTGCAGATCCCCTACCCTCTTCAGAGAAGCCAATGCAACCAGAAGGACGGTCTTGAGAGACAGTACTTTTAACTCGACTGCTTGCAAAGGTTCGAAGGGCTGACCCCGGAGAGATGTAAGAACCAGGGTCAGATCCCAAGAGGGTATGGAGGAAGGGCGAGGAGGAACCCCCCTCATGAACCTGACGATCAGATCGTGTTTCCCCAGGGACTTACCCTCAACTGCGTGATGTGCAGCGATAGCGGCAACATACAACTTCAGGGTGGAGGGAGACAGCCTTCACTCCAACCCTTTTTGCAGGAAGGAAAGCACGGATCTGACCGAGCATGATCGGGGGTCCTCTCGGCGAGAGGAGCACCATTCAACTAATAGGTTCCACTTCAGCGTGTAGAGGCTCCTCGTGGAAGGAGCTCTAGCGGAAGTGATGGTGTCTACGACTTGCGGGAGATCACTCAGAACCTCCGCATCCCACCCAGGGACCACACGTGGAGGTTCCACAGGTTGGGAGGTCCTTCCTCAGAGGAATCAGCCAGGGAGGGGCTGTCGCGAGGAGCATGAGGTCCGAGAACCTGGTCCGAGTAGGCCAGTGCGGCGCCACTAACAAGACCTGCTCCTCATCCTCCCTGACCTTGCACAGGAGCTGTGCGAGAAGGCTCACTGGGGGAAAACGCAGCTGTGTGCCAGGGCATCCGTGCCGAGCATGCCGCCGGTCAGGGAATAGAACCACTGGCAGTGGGCAGTTTCTGGGGAGGCAAACAGGGCTACCTGGGCCTCGCCAAAATGCTGCAAATCAGCTGGACCACCTGGGGATGGAGCAGCCACTCGCCCACAAGTGGAGGCTGCCGTGAGAGCTCGTCGGCTGCACGGTTGAGCACACCTGGGACATGAGTGGCATGAAGGGACCTCAGATGCTTCTGACTCCATAGCAAAGAGATGGGGGGGCGAGTTGCGACACGCGACGGGAGCGTAGACCACCTTGATGGTTGATGTACGCAACAGCCGCAGTGCTGTCCGAGCGGACCAGTACATGCTTGTCTGACAGCAGCTCCTTGAAGCGGCCCAGTGCAAGACGTACTGCTAGCAACTCCAGGCAACTGATGCCAATGCAGTTGAGGCCCCGTCCAAAGACCCGACACTGCATGCCCATTGTACGTGGCCCCCCATCCGGTGGCAGAGGCACCTGTGGAGACCACAGTGTGCCTGGACACCTGTTCCAGGGGCACTCCTGCCTGCAGGAACAAGGGGTCCGACCACCGGATGAGGGTGCGGCGGCAGCCCGGTGTCACGGGAACACAGAACGTACCGCGCTGCTACGCCCATCTCGGGACACGGCCGCAGAGCCAATGTTGAAGCGGTCTCATATGGAACAATCCGAGCGGGGTGACCGCGGCTGCAGATGCCATATGCCCCAGGAGCCTCTGAAAGAGTTTCAGTGGGGCCACTGTCCTACGCTTGAGCGTACTCAGGCAGGTCAACACCAACTGTTGACCTGCCATGACGGGCGACCGAGTCTAGCGTGACAGGCGACCGAGTCTAGCTCGAGACCGAGATAAGAGATCCTCTGCCCGGGGGCGAGTTTGCTCTTGTCCACAACTGTTCTCACGAGCTGGCCAGGATCAACCAATCGTTGAGATAGTTGAGAATACGAACACCTTGTTCCTGAGGAGAAAAATGGGCGCCTCCGCAACCTTCGTGAAGACATGGGGTGACAGGGCCAGCCCGAAGGGTAGAACTTTGTACTGATATGCTCGACCCTCGAACGCAAACCACAGGAAGGGTCTGTGGCGAGGCAGAATCGAGACATGAAATTACGCGTCCTTCAGGTCGATCGCTGCAAACCAATCCCGGGGACGGACGCATTCGAAAACGCGCTTCAGCATGAGCATCTTGAACAGCAACTTGTGAAGGTATCGGTTCAAGATGCATGGATCCAGGATTGGCCATAGCCCACTGCCCTTTTTGGTACAATGAAATAGGGGGCTGTAAAACCCAGACTTCATATCGGCTGGATGGACCGGCTCGATTGCATCCTTCGCCAGGAGGACAGCATTCTCCGCCCGGAGAACAGGTGCGTTGTCCAGTGACACCTGAGTGTAGGGACACCCCTGAAAACCGGGGGACGCCGGGGGAACTGAATCGCATAGCCGAGTCTGATGGTACGAATGAGCCAGCTGGACGGGCTGGGGAGCGCTATCCACGCTTCCAGACACCGAGCCAGCGGGACCAAAGGCACCACAGACGCACCGGGGGTGGGGCAGCGAGGCAGAGTACGGGGACCCGACTCGGACGGCATGGGAGCGGCCCGGAGTGTGGTCAGACTCTGCGAGGCAGCAGTGCGTATGGGAGACGGCGCACGGGGCACGGCCTGCACCATCACACTGCCACCTGCTGGCGATGTGAGGGGGGGGGCTGCGGGTGACAAGGCAGGGCCTTGCACGCTGACAGCCACAAGCAGAGTACGGGGACACGACTCAGACGGCATGGGAGCGGCCCGGAGTGTGGTCAGACTCTGCGAGGTAGCAGTGTGAATGGGAGACGGCACATGGGGTGCGGCCTGAACCACCACACTGGAACCTGCTGGTGTAGTGAGAGAGGGCTGAGAGTGGCAAGGCGGGGCCTTGCACACTACCAGCCACACCCTCTTGGGACCTGGAGGATCAGATAACAGTTCTATTCGTGGGTACCGCTGGACTCCGGAGAGCCAGCAGCGGAACAGACCAGAATTCTCCACCCGGCCCTCCTCCGGGGAAAGAACTGTTTACCTTAGCTGCAGGTCGCCATATCCCCAGGGCCGCCTCCTGCTAACCAACTGGGTTGGCTGCGGAGAGAGCGGGGTGGGTTTTAGGCCAGCTTGTGAGATGAGCACATCGAGAAAGTGCACTTTGACGACGACACATCCCAGCAAGACTAGCCAGGGGTGTTTCCGGACCACCATGGTGGACATTGTCTGGCCAGGGGCCTGCGCTATGACCTGCATCATGCGTAGCTCAACCCTGACTCAGAACTACCCACATGCAATGAGTGCTTTGGCCTACCACGGACTTGCTGGGGGCCAAGACCCCGTGAGGGAACGGCGCGGGGCCGGTGGCGCAAGTGTTAATGAGCCTCACCTGGGAGGCGCACCGGCCTTGAGTCCCTCACGGAGGAGCTCCGGGAGCATAAAAGGAGGAGCGACTACCGGGAAGGACGAGAGAGGACCAGGCCTGGACTTTATTTTATGTTTTGTTATGTTTGTGTGTTACTTTCGTTTTGTTCTTTGTTTATTTTGGAATTAAACTTTGTTCGCCGGTTCCTGCCTCCTTCTTCCCATATTTACGAACTTCGTTACATACTAATTATGTAAGTAGCCTATTATTGCCTGTAATTTATCAATTGTTAGTGAAATATGAATGACAAGGTGGCCGCGGGTCCTTAAAAAGTCTTAAAAAGTCTTAAATTCAGATTCGATAAGTCTTAAATATTTTTCGTCGCATTTACCGCAAAAATTTCTATAGTCTGACAGACCCAATGACTGGACAGAAGATTTTTTTTTTTTTTCGCGCGGCGCCATTTGCAGGACAAAGCTCAGCCAAGATACAGGAATATTTGAGCTGTGCACGGATACACATTTTTAAATAAATCTGCTGTGGCAGAGCTACTGCAAGTGATTTTCGGTGCTGGAAATCCATATATCCTTTGTTGAAACAAACCACTGCGTAGTCATGGAGAGCGCAGTTCATGGTTGCTTAGTAACGGCAGACACCACCGGAGCACAAGCTCTTGAGCGCTTTGGAAAGGAGAAAGCGGCGCCGACGCATTTTCTATGCGTTTTTAGACGCGACATATGAACGGTTCCTAAAAAGAGATCAAATGGTTTAACGCGCCAAATGCGAGTAGAATCAGCGCTGAAACGTGTTACTCACCTGGTAACTTTTTTATGAATGCGGTGAGAATTTAATATAAAATTCGCATCGGCTGTGATGTAATTATATAAATAATAGTCTGACGCGCTGCATGCTTGCTGTGTTTTCATTTTCGATTCACTGTAAATGCTACTTTGCTTGTGACGTTTAAATTTGCAACATTCGTCATTAGAATCGTTTTTTAATTCTGTTGTTGTTTACAAACAGAGCTTTCAGTGTCACGTGATCCTTCAAAAATGCTGATTTGCTGCTCAAGAATCATTCACTATTTATTATTATTATCAATGTTAAATGCAGTTTTGCTGATTAACAGTTTTGTGGAAACAATGATACAATTCAAACATTTGTGGTAAGATTTAAAAAAAGAGAAAAAAATAATGAGTGAAGAGTTAAAGATGTTACAAAATATTTCCCTTTAATCTGGGGTGGAAATGGGGGGTAACGCGGAGGGACGGCGTCCCAGGAGTGAATTTCGATCATTAATCATAAAAAGATCGCAATCCGGATTCAAACACCCACGCGATCTTAGCCTACTCAGTGCTCGAAATTAGGCACAACACCTGAACGAACCGGCACTTCTTTAATCTGTAGCGTACCCACACTTTGTCTTGAGTAGCCTACAGGTGTACTCTAATCACAACACCGAAACATACAATCACGCTATTCTTTAATTGTATAAATCGTGCGTTCGGAGCTTTAATAAGCACGAGTGCGAATCAACGCAAGCGCGTTCACCAGCGCGCTCCAAAAGTGTGATAAGATTTGTGCGAGCCGTTCCTATGATAAAATGTGCAACCCATTTGAATTCTATTGAGAAATGTAACGCTATGAGAAAGTCAAATATGATCTAAAGACAGCCACTAAAAGACTAGAATTGGGGATTCCTAGAATTGATCACGTTCTATTGTATTTATTGCGGTACATTTTAACTTTAATATTGGGGAATAGATTTTTTTTTTAAAGAGAGAGAAAATAGTTAACATTGCCCTAAGCATGCAATGAGGAGCCATTTATGGTCTAGCTGTAATTATATCCTTACTGTAACAAATGCTATGGTTAAACAATTACAAGAACTACTTTTTCATAAGGCAAGTACAAGCTAGAATCATGGATCTTCTTGAATTATTGACTAAACATTAGTTTTCCTCATGTGTAAAATGTGTTCTGCTATTTGACAGATGTGCCCATTAGGAAAAACCTGGCTGTATTCCAAGAATTAACATGCTCAGTATATGAACATTTTAAATAGTTTGACTTCCCATGGCACTTTGTAAACAAGTAATTATTAACTATAGCCTGTTACTTTATTGCAGTTATGTTATCAACCAACTTTGCATGCGTGGATCATTTTGCAAAAATAAAGCAGCAAATAAACCTCGAGGGAGCAAACCCAAACTCCTTACAACCGAGGGAGACAACCAGTCCCCCGTCCCAAACAGAAGTGAATAAAATAGAGTAAATTACCCTTTGAAAGTAACTTGATCACATGTAGATGATTGTTAAAAATGTATTTGTCATCGAATCATTCATTACAAAGAATTGTTTGATTGTTTGATGTTGATTCATCTATGAAACAAGTGACATCTTTATAATTGAGTCATTGAATCATTTAATTCAATTAATTCAAAATAATTACTGTTTTTTTGTAAATAGACTGCAGCAACTAACATTATGTCAGAATCTCTTGTAAATTACATGTTATTTTTTTTATGTTGTCTATTTAGAATCACATCAGCTTCCTTGTAACGTAGGGAGTCCACTGGAGGCGAGTGCAGGTAGAACCCAAGTGCAGTTTATTAACATTTATCCAAAACACAAACAGGAACATGAAAACAGACGTGGCGTGACACGACTTAGACAGCAGATTACACAAACAAAGCTAGACAAGATAACAAATGGAACATGAGGGCTATAAATACAACAACTGAATGAACACATGACTGAGACAACCAATGGGGAAGTGACACAAGGAACATGAGAACCAATGACCAAACAGAACTGAAAACCACATGACTATAAACAACCAATGAGACTATGACACATGGACTAAGGGAGAACATGAGGAGCAAGGAAACATGACACAAAGGGTGCTTCTCAATTCTTATTTGTGCATCCTCATTTCCTTTCCTTTCCTCGCGTCTTAGCTCCACCCCTCCAGGATGCGAGGGAAGGACGCAAGGAAAAGACGAGAGGACGGAGGAATTGAATCAAGTGAAATGATAAATCCTCACTCCCTTTAGTGTCACTTCAAAGCGTCATCAGCTGCGCTCGAGGGATCTACCCACATGTTGTTAAAGTTTGGTTATTTAAAAAAATATAATAAATATTAATAAAGCAAGATGCCTAGTTGAAATATATGAGATATAAAGTTTATTTAATCTGTAAAAGTAAAGCATACATTTAAATTATTGTGACAGATAAGAAGGGGGAGGAGAATTTATGCGTGCGTCAGGTTACTCGATGAAAGACTTCTCTAAAGGATGCACCTGTGTATCCTCGCTCATAACTTCTCAGGAAGCCTCCTCACTCCTCGTTCCTCGCCTCCTCGCGGTGCAATTAGAGAACTGAGATGTCCTTCAAGATGGCTGAGCTCGATCGTTTTCCGGGTCATAGGATGGAGGACGGAGGAGCGAGGAGACGAGGAAGGATATTGAGAAGCACCCAAACAAGCAACATGAAACAAACTACAAAATAAAAGACATGAAATCAAAAACATGAACACAACCACTCGTGACATATCCCCCCCCCTCTAAGGGCAGCTCCTGACACCCAATATGAACTAAACACTAAACTATAGTTCAGGAGGGTGGTCTTGGGGGAGGGATGGTGGGCCAGGCCTGTGCAGAGGAATCGGGGGACCTGGGCAAGGCAGAGGCGGGCCTGGGCCGTGGAGCGTGGGAGCTAGGGCAAGTTTAATTAGAGGGGACTCAGGGGTGGCGGTCTTGGGGCGAGACATTGGCGTGGCGGCCTTGATGACGATGCGGCCGACGGGCTCGTGTGCAAAGTGGCCGGCGGGCTTGAGTGCAAAGCGGCCGGCTCGAGATGCGACACTGGCGTGGCAGGCATGGCAGACATGGCGGGAGCAGGCATTGGCGTAACATAAATAATCCCAGACATGAACATGGGGGCATGAAGACAGTCAGGTGTGGTGGATACTGTAGGGTTGTGGGGCTCCTCATCCGCAGCAACTACAGTAAACGGTGAACCAGCCAGCAAAAGTGCATGATCAATATATTATTCAAGTGATAAATGAATTCTTCCCCCAGGCATTCGAGAACGTATAGGTTCACTGAGTCCATAGCGAAAAATGTCTTTAAGTGCCACGTCATTAAAATCCAAACAGTGGCACGCGTCACAAAAGTCCTAAATGTTCTAAAAAGCGATTACCTTGGCTGAGGTGAACTGCTGGGTTCATGGTGGCGGTCTAGCTTTCTGTAACGTAGGGAGTCCACTAGAAGCGAGTGCAGGTAGAACCCAAGTGCCGTTTATTAACATTTATCCAAAACACAAACAGGAACCGGAACCGGAACAGGAACAGGAACAGGAACAGGAACAGGAACATGAAAACAGACTTGACTTAAACAGACACTCACCTGTTGCACAAACAAATCTAGACAAGATAACAATGGAACATGAGGGCTATAAATACAACAACTGAATTAACACATGACTGAGACAACCAATCGGGAAGTGACACAAGGAACATGAGAACCAATGACCAAACAGAACTGAAAACCACATGACTATAAACAACCAAAGAGACTATGACACATGGACTAAGTTCCAGTTCGGTTTTTAAATGCCCTTCCCTCGCTAACTTCACTCGGTCTCGTTGACTCGGATGTACGTCATTGCTTACGTTGCACGAGTGCCCACTTCTGGCGGAACCTTTGTATGGGCTGAACTGGAACGCCCTAAGCCCTTGATTTGTACAGCTTATTTATAACCACTTCCCTTTTTCTGTGCTTCTAATATGTAAAGCTGCTTTGAACAATTACCAATTGTTAAAAAAGCGCTATATAAATAAATTTGACTTGACTTGACTTGATCACTTGGAATCTGCAATGGAGCTGATTTATAATTTATTTTTTCCCCTTGCAAAATTGTTTAATACAGCATTCTATATGTATATATGTGTATTTTAAATGTTTAAAAAATAATTAATATATCATAGAGTTGTTTGTGGTGGGGTAAATTAAACGCAATATGCGGTGACATCACAATCGTGTTGCATTGTGGGTTATGGAGCTGCCTGAAGTGTACATATGAAGTAGACTCGCTAAGTCAAAATCGAGGAAGCGAGGGTCTGTCCATATAAACTTCCCTCGTCCACTTCACGAAGTGGAACGCACTTCAAAATGGCGGCAAGGATTCCCAGAGGGGAAGTGTTTAGGGAAGTTCGCGAGTGCGTGTCTAAAACCGAACTGGAACGCAGCCCAGGACACATGGACTAAGGGAGAACATGAGGAGCAAGGGAAACATGACACAAACAAGCAACATGAAACAAACTACAAAATAAAAGACATTAAGTCAAAAACATGAACACAAACACCCGTGACATTCCTTTTGCATTAAAACTGGATTCCCCTTTAAATGTGTAATTGTTGATTTTCAAAGTATACTAAACTGAGAGGTAGGTCATCCAAAACATTCAGTTTTCTTTAACCTGAAGACAATTGTATTTAAAATGTCTGTGACCTGTTCAATTCAGTATGCACCACATATGCAAATTCCTAGACAATGTATCTTTAATTTGGCAAAAATCAAACAGGTAATTTTCTTCAAGCAAATATTCTGTTGAATGAACATGTTTGTGCCACATACAATTCATAAATGTTGTTCATTGACCTTTCATGTGCCTGCTTGATAATTAAGAAAATATTTTTTGAGGAAACATGAAATAGGCCTGTTTAATGTTAGCATATTATATAATTATATAATATTTAAATACACCTGAAAAGTCAATGAAAGTAAAGAAAAAAAAAAAAAAAAAAAACTTCCCATAGAGTCCCCCAGTGGATCTTATCCATTTCCAGCATTTGATAAATACATGTAATATAATTTCAGATAAATTCATGTAACAATTTCAGATAAATACATGTAATATAATTTCAAATAAATGCTGTTCATTGAACTTTCTATTTTTTTTAAAGAATTCTGATTCTTTAAAAAATATAATAAAAAAATAATAAAATATATCACCATTTCCACAAAAATATGATGCAGCAAAACTGTTTTCTAACATTGATAATAATCATAAATGCAAATAATCATATTAGAATGATTTCTGAAGGATCATGTGACACTGAAGATTGGAGTAATGATGCTGATAATTCAGCTTTGCATCACAGGAATAAATTACATTTGATAATATATTAAAATAGAAAACTTTTTTATTTGTAAGAATATTTCACAATTTTTTTTTTTTTTTATTGTATTTTTGATCAAATAAATGCAGCCCCATTGTTTCCAAACTTTTCGCAGGTACTTTAAATGAGTCTAGCCCTCAAGGTTACTATTATCGGACATGAACCACGTCGGAAAGGCAAAGGGGGAGGTGTTGCTGTAATTTATAGTAATATCTTTAGCATTACTCAAAAGTCAATTAAAATTCCTTCGAAGTAATGGTGCTTTATGTAACATTATGTAATGAACTGGCTACCTCTTATTAAAATAACACACCTGATCCTAGAGAATTAGTCAATTTCAGGCTGATCTCGAATCTACCTTTTCTGTCAAAAATACTAGAAAAGGTAGTACCATCACAACTATACTTCTTCCAGTCAGGATTTAGACTGTACCATAGTACTGAGACTTCTCTCATTAGAGTTACAAATGATTTGCTCTTATCAGATCGGGGTTGTATCTCTCTATTAGTGTTACTGGATTTTAGTGTTGCATTTGACAATATCAATCACAACATTCTTTTAAATAGATGTAAGATCAACAGATCCTCAGATACTCTGATCTCCTGAGATATGGACAGCACAAACACATACAGCCATTTGTCTCCACACCCCACAGAGTGAAGTTGCGGGAAAGCTTCTTTCCATCCTGTCCTTCCTTCACATTTGCTCCTTCTCCCCCACTTCCTTCCCTTTACACATTCTTCCCATCACTCAGTTCACTTAAAAAGATTATAACAAATTATAATGTTCTGTCAATGCAAGTGAATTAACAGTCATGTTTGGTATCGTTTGAAATGTCTCAGTGCAACTGGTACAATGGTCTTGTCTACATGAAAGTAAACCAAAGGTATTAAAGGTTTTAAGAGTTTAGGGATACTTTGGTTGCATGGGTGTGTCCCTTTCCCAGTGTCCTTCATCCAAATTACCTCCTGTTCCACAGCAAGGTGCGCACCCCCGAGGTCTGTGACCCTAGTCAATGCAAATTCTGATTGTAAGTTCATGCCCCACATTGGGAGATGTTTTGTCTTGGTCTGAGTATTTAAAGAAATGTTGCAAAAGGCTTGGGCGACTCTGTATTCAGATGAAGCCCACATGTGTATTTTTCATGTCAGGTATGCATCTTACTCTATTTCTGAGCATTTGATGTTTTGTATTGACCACCTTTGAATTGATTATGTAATTTGCATGATACATTTACCTGACTAATAAATGGTCACATTTGATTTTATTCTGACTTACTCTGAAATTATTGACTTCAGTAGATTACGATGTATCCATTGTTACCGCAAATCTGTGTCAGGTTAGTAATGGACTAAAGTCCAGTTGAGTGGAGCATAGGGCACACCAACTGTGATTTTAGAGCTCCGACTAACGCTTGGCATTAGTTCAAGTGTACTTAGACTGTAAAGGCTAAAATGGAATTTCCGTTTAGGACAACAAAATGTTGATCGACCAACCTAAATAGGGTGAGCCTTACCTCTGTTTATTGTGATGTTACTATAGCTAAGTGTACATGGGAAACCATGGCATAACCAAACCAAACCAAAGCTGCTATACTTCCGGTTCCGGTTCAACGCTGCTCAACGCTGCTGCCTGCTGTCTGACCTACGCTCGGAGCTTTGTGGAGTTTATCCTAAAATCCTTCTCTTTATTCCTATTCACATAATATAACTTTCTTGTTTTTCACTAGATTACTTTACCTATTGCATAGTATTACTAAACAGAACGATTTATTACTAGTAATCTACCAGCGTAGTCACCTAGTGTCAGCCATAGCCCGCTAGCCTGCTAGCTACCGTCTATTTTTTCCTCTAAACTAACCTTCTTTGTCGATCTAATGGTGGATTTATCCGATGTATGTTATTCTGATCTGTCCTCGCCAGATCGGGAAGCTGTGGAGACTTTGCTGCCCGGCATTCATAGATCTACCATGAGGTACAGCGTCCCGCACATCACCCTTGCCCCAGGCACCAGCAAGCGACCGAGACATCCAGCTAGCGAGTCCCGTGTGCGATGCAGTTTTTCGGACGGCGTTAGTGATCAAGTTCATCAAACAACTGTGGGGAGTCAGACTACTCTACAAAAACACGGTCAGTCATGTCCGACGATTATCATGTGTATTGCTCGATTGCTCCTGTCTGCCTCGCTGCTGGTGTTTGCGTCTCAGTATAGCCTTGTTTTCTCTTACTTTTATTGAATCTCATACTTTTATTCATTGTTGCTTGTATTACTATTATTGCCTACCACATTAATCTGACGCTGCTAGCTTGTAATCTTTGAATCTAAATCGCTGTTACAGCGCGTTTGCATCTCGCTTGTTAACGTGTTATCAGTCTCGCGCGCTCCTTTTTTAACGCGTTCATCAAACAGCTGGTGTTTGCGTCTCCGTATAGCTTAGTTTTCTCTTACTTTTATTGTTTTTTGATTATATTATTATTGCCTACCACATTAATCTGACATCGCTAGCTTGTAATCTTTGAATCTAAATCGCTGTAACGCGGTTGGATCTTGCTGGTTAACTTGTTATCAGTCTCGCGCGCTCCTTTTTTAACGCGTTCATCAAACAGCTGTGGTAGCTCGGATCGGATCAGTCTACAAACACGGTGAGTCATGTCATCCTCTCCCTCAGTCATCTTTTGCACAGTCTGTAACATGTTTAGTGTAGCTCTCTCTGTCAGCGACGAGGGATTTACATGTCATAAATGTAGGGAAATAGTCAGGCTGACAAGAGAATCTCAGAATTAGAGACACGCATCCAAACTTTAATCGAGGATAGTACGAATGTAGGGGCCTCAGATACTGTTTTGGATGCCACTAGCTTAGTGAACTCTGTACATTGTTCGGTTCCGGCTGTAGAGCCCACGCAGCAGGGCACTTGGGTAATGGTGAGGCGGCCTAGCCGTGGAAAACACCACTCTTCCGTTCCAGTAAGAACATCAAACAGGTTCTCCCCACTCAGTGACGCACCCACTGAGAATTCTGTTGAAAGTGCCCTAGTCATTGGCGATTCTATTACACGGAACGTGAAAATAGTGACATCAGCCACCATAGTCACATGTTTGCCGGGAGCCAGAGCACCTGACATCAAAGCAAATTTAAAAGTGCTGGCTAATGCTAATCGTAAATACTCTAAAATTATTATTCATGTCGGCACAAATGATGTTCGACTTCGCCAGTCGGAGATCACTAAAATTAACATTAAAGAGGTGTGTGAACTCGCAAGTACAATGTCAGGAGAAGTCATTTGTTCTGGCCCTCTTCCTGTTCGTCGGAGTGATGAGATAGTTAGGAGATTTTCATCACTCAATGGCTGGCTGTCTAAGTGGTGTCCACAGAATAATATAGGTTTCATAGACAATTGGAAAAGCTTTTGGGGCAGACCTGACCTGTTGAAAAGAGATGGTATTCATCCGTCCCGGGATGGTGCTGCTCTTCTCTCTAGCAATATGGCACATAGTCTTAGAACTAAAACATGACAAACTGGGGCCCAGGACATGAAGCAGACAGACTGGCTAAACCGACCGTCTGCTAGCTGCCTCACGTTAAAGAAGTCAGATAATTCCCAACACATAGAAACTCTCGCACCTAGATATTATCACATAGAGACTGTGTCTGTACCCCGAATTAATAAAAACAAAAAAACTTCCAAACCCATGTAATAGTAAAAATTTAATTGATGTTCAACAAATAAAAAATAGAGATAATAATGATAAACAAATGATAAAGCTTGGGTTGTTAAATATTAGATCACTTTCTTCAAAAGCACTTATTGTAAACGATATTATCACAGACAATAATCTAGATGTGCTGTGTTTGACAGAAACCTGGCTAAAACCGGACGATTACATTACTTTAAAAGAGTCTAGTCCTCAAGGTTATGATTATCAACACAATCCTCGACAGAAAGGCAAAGGGGGAGGTGTTGCTGTAATTTATAGTAATATATTCAGAATCATTCAAAAGAATTTCAAATATAATTCCTTTGAAGTGATGGTGCTTTATGTAACATTATGTAAGTTGACATTTGTGCTGGCTACTGTATACAGGCCACCAGGGCACCATACTGACTTTATCAAAGAATTTGCTGATTTTCTATCAGAGTTAGTACTGGCTGCGGATAAAGTCCTTGTTGTTGGTGATTTTAATATCCATGTAGATAATAATAAAGACGCATTTGGATTGGCATTTGCAGACATTTTAAACTCTATTGGAGTTAGACAACACGTGTCAGGACCCACTCATTGTCATAATCATACCCTAGATCTAATACTGTCGCATGGAATTGATATTGATGCTGTTGAAATTCTACAGCAGAGCGATGATATATCAGATCATTATTTAGTCTCGTGTATACTACAGTTAGCCAAAGCTACAAAACCACCACCCAGCCATAAATATGGTAGAACCATCACTTCTACCACTAAGGATTGCTTTATAAATAATCTCCCTGAGCAGTTTCATCGCCTTAGAAGAACTCGATGCTGCAACAGAAACTATTGGCTCTCTCTTTTCCAGCACATTAGATGCAGTCGCTCCTTTACGTCTAAAGAAGATTAAGGAAACTAATCCAACGCCGTGGTATAATGAGCACACTTGGGCTCTATAACGAGCTGTGAGAAAAGCCGAACGTAGTTGGAAGAAAACAAACTAGAAGTTTTTCGCCTTTCGTGGAAAGAAAAAATGATTGAGTACAGAACGGCTATAAGAAATGCTAGATCTACTTATTTTTCAAATCTTTTAATAGAAAACAAACATAATCCTAGGTATTTATTTGACACAGTGGCTAAATTAACTAGAAACAGAGATTCAACTGCTGACGTTTCCAAAGAGCACAGCAGTAATGACTTTATGAACTTCTTTACTTTCAAGATTGACAATATTAGAGAGAAAATTAAAAACATGCAACCGTCTACAGTTTCGCTTCAGACAGTGCAGTGTCCCTGAGGTAAAACTAGAATCATTCGCCGCTATGGGAGAGGAAGAATTATCTAAACTTATCAAATCATCAAAATCAACGACATGTATGTTAGACCCAATGCCAACTAAACTACTGAAATAAATGCTTCCAGAGGTCGTAGGTCCACTTTTTGATATAATTAATTCATCCTTAACACTAGGATACGTGCCAAAAACTTTTAAGCAGGCTATTATTAAACATCTTATTAAAAAACCTCAACTAGATCCGAGAGATTTAGTAAATTACAGGCCAATCTCGATTCTACCTTTTCTGTCAAAGATACTAGAAAAGGCAGTTTCAACACAACTGTGCTCCTTTACTATAACTATATTGGCATTAGTGGAATTGCTTTGGCATGGTTCAAATCTTACTTATCTGACCGTTATCAGTCTGTAGTAGTTAATGAAGAGATGTCGTATCGATCACAAGTTCAATATGGAGTACCACAAGGCTCAGTACTAGGACCGTTGCTTTTCACTCTGTACATGCTGCCCTTAGGAGAGATAATTAGGAAGCATAGTGTTAGTTTTCACTGCTACGCTGACGATACTCAGCTCTATATTTCCTCGCGCCCTGACGAAAATCACCAATTCGCTAAATTAACAGAATGTATAGCTGATATAAAAAACTGGATGACCAGTAATTTCCTACTACTAAATTCAGGAAAAACAGAGATTCTAATTTTTGGACCGAAAACTTCTTCACGCAATAATCTAGAATACTGTCTAACACTTGATGGCTGCTCTGTTAAGTCTTCGTCGTCAGTTAGGAACCTGGGTGTGCTCTTTGATACCAATCTTTCATTTGAAGGCCATGTTATTAGCATCTGTAAAACTGCATTCTTCCATCTGAAAAATATATCTAAACTACGACATATTCTCTCAATGAAGAATGCAGAACAGTTAGTTCATGCGTTCATGACCTCAAGGCTAGATTACTGTAACGATCTACTGGGTGGTTGTTCCTCCCGCTTGATAAATAAACTACAGCTCGTACAAAATGCAGCAGCTAGAGTTCTTACTAGAACTAGGAAGTATGACCATATTAGCCCAGTTCTGTCATCACTGCATTGGCTTCCTGTTAAACATCGTATAGATTTTAAAATCTTGCTAATTACTTACAAAGCACTAAATGGTTTAGCTCCCCAGTACCTAAGTGAGCTCTTAATACATTATAGTCCTTCATGTTTATTGCGATCTCAGAATTCAGGCCAGCTGATAATACCTGGAATATAAAAATCAACTGCAGGCAGTATATCCTTCTCCTATTTGGCACCTAAACTCTGGAACAATCTTCCTAGCATTGTTCGGGATGCAGACACACTCTGTCAGTTTAAATCTAGACTAAAAACGCATCTCTTTAACCTGGCATACACATAACACATTATCAATTTATATTTTCATATCCGTTAAAGGATTATTAGGCTGCATAAATTAGGTCAGCCAGAACCGGGAACACTTCCTATAGCACCAGATGTACTAGTTACATCAGAAGAAGAATGGCATCTACGCTAATATTAGTCTTTCTGTTTATTCCGAGGTTTACCATAGTCAACCGGATCTGGGCCGTATCCAGCTGAGACCAAGGACTGGTGCCATGACACGACCACAACACAGCCCTGAAGTATCAGCAGAGATCGAGTCAACTAGATCATCCATTGTGAAGGCCTCATCGGCATGACAGCCAGTAGCACAGTTCCTCAACAGACCGTCCATACCGGCGTGATGAATACGATCCTCAACTGGACACGACCACAACGCAACCCTGAAGTATCAGCAGAGATCGAGTCAACTGGATCATCCATTGTGAAGGCCTCATCGACATGACAGCCAGTAGCACAGTTCCTCAACAGACCGTCCATACCGGCGTGATGAATACGATCCTCAACTGGATGGAACTCAAATAAATACTTTGATTGTTGCGATCCTATCAGAATTATGATAGCAACCTGATTGTAACAAAGCACTGTTCGCCAGAGGAGAACTGGCCCCCCGACTAAGCCTGGTTTCTCCCAAGGTTTTTTTTTTCTTCTCCATTTTAACACCTATTTGCCACTCGTTTGCCACCTGATGTCACTCGATAAACCAAATAAAGACCAAAATAGACCAAATAAAGCTGTTTTGACACAATCTGCATTGTAAAAAGCGCTATATATATATATATATATATATATATATATATATATATATATATATATATATATATATATATATATATATATATTTATACCTTTATTTAAAGGTGACTTGACTTGACTATCATTTATTTTTTTCAGTGACTTTTTCTCATTTAGGGTCATGAACATGCATGCAAAGTTTCAACATGCTGATATTTGGTGAAATGTGCATACAGAAATTTTATACGTTCGTACTGTTCATGAGTCAATTTGACCCATATATACAGACATTCAAAAGCAACTGTACAGACCCAAAATACACTTTTGAGTTGTATGTTAGAACTCAACTCCTCCTTTATTTTCAAGGTTTGTGAAAATATAAAGTTGTTTTACCTGTTAATTGTCTGTCCAACTTTTTGAGCATATAGATATGAGAATGACTTTTGTCACTTAAATTGTTAAAAATACTTGAATACTTTAGAGAACAGACTTAAGTTTGGTATCTTTTTAAAAAGGAACACTTCACAGATTATTGTAGAAGTAAAAGTAAAGTTTAAAAAAGTTATAGAAGTTTATGAAAATTTAAAATATATTTTATATAAAACATTTATTTTATAAAACATGTTCAACTCTAAAACTTCAAGAAAATCAAAGCTAAAAATCTGAGCAAGTTTTGTGCCAAATTTTAGGTTGATATCTCAAAAAAAGTACTTTCAGTAAGATTTTATGTGCGCAGAACCAACCTTTTTCACAGACTCCACTGGTGTACATATAAGGACTCTTAGATTTCCATATATGGTTTGAGTGATCTGAACCATATTGTTCCATACTTTTCAAAATATTTATGAAGTAGACATCCTGTTCAGAAGAAGTTTGTGCGGTAATGTTAATTTTTGATTTGAATTCAATCCCTAAAACACATATAAAAAACATATGGAAAGAATCAGACCGTGTGTTATTTGGCACCACATCACAAATGAAGAATCTATGGCTATTTATCTATTGCTCTGTCATTTCTTTTGAAATTCAGTCACATATAAAAACTAGAGTCTGAAAGCTTTCAAATGATATATAATTGGTCAAGATTACTTTAGGTTTAACATTTTTATAAATCATAAATTCAGATATTCTTTGTAATGTGTGAAAAGTATTGATATTAAAAGTTAATTATTTGTAAATGGTATGTTTTTTTTTTTTTTTCACAGTGTGATTTTTAGGGAATTGTATTGAATCCAATTAGGGTCAATTTGACCCGGACCACACAGGGAGTCACCAGAAATTGAACAGTTAACAAGGGTTAATAAAGGATGTATTGATCTTGCGATTTAGCATGTTACTAAAACAGTATTTTTAAATTGGTATGAGATTATTTTTAAAGTTTTAAATGGGACTTCATACACACTGAACCTTTAATACCGCATAGCAGCAAATGCACAGCTTTTGGAGGTGCAAGTTAGAGAAGAAAGCTTTATAAAGGCAAAATATAACTTCAAAAGGCTGAAGTGAGTGTGCAGTTATATTTTGCTGAGCCATTATTGCTATCTGCCCATTTCACGGCATGATTTCTCAGCTGCCACAAATACTGCCACAAAAATTACGCTCAAATGCCATTTTCCATGAATACAACCCAGCAAAAACTTTAAACAACCACAACTGTCAAATAATAAGTTTGGAATGAAAATACATGACATATGTTATTAGAGATATGACTTTCCTTAGTGTGATACATGGGAATCCATATTTTATGTACTGTTCATCATACTTCCATCGTTTTGATGCACCCAGGCCTTTGGTTTTTGCAATTAATGCCCTCTGTGTGGAAGGCCCTGTTGATGTGGAGGGTTTGCCATCAGTTTGGTGAAGACATACAGGTTCAGTCTGGAACTCTTCTTTTTTTGTCAGTCAGCTTAACCATTTAACCATCACTGGTATTCTACCTCCTCCCCTACAGACTACCCTAGAACATTCATCAGTTTTCATAAACTTTTTTCAAACCACAATTTTTGAAATATTTCTTTAAACAAACTAGCAATGGTGGATAGGACCACAGAGACACAGTGTTACTTTTTTTTTCTTTAGGAAAATAACTTATAAGTGGGTTTTATTTGACTTTTTATACAAACCCAATTCCAAAAAAGTTGGGACACTGTACAAATTGTGAATAAAAATAGAATGCAATGATGTGAAATTTTTAAATTTTTAAATATTTTATTTTATTCAGAATACAACATAGATGACATATCAAATGTTTAAACTGAGAAAATGTGTCATTGTAAGGGAAAAATAAGTTGATTTTAAATTTCATGGCATCAACACTTCTCAAAAAAGTTGTGACAAGTGCCACTGTGTGGCAACCCCTCTTATTTTTATAACAGTCTGCAAATATCTGGGGACTGAGGAGACAAGTTGCTCAAGTTTAAGAATAGGAATGTTGTCCCAACTGTCTTAGGTCTTCTTTGTCGCATCTTCCTCTTTATGATGCGGCAAATGTTTTCTATGGGTGAAATATCTGGACTGCAGGCTGGCCATTTCAGTACCCGAATCCTGCTTCTATGCAGCCATGATGTTGTAATTGATGCAGTATGTGGTCTGGCATTGTCATGTTGATGCAAGGTCTTCCCTGAAAGAGATGACGTCTGGATGGGAGCATATGTTGTTCTAGAACTTGGATATACCTTTCAGCATTGGTGGTGCCTTTCCAGGTGTGTAAGCTGCCCATGCCACACGCACTCATGCAACCCCATACCATCAGAGATGCAGGCTTCTGAACTGAGCGCTCATAACGACTTGGGTTGTCCTTGTCCTCTTTAGTCCGGATGACATGGCGTCCCAGTTTTCCAAAAAGAACTTCAAATTTTGATTCGTCTGACCACAGAACAGTTTTCCACTTTGCCACAGTTCATTTTAAATGAGCCTTGGCCCAGAGAAAATGCCTGCGCTTCTGGATCATGTTTAGATATGGCTTCTTGACCTATAGAGTTTTATGGCACGGTGGATTGTGTTCACTGACAATGTTTTCTGGAAGTATTCCTGAGCCCATGTTGTGATTTCCATTGCAGTAGCATTCCTGTATGTGATGCAGTGCCGTCTAAGGGCCCAAAGATCACCACAGGCATCCAATATGGTTTTCTGGCCTTGACCCTTACGCACAGAGATTGTTCCAGATTCTCTGAATCTTTGGATGATATTATGCACTGTAGATGATGATAACTTCAAACTCTGCAATTTTTCTCTGAGAAACTCCTTTCTGATATTGCTCCACTATTTTTCGCGGAAGCATTGGGGGAATTGGTGATCCTCTGCCTATCTTGACTTCTGAGAGACACTGCCACTCTGAGAGGCTCTTTTTATACCCAATCATGTTGCCAATTGACCTAATAAGTTGCAAATTGGTCCTCCAGCTGTTCCTTATATGAACGTTTAACTTTTCCAGCCTCTTATTGCTTCCAGTCCCAACTTTTTGGGAATGTGTAGCTCTCATGAAATCCAAAATGAGCCAATATTTGGCATGACATTTCAAAATGTCTCACTTTCAACATTTGATATGTTATCTATATTCTATTGTGAATAAAATATTAATAATAAGTTTATGAGATTTGTAAAGGATTTAATTTTTCCTTTTTTATTCACAATTTGTACAGTGTCCCAACTGTTTTGGAATCGGGTTTGTATAAGCTGTGTTAAAATACAAAATATTTTAACAACCAAAAAATTGCACACTTCACTTTTAACAAATGTAAATTTCCCTCCTCTCATTGTATGTGTGCTCTGACCCAATGTTACCTTTTGCTGTTAACCCTAAAACATCCTGACTGATGACTAAACTATGTAGTTCTGCATCAATAACCTGCAGATATGGCAGTTTCAGTCTAACTGTCAAACAGTTGGGTCTGTATTTTTTTGTGTATGTGTTGTCTTTGTTTTAGACCCTTGGCTTCTTTTTAGTGTGCATTGGAAAATTCGTTATATATTTGTGGTTTGGTCTGGCATTTCCTTGAATCATCAGGCCTCTTCAGATGTTGCATCAATGGTGTCACATAAATGAAGATCAGATGAGGGTTCTTGAGATGAGAGTGCAAGATGATATAGATATTAGTTCAGACCTTTACCACATTACTGAAATCAGTTTAGAGCTACTTCCCAGCACAAGTTTCAAAAAATGAGAGAACTAGATTACATTTTTGTGTAACTAACCTTGATAAGCAGGTATCAAAGATGTGCATGACATTGGTTCCTTTGGTGATTCATTGACAGCTTCCTGTTAATCTAATGCTTATACTGGATTGCTACAATGCTAGTCGTTTGTGTGTGTTTGCTAGGGTGTTTTTGGATGGATGCTCTGCTATAACAGATCAAGACTTTTGGAATATATATTACTGATTCTTATTTTTACCCACAGTGGGTAAAAGCTGTAGTTACTGCATTGTTAAATTGCAGTGGCATTGCTAGGTTCTTGCTATGGATTTCTGTGTAGTTACTGGTTGCTTACTGGCCCAAATCAAAAGGGCCTACATCAAAATCTGTATGATATTTTAGTCCCTACGTATTTGGTCCCAATCATATTTGTCCTTCATTTAAAAACTGCATGTTGTGTTTACTTTTGTTATCTTTGATTAATATTTAAATTTGTTTGATGATCTGAAACATTAAAGTGTGACAAACATGCAAAATAATAAAAAAATCAGGCAAACACTTTTTCACACCACTGTTTGTGTTCTTTGATTTCTTTACAAAGTTTACAAAGTCGTTCAGATTCTGCCGTTTTCTGTTACACAATATAAATGCGTGCACGCTCCTTTCAATTATGAAATGCGTTGGAATAATTTTTCATCATGACATGATTAATGTATGGAAAACCTAAATTGGTAGATTAAGAACTTTATTTATGATTTGCGATTGTACTTTTGTTGAATAAATCACAAAAAATCAATGTTGTGTGCACTACCATTGATAGAGGCTAAAGTGAAAGTGGTTTTAAGTTACTATGAATCCATTTGAAGCTTATGCCTTTCAAAAGCATCACAGACCTTTACAGGTGCTGGTCATATAATTAGAATATCATCAAAAAGTTGAAAAGTCCTTTCTTTGTATTGGTCTTAAGTAATATTCTAATTTTCTGAGGAACTGAATTTGGGATTTTCCTTAGTTGTCAGTTATAATCATCAAAATTAAAAGAAATAAACATTTGAAATATATCGGTCTGTGTGTAATGAATGAATATAATATACAAGTTTCACTTTTTGAATGGAATTAGTGAAATAAATCTTTTTGATGATATTCTAATTATCTGACCAGCACCTGTAAATATTGTGCGGGAAACAGAAATCCAATTTGTTATCCAGATATAGAAACCACTTAATGTGAACAAATGTAAACACACCGTTTCCTGATTGGCTAGTGATCCAATCTGCTTGATTGGATCACAGTGATCGGATGTTAATGCCAAGTGTAAATGCAGCCCACTCAGAGTCAGTTACCATGGTAACTTACTCTGTGAACCTAACCTGGTCAGGAGCAGGTTTTCTTCGGTAAACCCAGAGTTTCTTTCGGTCTCCTCCCCCTTTATAAAGCGTAAGCAATGTTTAAATTCTTCATTCATTCACACTGCAAAAATGCTTTCCTTGCGGAGTATTTTTGTTTTATTTAAAGTACAAATATCTAAAAATTCTTAAATCAAGATGCAAGATGTCACACAAGGTTAAAAAAAAACATGCGTTATTCACCACCGTCAGGCAGTAGTGTGTAAGACTCATAAAACTAACTTGTGACGCGACAAGGTCCGGGTCCCCCTTTTCTCCCTTTTCCCATCAGATATCACATCAGAAAGGCATTTATTTTCCATTGAAACAAAGAAAATGTTCTAAAAGTGGAATTAAAGTGCCTAACCTCTGTTAAATAATGATAAAAGTATTTATAATTTTAATAAATATAATCCTTTTGACTCTGTTATTACTGCATCCTGTTAATGTACAAGGTGCAAATAGTATGTATCTGCCAGTATGTATCTAATTACTATTTACTCTTATTGCAAAGAATATGCTATTTCCACTTAGTGTACATAGCTGCTATTGTATTTTTCTTACCCCATTGACAGATAATTTGCAAAATAAAAAAAATGCACCTAAATTTTTACATTTATTTTTGCCTGTGGTATACCATGAAAATGATTATTAGTTCAATAACCTTCCATTCTTTTCATAGTCGTAGTGGACGCGCTTAACTCAAGAGTCAACCTACTTTGTTGAATTAACTCAGTTCAACTGTTCTGAAACTGAAAACTCAGAATTTCTCATCTCAGAGTGTTAACTGAAAGTTTAAGTTTTAAGTCAGAGTTGGTTGAACCTCTTTATTGAAACCCCAGGAACAGTGTGGGAAACATTGGGCTAGAAGTATGGGAAGAGTACTTTTTTTTGTACAAAATCAGAGGAATTTCAGAACATAAACCGCTGTGAATCAGGTTGTTTGCTCTAGTGTTGAGGGTCTCATCTCATCTGTTTCTCACTATTCCAGCTTTCAGAAAAGTCCTCTGTGTAGACCACAAAACAAGTGTTCAGTGAGATGGAGAGAAGTGAAAGCTGTGCAGATGTGGAAACAGATGAAAGAGATTTGAGAACACTGTGGCTCTTCATGCATGTTTGTTCTCAGACTCAAACTACTGCAATATGCTAAAAAAGGAAACAACAATAGGCAGATGCACTATTTCTGCAGCACATTAGATGAAGATGAAAAAAGTGAAAGAATAGATGAGGGAAAAAAAGGAACCATAAAAGATGGTCAACACCCCCCCCACACACACACACACAAGACACACACTGATTCTCGATGTCTTTAGTTCCTGATACTCACGTGACGTGGGTATATCCGCTGTGTATACTACAGACAGGTCACACTGAAGCCTGCAGTTGTGTGCTGTGGTTCTATGAATAAAGAAGCATGATGACATCCAATAAAAACTGTAAAGCACCTTTAAAACAGCTGAGCAGCCTGGACAGCTACATAATCGACAGCTCTCAAAAGAAGAAAAGCATACTGTGGCGACGACGGTCTTTCAACAGTGCCAAAAGTTTGAATACTGAAGAAATCAAAGGCGGGACATTATCACGCAGTCAGGTGGGACAATTAAAATGCAATCTTAATATCTGTTTTTATGGAAACATGAATGCTGAGAGTTTATAATTATATAACTTAACAACTGTGGATCTAACATAATAAACTGTCCTAATCCATTTTGTAAAGATTTCCTAAATGAATATAACTTGATTTTTTTTTTTTAAATTAATCAGTTAAAAAATAGTATTAGTTCAAATGTAACATGCATTCATGCAAAATAACAATTCCTGCAGGATTCTTGCAGTTTTACATAATTTTAGATTAATCTGAATAATCACATTAAATTAATCTGAGAATTGTTCTTTTGCAGCTGCGTAGAACACACTCAACATCTCTGGTGGATTATACTGATCCTCAGAGGTAAGACTGATTTACTGATTTACTGTGAATATCTGATGTGTCTCATCCAAATATTTGATGCACATTTCTCCTGTTTTGCACAGAACAGTGGTCATATTGGAGAAACAAGACAATGAAGCATTTGGATTTGAAGTCCAGGTATGTTTCTATAGAGATGTATTTTTTAGAACAGGCATAAATTATATTTTCAGTAACAGTCCTTTGGGATGTGTGTCTCTGTGCAGACATATGGTCTGAAGGTGAAGAACAGCAGTATGGTGGAGATGTGTACATTTGTGTGCAGTGTGCAGGATGGCAGTGCAGCCGAAACTGCAGGTTTGACTGCTGGTGAGCAGGTTTTCCACTTCCTTTTTCTCAGAGTGTTATTCACTCCACCCATCTGAACTGACCTTGTTTACATAGCATTTTCTCACCAGCCTAGACCACATCTATCTGTAACACAGCATATGTGTTGCTCTCTTTGGTCTTTATGGACTGTTATTTCATGCTTTCTCAAGCATTAAGCATTTTTCTTTCAATGGAAAACACTTAAATCAGCCTGTCAATTTTATTTCAATGGATTACACTTTTTTACGTTTCCTGAGGTCCACTTATAATATTAATAATATATGTACATCAAAAACTATCAGAATTTAGAAATGTTCTACCCTGTTTTCTCTCTGTATGGCCAGTGTTGTGATTGGGCAAGATCTTTGCATATGACACATATTACACATATAGAACTGGTTTGTTTTTATAATTACAGATGATTAACCAATCATGAAAAGTGTTGGTAGCACCATTAAATTCACTACTCCCATTGCACAAAAGGCTGTAGCGCTGAGCATTGTAGTAATTTGAGTGCATTACATTTGAAACACTTAGCAGGCATCTCAATCTGTTTTTATTATATTAGGTTTTACTGTTTTAGTATCTCCATATCACCGGTGGGCAAATCATAAAAAAGCAGTAAAGAAGTAGACGCTGATCTGTGTCTGCATCTTGTGCGTAATAATAATTGAATCAAAGTAGGTTGCAAATGGAAATATCAGTGCAAATGGATATACTTGTATAACAAGTAATACATAACAAATACAAATCAATAGTGCTGAACAAAACCAAACAAACAATAAAATAAAAACAGTGCAGAGTAAACTAAGAAAGTAAATTTAACTGTGCCGCTAGTATCGACAAAAAATAAATAAAAATTGCATAAATTACGACAAGTTTCCCAAACACTTGTTCTGTGTGCTATCACACAGACAAACAAACAAACAAACAAAAGGTTTTGCTAGTGTCACAAACAAACATCAATCTAATGAAAGGCAGCTGTGACAGGAGATGGTCTGGCTACAACAACAACAACAGTACTAAAACACTACTCATTTCACTTCTAAACAAGCAATTAAGAAGGTTAAATTAAAGATGGAAAAAATTGTTTGTGGTATGATTGCCAGCTCTGTGTAATGAGTCTAATTTTGAAATCTCTCTCTCTCTTTGATAGGTGACATCATATTGTCAGTAAATGGAGTCAGTATTGAGGGTTCTACCCACCAGCATATCATTGAGTTGATTCGAGACTCCATTAACATGCTAAAGTGAGTATAATATCAGAAACAAAATGTTTGTGCTACCATAAATAATGCAGCGTGTTGAGAAGATGTGTGCTACTGAGTGATCAGACTCATGGATGATAAAATGGAATGGAAAACAAAAATCCTAGTTAGAACTGGGAACATTTGCACCAACTGTGCTTAAGTTAAAACTAAAGTATAATTGTGACATAAAGGGTGATTCAAAGGTTTAGTTTACTCAAAAATTAAATTTCTGTAATTAATTACTCACTGTCATGTTGTTCCAAACCCGTAACACCTTCCTTTATCTTTGGAACACAAATTAAGATATTTTTTGATGAAATCCGATAGGTTTCTGATGCAATGTCATAATAAATTTAAAGTCCCAGAAAGGTACTAAAGACATTGTTAAAATAGTCCATGAGACCAATTGTTCAACCTTAATGTTGTGAAGCGACAATAATACTTTTTCTGTGCAAAAACAAAACAAATATAATGACTTTATTCAACAATTTCTTCTCTTCCTTATCATCTTCCTTCAACGTTAAAGGGATTGTTCACCAAAAAATGAAAATTTGATGTTTATCTGCTTACCCCCAGGGCATTCAAGATGTAGGTGACTGTTTCTTCAGTAGAACACAAATGATGATTTTTAACTTGAACCGTTGCCGTCTGTCAGTCTTATTATACGAGTGAATGGTAACACAATTTATAAGAGTAAAAAAACATGCATAGACAAATCCAAATTTTTTATGCAAGAAACTGAACAGTATTTATATAATTTTTTACCTTTTATACACCACTATGTCCAACTGCGTTCAGCATTCACTTAGTGAGGTCTGATCGCACTCTGACAACGGCATATACTATACATTGTCTTCATGTTTCGCGCATATACTTCAATGAGTGCTAGACATTACTTCCGTTGTCAGAGCACGATCAGACCTCACTAAGCGAATGCTGAATGCAGTTGGACATAGTGGTGTATTAGAGGTAAAAAATTATATAAATAATGTTCGGTTTCTCACACAAACCGATCATTTCGTGTCTTAGGACATCAATGTGTCTTCACGAGCCGCAGGGTTTAATTTGGATTTGTCTATGCATGTTTTTTGACTCTAATAAATTGTGTTACCGTTCACTCGCATTATAAGAGTGACAGACGGCAACGGTTCGAGTTAAAAATCATCATTTGTGTTCTACTGAAGAAACAAAGTCACCTACATATTGGATGCTCTGGGGTAAGCAGATAAACATAAAATTTTCATTTTTGGGTGAACTATCCCTTTAACTTTGTAGACACAGTGCAGCGCTTCTGGGTTCTACATCGGAATGGCGACTCATTATTGGCCGGCTCCTGCGTCAGCAGCACATGTATGCGTTGTGCTGCTCATGTGAACAGCGTCTGCACTTTTCTTACTACGTCAACAGCATAGGAGACTGACAGGGAAGAGAAGAAATTGTTAAGAATGATAACTATAAAGATTACTATAATGATAACTATTTAATGTCCTCACCAACAGATGATATTGTTCTGTTTATTCTAAGTGCATGCTGCAGTTTTGTCGTCTGCAGCTTTAAATGCTTAAGCTTTGAAAGCAAGAAGGATTCTGATTGGCTTTCAAAGTATTTAACATTTGTCAGCTGAAAAAAAAAAATCATTCTGAAAGTGATTCCAACTATATTGTTTCTCTGTGCACTTATAGTTATAGTTGTGGTGTGGACTTTTTTGGATTCTTTTTTTATACAATAGTTAGTTCTGGATCTTGAATCTGATTGGCTGAGAGTCTTTTCCAGTCATGCCACATTCTACTAACATCACACAGAAACCGTTTCACAATTTGTATCACTCCACTTGTTTCTGCTGGTGAACAGGCATATGCACAAGAGAAACAAGCATGCAGCCATCTTTAGAATTTTGTGTTTGAAGTTTCGTAAATAATCTGTTACTTGTTCCAGAGCAAATCGATTTGGCTAAGGGCAAAGTTAAGTTTTATAATGTTATATTTTTATTTAACTTAAATCCTGTACTAACTAAAGTGCTGCTTTTGTATTTTTGACTTAATTGTTTGCTTGTGTTTATTTCCTATTGTACAAACTTCTTATACTTTTACAATGGTTAGTATTGTTCACATAAATATTATTGTTCAATAAACAATATTTCATTTTAAATAAATAATATGAATAAAAATCCCCTACTGTTGACTCCAATTTAAGAACTTACAAACTGCTGGTGGATCCCTACCATGATTTATGTCTAGAGATCAGAATATCACAGGGACTTGGCAAGGACTCTTTTGATTGGGCCAATGTGTAACCACCTAGCAACCACCCAGAACTTTATATGACTAAGCACTTGTTAGCCGAACACCCTAGCAATCAACAGTTAAAACAAATGTGTATATTACACAATCATAAAAAAGACCCTTTGGCCATCATGTATTAATTTGAACCACTGTCCTTCTCGTCTTCTCTATGTATGTGTGTGTGAAGGTTGGAGACAGTCAGCGGGAATGTTGTGAAGAGAATTGAATTAGAGAAAAAGATGCGCTGCCTCAAGGTGTGTATTTATGCATGTTAATGTGTGTTTGTGTGTGTTTACCACATGTACCCTTAAAGAGCTGAAACCTCTCAGAAATATACGGTGCATAACTGAGAAATCCCAGGCAGCCTGAATTATATATAATGTGCTTGTTGAAAAAAAAACAGCATATGCTGGTTAGGTATGTTTTGAAGCATGGCAGCTGGTTTTTGAGCTGGTTTATGCTGGTCCTTAGTTAGTCATAAACCAGCTCATGCTCAGCTAAGGACCAACTAAGGACCAGCTTAAACCAACTTAAGGTGGTCAAGTGCTGGTCCTAAGCTGGTCCTCAGCAACTAGCTCCAACTCAGGAACATCTTAAAACCAGCTCAGGACCAGCTTAAACCAGCTCATGACCAACTAAGGACCAGCATATACCAACTCAAACCAACTGCCATGCTTCAAAACATACCTAACCAGCATATACTGTTTCTTTCAACAGGGGTAGTGTATGTGTTACCATGAATGCTGAGGCATCTAAATGAATGCTGATCGACAAACTGCACATACACATTTACCAGAATGACTCATTGATGTTGATCTTGTTTCTGTTTTTTCCCTCGACACAGCAAACTCTACGTGAGAAATGGGTGGAACTGCAATCTCTCACGCTTAAGGAAAGGCGTCTTACTGGAGGTGAGAAAAACACTCACTTTAGTTTCATTTCTAAACTGTTCAAGGCGATTATATATCTCCCTGAGAGAGTTCTAATTTTGCTTTAAATGAGGTTTATAGGAAGTTCTGAAGAGCATTTTCATTCAAGATCATTTTGTTCCTCTGGGCAAAGTCAAAGCTGCTGCTTTCCACTGCTTATGTCAGGCAAATGAACATTTCTCTACCATCGAGTTCAATCCTTGAGCCCCCTCAAAGCTCAGCATTTACTGAAAAGTAAACATTGCATGTGAACTCATTATTTAACAGAAGTTTTTGTTTCTCATGATTTTAAATGTTTAGTTCACCCAAAAATTAAAATGCTGTTATTAATTACTCACTCTCATGTAATTTCTAACCTGTAAGACATTCATTCATCTTTGGAACACAAATGAATATCTTTTTAATGTTTATGCATCTACCACTTTGACACTTCAAAGATTTCATAAAGAGATTTTAAAATTAATCCATATGATTTGAGTGGGGTTTTTTTTGCAAATTTTCTGAAAAGGCACAAACACTTTATATGATGAACATATTAAATTTAGGCTTTTATTTATATATAAACATTCATCAACTCAGATATCAGTTACAGTAAACAGAAGCTCAAGCATGTTTGCTTGACGTGCAAGAGCCAATGAGGTTCATTCTTGTGTGTTACGCAGCACGTTTGGGTTTCCGCATGAATGAGGGACAAGCAAGTTTGGTTGAGCTTCTGTCTATGTTCGCTGATCAATGTTTGAATAAAAGCCTAAATTCAGTCTGTTCATTATATAAAGCGATAGTGTCTCTAATTTGGATTTGATTAGTTTTATGATCTCTTTATGAACTTTTTGAAGCGTCAAAGTGGTAGTTGCGTAGCTGTCAATGGAGATCTTTAAATGCAACATTTTAAATTAAAATTTCATGCAAAAAATGTTTTTAAATTGTTATTTATACAGTTGAGTTTGCACACCAGCATAATATATATTTACATATATCCCACAAGACAAAATAATCATTAACTTCCATAAATATTGCAGAAATAAAGGTTTAAAATTGTATGTGCTGTTTGTTCTTATTATGGTGTAGTTTTCACAATGATAATTGGTCTCTGTTTTCTTATGGTTGTGCATGAGTCCCTGTTTTATCTTGAGTAGTGAAACTGTTAGCAAAAGCTGTTTTAACAAAGTTTTTAGGAAACCCTCATTCTGTCCATCTGTGTCACTTGTCTGCTACTCTGCTTCTCAACAGGCTGATGTTTTTGCGGATGTTGACTGATTCAGGGCCATTAGAATTACAGGTATCTGTGTCTGTGTTCCAGGTAATCTGAATGAGAGTGCTCAGCATCTGTCTGTTGACTCTGTGACATCTTTTTCATCTCCAATGGGCCACTCTGGGCAGCGTTTTTCCAGTGACAGCAGTTGCCGCAGCACCATGACAGATGATAGTGAGGATGCCGCCTTCATGTCACCAGTATTTGATGACTCAAGTCCATTTAGCCCCACTGAGCCAAACGGCGGCTTCTTCCAGCTGGAGGGGGGCACGTTGCGACCCCTGACAAGAACACGCAGCATTAGCCTGACCAGCAGTAACAGTTCACTCTCCCCGAGCTGGGAAAATTCATCTTCATCTGTGTTTGGGACCCTGCCAAGGAGAGGCAGAAGAGGTAGTGTCCGCAAGCACCTTTTGAAGTTCATACCTGGACTGAATCACTCCGTAGAGGAAGAGGAGGGCAGCTGAAAACTCATTCATACCTCCACTGACTGTTGATCTGATTAATTTTTTGTAAGGACCTTGGGCAGTGGAAGGTTCATTCCATTTTTGACTTTCCTGCTTTAAGTGTTGATGAAAACAGGAGTCGAGTCTCACATGAGCATTATGGACTGCATGATGGCAATCTCTCTTTAATTTTTTGTCAGTTTTTTGTCAAGTGACCAAAGCATTATGACTTCCCAAAGATTCAGCACTGAAATAAACAACTGGCATTAACCAAACCTTAGGAAAGTTTATGCTAAAAAGCAACTGCATTGAGAGAATATTACACCTTGCTTCCACTGCTCTAATTTAGTGGTGCAAGACATGCAAGCTTATGAATGTGTCCTATTTCCCACTTGATCAAGATCTCAATGTCTGCTGTAGCATGCAATTGAGGTGTGGTTGCTCAGTGGTTAGGGCAAGTAAGTTTCCTAGTGTTAAGTATCTGCCTTGCTGCTCTCCAAATGTCAGACTGCAGTTCTTAACAACGTAAGTTACATTTTTAGTATTTCTGCAAGGACTTCAATAGTAGGTATATAGCATTTTTTTCTAATGTCAGTTCTCTTATTCAGGTTTTGGTGAAGCAAGAAGCTGAAGAGAAAGCATATTCAATACTAGACTCACAGAATGCTAGGAACCCTTTGATTTAAATGGGGATGTTGCGTTGCAAGGGTCCATCCATTCTCCAAAACCGCTTTTCCTCTGTAGTCATGGGGATGCTAGTGCCTAACCCAGTGTCTTAGGACACAGACTGCCCATCCATCCAGGGTGATTCACCGGCTATCACAGTGGTTACACAAAGACACATGTAATTTAGTGTCTCCAATCCACCTATACTGTGTGTCCCTAGATTGTGGGGGAAACTGCCGCACCCGGAGAAAACCCATGGCAACACGGGGCAACTGCAGACTCTGCATTACTCTGATTTCGTTACCACTAGAGAAAATGTTTGTGTAAAATATGTTTGTTTCCCAAGTCTCTGCTAAATGACAAATAACCATAACAATTAATTATGCGCAAGCTTACTGTGATTTTCCATAGGAGGACAACTTGTTGGTCTTGGAACAGCATTCCAGTCAATGTAGGTTTATGTTTAGGATTAGGGCTGAGGTTAAAGCTTCAACTGCATTCTTATCAATCTCATTTCTGTATTTATGGGTAGTTACATTTTAAGGTAAAAATTGTTTAACTGTTGTTACAGGACCAACAAAAGGTATTTTGCTTGTCAAAATCTGTCACCAACTGTAGAGGCAGTTAAAATGAATAACGGACAACTAAACTTATTTTGCTCAAAATCTCATATTTATAACACTTTACTTTAGATAATATCTATGAAACTGTATAGAATATATAACTCTTCATTTCTACTCTTTAAGAAGCATTTTAAATTCTGATCTCATATTCGTTTAAATGAGAAATTTAAATCATTGAACATAGAAAGGACTGATCTGTGAGTGTGATTTGAAAGTTAAGTGCTGACTTGAAAAGGCTGCGATGACATTAGTGACAGCGCTCCAAACCACAGAGGTATAGAAAAATTCATAACAGGATGTGGTCTGTTAGAGGTGCTACTTTACCAACTTTTTTCATGCTTTTTTTGAGTGATCCCTGTAACAGGCAGTTTTACTTAAACTAATAATATTCAAAAGTTCATGAATGTGAAAAACAGTGCTTGCTGTTTCATTCTTTTCTTTTTTCTTTTTTTATAATGAGCATAGTGTCTGTCTCTCTATGTATGTGTGTGTGTGTGTGTGTGTGTGTGTGTGTGTGTGTGTGTGTGTTGGGGGGGTGGATACAACCTGCATACAATACAGGAAGTATGTGCTTGACACAAAAAGACTCTGCTCTTTGCACGGTTCTGTTCTCTCTTTTGTTTCCTTTTACCATTTTCTTTAGATTTGAACAGTATGTTGTCTAGATTTAGTTTATTTTGCAGTAAGCAAGTGCTTATATTAAAATCAATTAACACATTTGCATGTTCTTTGTTCTCTCATGTTATAATATTTTGATGATAAACAGAAAATTCCAAGGCACTTAAGTGATTAAAGATAAAAGTCTTTAATAAATAGGGTTAACTCTTTATTTTTTTTATTATTATTTTAATCTTTAGACTTTTCTAAAGATTACCTAGAACCACTTGAGTGCCTTTGAATTTTACCTCTCATGTTTCTAGTGAACACCAGTGGTCATATGTTATACTTGAACTTTTATACTTTTTTTAAAGTTTTTTTTTTTAATAATTATATAGTTTAAACTATAAAAATTAACTTTATTACTGTTAATTTACAAATTGTAAAATTAATGTACAAATTGTACAAATGTAAAAAATGAATTTGTTCATAATTATATTAATACATTTATTTTACGTTTTTAAGTTACAGTAATAATATTACGTCTTAAATTCTTCACTTTCAAATGTTCAAAGCATCACGCTATTAACATTTCAAGTCCTTGAGCTTTTTTTAGCAGAAGGCTGGTAAAATTCTGTAAATGTCTGTCCACAAAAATGTTTTTGTGGAAATTATGTGGATGTGTAAATTAAATAAACCTAGCAATTCCCAAAATCATGTTAAACTCACAGCACATGCAGAGATGGAGTTCGCTGTACAGGGAGTGCAGAATTATTAGGAAAGTTGTATTTTTAAGGATTAATTTTATTATTGAACAACAACCATGTTCTCAATGAACACAAACTCATTAATATCAAAGCTGAATATTTTTGGAAGTAGTTTTTAGTTTTAGCTATTTTAGGGGGATATCTGTGTGTGCAAGTGACTATTACTGTGCATAATTATTAGGCAACTTAAATTTATACCCATTTCAATTATTTATTTTTACCAGTGAAACCAATATAACATCTCAACATTCAGAAATATACATTTCTGACATTCAAAAACCAAACAAAAACAAATCAGTGACCAATATAGCCACCTTTCTTTGCAAGGACACTCAAAAGCCTGCCATCCATGGATTCTGTCAGTGTTTTGATCTGTTCACCATCAACATTGCGTGCAGCAGCAACCACAGCCTCCCAGACACTGTTCAGAGAGGTGTACTGTTTTCCCTCCTTGTAAATCGCACATTTGATGATGGACCACAGGTTCTCAATGGGGTTCAGATCAGGTGAACAAGGAGGCAATATCATTAGATTTTCTTCTTTTATACCCTTTCTTGCCAGCCATGCTGTGGAGTACTTGGACGCGTGTGATGGAGCATTGTCCTGCATGAAAATCATGTTTTTCTTGAAGGATACAGACTTTTTCCTGTACCACTGCTTGAAGAAGGTGTCTTCCAGAAACTGGCAGTAGGACTGGGAGTTGAGCTTGACTCCATCCTCAACCCGAAAAGGCCCCACAAGCTCATCTTTGATGATACCAGCCCAAACCAGTACTCCACCTCCACCTTGCTGGCGTCTGAGTCGGACTGGAGCTCTCTGCCCTTTACCAATCCAGCCACTGGCCCATCAAGACTCACTCTCATTTCATCAGTCCATAAAACCTTAGAAAAATCAGTCTTGACATATTTCTTGGCCCAGTCTTGACGTTTCAGCTTGTGTGTCTTGTTCAGTGGTGGTCGACTTTCTGCCTTTCTTACCTTGGCCATGTCTCTGAGTATTGCACACCTTGTGCTTTTGGGCACTCCAGTGATGTTGCAGCTCTGAAATATGGCCAAACTGGTGGCAAGTGGCATCTTGGCAGCTGCACGCTTGACTTTTCTCAGTTCACGGGCAGTTATTTTGCGCCTTGGTTTTTCCACACGCTTCTTGCGACCCTGTTGACTATTTTGAATGAAACGCTTGATTGTTCGATGATCACGCTTCAGAAGCTTGGCTATTTTAAGACTGCTGCATCCCTCTGCAATATATCTCACTATTTTTGACTTTTCTGAGCCTGTCAAGTCCTTCTTTTGACCCATTTTGCCAAAGGAAAGGAAGTTGCCTAATAATTATGCACACCTGATATAGGGTGTTGATGTCATTAGACCACACCCCTTCTCATTACAGAGATGCACATCACCTAATATGCTTAATTGGTAGTAGGCTTTCCAGCCTATACAGCTTGGAGTAAGACAACATGCATAACGAGGATGATGTGGTCAAAATACTCATTTGCCTAACAATTCTGCATTCCCTGTATGTGAAACCGAGCCAATGAAAACAGATCAAGAGCAGCTTGTGTGTGCACTGAACACTCTACACCAAGGGTCTAAACATGTTCCTGGAGGGCCACTGTCCTGCAGAATTTAGCTCCAGCTTGCCTCAATACACAGGCTGCATCCATAAGCTTAGAAATGCTGCCTTCGGTGGATGCATCAAGGCACATCAGAATCCAATGTTAGCTTCAGTTTTTGGGCCTCATTTATAAAACGTTGCGCAGAAACCGTCCTAAATTTGATCTTCCGATCATTTCTCCGATGTGCGTACATGTGATTCATAGAATGAACGTACACACAGAAAAGGAGCATACGCCTCTCTTTCAGAAGTGAAATTTATAAATCGCAAATGATTTTGAACTTGCGCGCAGCTGAATGGTTTCAGTTCTCCACGTTTTAAACAACACCTAATTAAGGTCATTTACATATAAAACATCACCAGTCATCGTCCAAATCCTTGGCAAGCTGCAAGAATAGCTTAGATTTCCAAAAACCTGCAGTAATCTGACAAGGAAAAGTACGTACGCCTGCTCAGAACCTGACGTGGCGCTAAGCACTTTTCCATATCAAAGACTGTTTTTATAAATGTGAGCGTTGGCGTGGATTTAAGCGTACACACACTCTAAGATCACATCTGTGCATACACACACTTTATAAATGAGGCCCCTTGTTTCCTGAGATACCTTCATCTGATCAATTGTGAAGGCAGCATAGATGTATTCTTCACTGCCTTCACTACAATCCTATGCTTTCCATTCTGTGACAGTTGAGCTTAAAAAATAAAGATGGTGTCTGAAAGTTGCGGTTGGTGGTCAGTTTGTTTTTGACAAATTTTTGTTTTTAACATTTTCCAATTTTGATGTTATTTCTAGAGAGAAATTACTATTGTGGTCATTAAATATTTGCTTAGTTTGCACCAAATCTTGCGCTACTTTGTTGATGATCATTAAACTGTTACGCTTTTAGAGCTGCTTTACAGCATAACTGAATTCTGTTTGTATCACTGAATCTGTATTTTCCTGTTATCACTGTAAAGCTGCTTTGAAACCATCTGTAATGCAAAGAGCTATTTAAAGGCGCTCTAAGCAATCTCACACGTTTTTAGGCCAAACATTTTTTTGTCACATACAGCAAACATCTCCTCACTATCCGCTAACTGCCTGTCCCCTGAACACACTGTAAAAAAGCGGTCTCTTGTCGCCACAAGCTGCAAAAACAGACACAAAAGCAAACTGGTGCAGCCTGGACCACTGAACACAATAAACAGCGCCCAGCCAGTAACCGACAAGCAGCGTCAATATGCAAGCTACTTACATTTTAAATGCGCGTTCATGACTGTTTCAGGAAGCACGGAGGGGAGGGGCAGGAGGAGTAGGAGGGAGGGTCTAGCTAACCTGTTTTGTTTGACAACACTTCGAACGTCAACAGGAAGTTACTCCACTCAGGATTGCTTAGAGAACCTTTAATTAAAGGTGACTTGAACACTGCCCCTCGCTGCACTACAGAATATCAGACTATAGGCATACAGTTATTTAATTAAATCAGTGATGTAATATACAGTATAGGCACTGTTTACTTAGAACAAATATATACCCAGAAAAGATAAAAAAAAAAGGGGTGAACAGTTTGTAATTGTCTTAAATATATTGTACGTTTTTATTTACTCATACAAATTAAAAATAACATGCATTATTGCCTCAAAACTGGGAAGGGACATGTTTGGTTCATTTAAATATGTCATAAGCATGCCATTGAAGGCACAGTAAATTTCGCTGTTAGAGGTTGCTTTTTCAAAACAATAACAAAGGCGTAGCTTGATGACGTTGTGAATGAGTGTGGAATCATGGGAGTCGTTGTCTTCACTTCCACAGCCAATGGAAAGCAATCTGACGGGACTTAAGAAATCATGTTCATGGATTAGCTAAAGTATTAAAGTTTTATCAACGTTACTGTGGTTAAGAAGCAGGGTGGGCCGAGAGCCTGGGACATTTACATTTTCAAAAACTTGCACTTTGAAACCCGAATTCAAAGGCTTGCATTTTCGGTCAAAAAAATACACATTTCCAAAAACTTGCACTTTGAAACTCGATTTCAAAGGCTTGCATTTTCAGGCAAAAAAAAAAAAAACACATCAGCAAAAAACACCATTCCCATGGTGGTGGCAGCATTATGCTTTAGTGCTGCTTTTCTTCAGCTGGAACTGGGGCTTTAGTGAATAGCCAGAACCTTCTGGCATCTGCTAGAAATCTGTCTCCATCTGTTTTGGAATGGTACAGCCAGAGACAAAATGTCTCTGTTAGGTTTTTGCTCCTAATTTGTGCCTCATCCCAGACCTCTTATTTGGCAATTGAATGAGCAATCACTCAGCGCTGAGGGAGAATATAGTCTCATTTTATTGATAAGAAAAGAGAGAATATATAGAAAGAGTACAAGGGGTGTAGTATAGTTTCAGCCAATGAGAAAGAGAATACATCATATAGATCATGTTATAGGAATGTGATACATATAGAAAAACAAGTCTAAATATGGTCATCTACTGGTCAGGTACCCGTGAGGTCCCTTAGCATCCCAAGGACCTTCTCCTATACTTGGTAATACAGAAAAGCAGAGACCATTCCCTGTCTTACATTCACTCATGGTAGAGCCTTATATGGAATGGTTCTGGTACACAGAAAACCATATGTTTAAAACATAGTATACAGCTTTGACAGAGGAAAAAAAAAAGGAGCCTCAGTCCACATACTTTCAATGCTGAGACCAACATAAAATCTATCAATTGCCCCTTTTGGCAATAAAATTGCCACACCCAAGTCTCAGCATTACTTTTCTCATATCCAAATACAATCATTTTCTTTACCTTCAAAATCATCACATTCTTCAGCAAACATTTCCTTCATTTTCCTTCAAAATTATTAACATTTAACAGTTCTATTCATCAAAGCATATTGAGAGGATACAAAGTTGTTCATGGCACGATTAATCAAAGCTCTAATGAATGGAATAATACAACAGATAATAAATGCCATAATTAATAGGATCACACCTATAGGAATCAAAGCAGATACAAGCATTTGTTGCCATCCTGTGAGCCATGCTAAGAACCCACTTTGATTATCAGTAACTTCTCGTTCTTGTAATTCTTGAGCAATTCTAGTCATATTTTTTAAACCCTCTGAAATTAAATGACCATCTGCATCATTTTCAGGGATATAAGTACAACAAGAGGTACCAACAATAACACAAACTCCTCCTCCTGCCGCGGTTAATTGATCTAAAACTAGCCTGTTTTGCAGGGCAGTTAAACGGAGCCCTCGGAGTTCCTGTTGAACACCAGCCAATGTGTCTCTTGTAGTATTGATAAATGAAATTAGCTCATATCTTGTAGCCTCAACTTCAATTTGAAGACTAGAGACACCTATTCCTGGAAACACTGCTTCAAAGAATCTTTCAGTACCAGTCCAGAGTCGATGTTGCTTTGGTACTGGATTATCTCTACTCAAACTACTAGTTGAACTGCGGCTAGAGAGGGAGCGTTTCTTTTTCTGTTTTTGTTTTGTCATAACGTGAGGTTTGTGTGGTCTAATAACCATGGAATATTCTTCCAAAGTTACTAGAGCACATCTTCCACTCCAATTTTCTGGAAGAGTAGTGTAGACTCTATGTCCACACAGCCAAAACCAATCTTTTACAGCTCTAGTTCCCCGTGAAGAAGGAGCATATCTGTAGCAATTTTGACCTGGCACAAGTGCACAATATTTAGAACACACATCTTGAATAAAAGGATTAGCCCATCCATAAGCAATCATAGTAGATATAGGATGTGGTGTTCTTTTAGAACACTCAGTCATATTAGCTTTTGGATAATGCAAAATACAACTCATACAACAAGACATATTTTCTATCTCACAATGATGGTATGTTCGATTACATTTACTTTTAGGAATTACCCCCATTCTCACTGTTCCAGTTTCTCTTTCCATACATAACAGTGAGTCTGGAATAGAGCCAATAGTTGTCACTTTAGCATGTACTTGTGTTGCAAGCATCATTATTCTACTTTTTCCACAACTCCATATTGCACTTCTATTTGGAGCCATCATTCCAGTAATGCTAACAAAAATAGGGCATTCTAATTCTTCTTCTGTCCTTGGTGATTTAACCTCTACATGTGGTCCAGAAGCACTATGTGGCATTTTGGTGCAAACATAACAGTCACCTGTTTTTCCTTCAGATTTGGCAGTGTAGTTGGCTAATCTCCACCACATGTTAGCTGCAAAGGCATGTGGTTCTTCTTCATAATGTACCCAAGTTTCATTACCAGTGCTAACAGCAGCTTGTATGTGAATAAACACATTTGTCAGCACAACCAGGTAAAATATCAATTTAGCAATCATGGCTAGAGAGCTTCAATGATAATTATTGCTGGTTTTAAATCTCTAGCAATCTCTTTCTTCTTCTCCTCGTTGAACGTCTTGGTTCACCTTCCTTCGGATCTTTCCTTGGCTCACTGGCTTCCTTCTCCTCATTGACCAGAACGTTCCCCTGGGATGGAGCTGCTTTCAGTCGACTGGCATGGATCCACTGTGGCTGGAAGTCAGTCAGCACTCCTGTTCTCGTCACAGCAATCACCGTGGCGGGCCCCAGATATTTCGGCTCACCCAGTTTTGTGGGCTTCAGACACTTTATCAGCACCTGTTGTCCTGGAACGAAAGGATGAGTGGGTTTTTCTGCAGGAAGAGGGAGAGAGAGAGACACATCACCATTGATGCTATTTAAAGTTTTAATTAGGGAATCCACATAATCCGTGATGATCACCTCCGTGTCACCTGTGGAAAAATTGCCAGCGCAACCTCTGACCCATGGGGTCGGGAAAGGTCTACCCATAAGGATTTCAAACGGAGACATCTTTGTTGTTGCTGATGGTGACATTCTAATTTCTGTTAATACGGCAGGCAGCAGATCAACCCAATTTCTGCCTGTATCAAGACACGCTTTATTAAGACGATCTTTGATAACCCTATTCATGTTCTCAACTTGTCCACTAGATGGAGCGTGGAACGGTATATGTAAAGACCAGGTAATATTAAGCTCTTTGGCTAACAATTGTGTGACTTTGGAAGTGAACGGTGTTCCATTATCACTATCGATAACCATTGGTATACCAAAACGCGGTATAATGTCCTTAGCCAGAACTTTAACTACCGTCTGTGCATTTTCTTTTCCACACGGAAAAGCTTCAGGCCATTTAGAAAATCTGTCAACAATCACAAGCAAATATTTATTATTTCCGCAAGGAGGCATATGCGTAAAATCAATTTGCAAGTGTTGGAATGGTAGCTCAGGATGTGGTAAAGCGTCATGTTTAGTTGCCTTGTGCTTGTTAGTTTGAGCACACACCAGACAAGCATCCAATATCAACAGAGTATTTCTTTGAATATTTGCTATGCAATAAGATCGATTCAACATTTGTATCACTTTCTTTTTTGACACATGTGATACACCATGATAATGTCTACATAGCATAACAATCTCAGATGCAGGTAATGCAAGTCTACCCTGTTTGTCTCTCAAGATTCCAACTTGATCTGGTTTTACTTCATTGTCTGACCAGTAAGTCAAATCAGCTTGCGTAGGGTTAGCTTGTAATATTTTAATGTCCAAATCATTAGTCAATAATGAATTCATCATAGGCACATCTGTGTCCCTTTCGCTTACATGTGGACTTAACATTACTTCTTTAGCAGCCCATTTCGCTACTTCATCTACAAATCTATTTCCTTTGGCTTCATCTGTTTCTCCTGACGTATGTCCTGCTATTTTAATAACATCGAGTTTTGATGGTTGTTGTGCTGCATTAATGAGCTCCGCTACAATACTATGGTGAGCAATTGGCTTTCCATCTGAGGTTTTAAAATTTCTTTCTTCCCACAATTTAGCAAAATCATGTACTATGCTATACGCATATTTAGAGTCAGTGTATATATTCACACAGTGATCTTTTGCCAATTGACAAGCTCTCGTTAAAGCAATTAATTCTGCAACTTGCGCTGACTTGTATGGCAAAGAGTATGCCTCAATTACACGATCAGGTAATTCAACAATAGCATTCCCACACAAGTATACATTATCATTTGGCTTGAAACAGGATCCATCAATATACCAATTCTTCCCCTCCTCCAGGACAGATGTAGAAACATCTGGCCTGCAGGCAGTCGAAATCTGGATTCTGTCCAGGCACTCGTGGTCATCACTCTCAAATTCACCTTGCGTCAGCAACCTGTGCAAATGTACAGTAGGGCCATGAATAACAGAAGTTGGCTTCAAAATCAAATTAGCAGTAGCTAATAATATAGCCTCATAGCCAGAGCGGCGTTGAGCAGTCATATGTTGAGTAGAAATATTACTCATAATGACTCCTACCTGATGAGAAGTATGCACTATCAATTTATGTGATAACACAATTTTTTCAGCATCTTGAACCATGATCGCCGTGGCAGCCACTGCACGCAAACAAGCAGGAAGTCCCCTGGCTACTGAATCAAGAGTTTTAGACAAATAAGCTATGGGACGAAAAGTACCCCCATGTTCCTGGGCCAGGATTGCGGCGGCTGTACCCCCACTTTCATGCACGTATAAGTGAAAGTCTTGAGAGTAATTTGGGAGGCCGAGTGCAGGAGGTTTCATAAGGGAGGATTTCAAATGTCTGAATGCTTGATCCATCTCAGCTGTCCATGTAATGTCCTCTGTGTCCCCCAGAGTAGCAGTTCGTAGGATTTTATCATACATGGAACAGTTGGGCACCCATATTCGGCAATAATTAACCAGTCCCAGGAAGCTTTGCATCTGCTTCCATGTCGATGGGTGCTTGAAAGTAGCAATAGCTTTCACTCTGTCAGCAGACAATTGCACTTTGCCCTGTGACAGTTCATGTCCAAGGTACTCGACCCTCCTCTGTACCCACTGTAGTTTCTCTCTTGATGCCTTGAAACCAGCCTCTGCCAAAATATTGCAGACAATTTTAGCAGCACACATGTCCTCAGTTGCTCCTGTGATGAGGATGTCATCTGCATATTGAAGCAGACAGGTGTTTGGAGGAAGTTTGGCATTTTTCAGCGTTGCGTGCACTACAGCAGAGAAAACAGCCGGAGAATCCCTGAACCCTTGTGGGAGTCTTGTCCACGTTAATTGTGAATTTTTCAAGGTAAAAGCAAACAATGGCTGTGTTTGGCAATCAACAGGAATGCTGAAGAAGGCACTGGAAATATCCAGAACTGTAAAAAATGAATGTTCAGAAGGAATAGAATTAATTATAGTTTGCACATCAGGTACAATAGGAGACAATGGTGTTACCAACTCATTAACTTTTCTCTTATCTTGAGTTAAACGCCAAGAACCATTTGCTTTCTTAATTGGATTAATTGGTGTATTATAAGGTGAATGAGTGTGCACCAGGATGCCTTGAGCCAGTAATTTATCAATAACAGGAAGAATACCCTCCACCTTTTCTTTTGAGAGGGGGTACTGTTTCTGATACACAGGCTTGTCTGTTATTAGCTTAGCAACATAGGGCTGGACATCAATGAATCCTGCGTCATCCTTATGGGCTGCCCACAACTTGGGGTTGACGCCCTCAATTTCCTGTTTGAGCTCAGTTGCAGAATCATCCTCAAGGAGAGCATTTCCTGTATCAACAGTGAGAGAAAAGGCTGCAGGAAAAATAAGTTGTAGAGAGTCAGCATTAAAATTAAGTTGAATACCTAATTTATGTAACAGATCGCGTCCCAGAAGAGAAAATGGTGAACTCGGTATTATCGCAAAAGCATGCATTTTAAACAATGATGGGATATCATTAGAAGTAACCGGAAATGTTGGTGTCATTTCACATCTCACAGGTACACCATTGATTCCCACAGAGTTTACATGTTTTCCTGTAATCGAGCCCTCATAGACAAGAGAGGATAACGATGACATCGACGCCCCCGTATCTATGAGAAAAACATAGGGTTTATCGTCAACATTTAATTCAATAAATGGCAAAACAGTTGACACATTCGGATAACTCAAAGAAATCAATGAAAAATTATCAGAAGAGGGCTCAGTCGAACTCAGTCATTGTTGCCAGGAAATGGGATACACTGGATTTTGTCTGTCAGTCTTTGCAGAAGGGACCGCAAGTGGGGGCTTTTGCTTCAAGCCACCACCAGAGCCCTTCTTCTTCTGCTTTTCTGACCTCTGTCTCAAATCCCAAGCCTTTTTCCTACAGTCACGTTCCAGATGTCCTAGCTTGCCACAATAAAAACAGCATCTCACATTTCCAAATTGTTGTGGACGAGGATTCACAGCAGCATTCACTTGAAGCATTGCAGGAGTTTTGCCCCTGGAGACATCAAAAGCTCCAGCAGAGGAAAGCTCACGCAAGCGTCGTCCCAATTCATCAACAGAAATGGTAGTAATATTCGGAGTTGTTATACGAATTAACTGCGCAGTGTCTTTGTTCATATTATTTAGGAACGTATTTAAGAACAATGGACAATTTTGTTCAATAGGAATCGCAGATTCCTCAACCCATGCATGTTTAAATCTATTAAAGAATGCAACAGGGCTTTCACCAGTTCTCTGTTTGGTATTGGCTGCATGCGAGATGTCTTGTTTAGCAGAAGACACTTTTAACAAAAAAGCAGTCAATTGCTTGAAAAAAACTTTAAGTTTACCTGAGCTGGCCCAAATCCAATCACCTGTTTCGTCCTCATCGTCAGAATCAGTAATTAGAAGCACTCGTGAAGGTTTAGACAAATCAAGGGGCTTCGAATCTCCAGCTTTCTGAGATACAACACGACGAACAGGCGGTGTATCATAGATGGGGTTTAAGTAATCAACTTCTTCAATCATTTCCTCCTCTGTGATTTCCGCAGGCAGTGTTTTAGTCAAAATAAAACGATAATCTCGTCCCGTCAATTGACTGTAGGCAGTTAACCGTTGCAGCACTGCCACAAATTGATGTGGTGACCTAGCCGGATCAGGCAGATCTTTACAAATAGCCACTGCCTCCGTAACACTCAGAGGAGTAATTTTGTAACCATCTGGAAGCTGTACAAATGGAAAAACTTCAGTTGTGGACGGCAACTGCGGATACAATCGATTGGTCAAGGGCTTTGGAATTTCAGCAGAAACAACGCATTCATATGGAGGAAGGGACGTATCAGGTTTCAACTGAGACTGAGAGAGAGAGAGCTGTCTTGTTTTTTCAACTCTGGACCCTTATCCCAATAAGTTTTCATCTTCATCCAAACTTTATACGCATCTTTCATATAATCAATTGGCCATCCTGGGTCACCCCAAGAACCAAAGATCATATCTTTTGCAGCACGCATATCTTCATCTTTAAAAGAACCATCGCGGGGAAACGGATCTAATTGTATTTTCCCTTCTGACCATCCCGCGAGATTAGAGATATAGGGTTCAGTAAAAAACGCTTTATTATTGCGATTCATGAAATCCCTCGGGGTTTCCCCCATTAATGGTCGACTAATCGTTTCACCCATTTAAAACAGCCAACAAAGATCTCTCCTTTGCTTAAAGAAAAGCCTTACAATTTCAGAAAATGGCCAAACAAAATACAAATTAAAGTCTGCAGCTTTATATGAACTTTTTAGTATTTTTGGCAAAAAGAAAAATTTTAAATTCAGTATTATTCATTCAACTGCCAACAAGGACCTGAGGATATCATCATGAAATGGACTAAGAGAGAGAGAAAAATTTTCAACTCAAACTCATCTATTCCCTTCCCACGTATATAATCCGTGAGGATAACACCAAAAAATGAAAGGGTGATCAATCCTCTTTCACTCTTCCCGTATTTATCTAAATACGAGGATATCCACTTTTAACAAATATGAAAAAAGTGCGGCACAAAAATTCAAGGATCAATTTCTCAACAGACAGTAAGATGCACTTAAGCATTTTATTTCTTACCTGTCTGGAGAAATCCCGACGAGCCCCCAAATTGTTAGGTTTTTGCTCCTAATTTGTGCCTCATCCCAGACCTCTTATTTGGCAATTGAATGAGCAATCACTCAGCGCTGAGGGAGAATATAGTCTCATTTTATTGATAAGAAAAGAGAGAATATATAGAAAGAGTACAAGGGGTGTAGTATAGTTTCAGCCAATGAGAAAGAGAATACATCATATAGATCATGTTATAGGAATGTGATACATATAGAAAAACAAGTCTAAATATGGTCATCTACTGGTCAGGTACCCGTGAGGTCCCTTAGCATCCCAAGGACCTTCTCCTATTCTTGGTAATACAGAAAAGCAGAGACCATTCCCTGTCTTACATTCACTCATGGTAGAGCCTTATATGGAATGGTTCTGGTACACAGAAAACCATATGTTTAAAACATAGTATACAGCTTTGACAGAGGAAAAAAAAGGAGCCTCAGACCACATACTTTCAATGCTGAGACCAACATAAAATCTATCAGTCTCTGAAATAGAAAAAAATAGAAACCTATAGAAAATCTGTGGAGGGACCTGAAGAAAGGCCTTGCACAGGAGATGCTCTCACAATTCAACAGATCTGGAATGTGTTTGCAAAGACGAGAAACGAATTAATTCATTATGTGCCTAGCTGGAAAAAGCCTATTTGGACAGACTAAGTGCTGTAATGAAATCAAAGGGTGTTTGAACTGGTAAAGTAATTCAGTGGGTGTACACTAATGCAGTTAGTTATTCCAGGTTTAATTTTTTTTCTTTTCTCTGAACTGTGTCACTTCGGTTTTTAGTGCCATTGTAATTTTTCCATTTATCCTTGTTTTACATAAAAAAACAAACAAAAACAAAACAGTTTTAACAGTGTGAAGACTTTTTATATCCAGTATATACATCCCAAAGTCTTTTAAATCCATTCACTGATGTGTCTTATTGTTGACTAATGTATAAACATTATAAATATATATATCCAATTAACCGTCTGTATAAATGATTCTTGTTCACATGGATCCGTGAAAACGACTAATAATTCTGTATTATGCGGCCAGACAAGTAATTTGGCGATGTCACTTTGCAAAGAAAGACTAAGCATCTGCGTCATCGTCTGCGCACATACACAGCAAGAACATATCAAAAGTCTTCTGTTTTCAGTTAAAAATGTGTCATTTAAGTATCATTTAATTGTTAATAACTAACAATTTTTACAACGGAAGTGGTTCAATCAAAAACTTACTTTAGCTCAATAACAACTTTTTCCTATCTGCTGTGAAGCCAAAACAATATCTGTCCATTAATTTTCCTATTATCACCATGAAGCTGCTTTGAAACAATCTGTATTGTAAAAAGCGTGATATAAATGAAGATGAATTGACTTGTATTATCTATTTTAATAGGCCTACCATACCTACTATAGCCTAGATGTTTTGTAAATACTGTAAATGCTCAGCCTGGTCTCATTGTTAATAAGTAGGTATTAAATACGTAACTTTCAAAGACACAAAACGTATATTTATTTGGATAGGTGACGAAACGTACAATATGGACGTATTGCCAGCATTTAAACATACATTATTATGTTTTTACAGCAAAAAAAAAAAAAGAAATATATATATATATTTACGAATCTTTCATGTCATAAAGATATATGTATAATTTCTTTTATCATTTTATAGATAAATGTAAGATCCCTAAACCCAAGCCTAAACATACCAATTTTAAAAGAGTAAAACAATGGACTGGAATGTGTAGACTTTTGGAAAATTGCAAAAAATAAGCTGTTTAATAAAGGGTTACGAACATGTTTTGTCTATCAAGATAATCTTTACAAGTTAACACAACATTTATACATTTATACATAAAGGTTGCAGGCCTGCCTTCCAGCAAAGAATATACACTAACAAAAAGCGACACTCAATAGAACATTCCATTGCAACACCGGCGCCCAGCAGCAGCCCTGCGTTTCCGCCAATTTGTGGTGAAAGCAACTTGGCAGTCCACTAGTTTCTATGGCAATATCAGCTGCTTTGTTAAAAAAAAAAAAAAAAACATAGGCCTACATTAAAGCTGAAATCCAACCTGAAAGATGACAACACAGAATAAAATACTATCACTAGTGATCATCAATCTTTTAAACAGTTTATTTTACAGACTTTGTGTTTAAGCCTTCCACTTTTTTCATAAAACCTTTGCTTTCCAGAAACCCATGGTTAAAATGAGTTAAAATTCTTTGAAGTTCAAGACAAGTATTAGCATTATAAACACCGAATTAATACCAACATATGAAATTAAATTAAGGACATGCATCAGAAAAATTGGGAATGTTGGACAATAAATATATGAATATAACAGCTTGGTTTTGCAGTGTTGTCTGTGTGACGGTCACGGAAAGACCGCACGTTTAACATGGACGTTGAACACACATACACACAGACACGCAGACACACAGGCACACAGGCTGCGTTCCAGTTCGGTTTTAGACACGCACTTGCGAACTTCCCTAAACACTTCCCCTCGGGGGAATCCCTGCCGCCATTTTGAAGTGCGTTCCACTTCGTGAAGTGGACGAGGGAAGTTTATATGGACAGACCCTCGCTCCCTCGATTTTGACCGAGGTCTATGAAGGCGTATGAAGTCTACTTCATATGTAGTGAATTCAGGTTGAGTGGGACATCAGGTTGAGTGGGACACTTAAGCTTTTGGGTACTGTAAAGGGTTAATTTTGTAAGCCAATCACAACAATTGTTACTGTGTTGTAGCTGAATGTCTATTGGATATGAAATAAAGGTTGTGATTGGTGTGACATCACAGATGTGGTCCGGTTGTTATTTTTCAAATTGCTTGACTCCTGGGACCTCACGGTAAGTCACCCGGCAAGTGTAAATCTATTTCAGAATAATAAGGTTGATAATTCTGTCACGTATGATGTAACAATAAAACTTTTACTTTTACATACATTTATAATGCCTGTGTATTAGAGATTAATAACAATGAGCATCTAACTGTATAAAATATTTGTGAAAATTAGATTCACAGCACTGTCCCACTCAACCTGACAGTGTTAGGTTGAGTGGGACAGTGCATTTCAGGTTGAGTGGGACAGTTTTTAGGGCTAATGCTAGCAAACACAGTGCAGCCGTTTCATGAACAAAAATATAACATTTTAAAGTTATAAGTTATAAGTAATAATAATGTGTCTGAATATAAAATTTTTATAAAATTTTTATTTTTCAATATACACAAGATGGCACCCATACAGAGAGGAGAGGGACAGAGAGAGAGAGAAAAAAGGAGTGACAGGGCAATTCAGAAAAGGAAAAGACAGCAAAGTAGGAAAGGAAGAAAACTAAACCAGTGGAGTGAAGAGAGAATGGCAGGGGCTATTGAAGAATATGAGCAGGAGGTGACTGAAGGACACAAACCAAAATTAAGGTTTCTAGCCAGGGCATGGAACATCCCAAAATCAACACTGCAAAGGCGAGTGAAAGGGCTGGTGAGTGGCTACCGCCATGCCTCAGGTAAGAGCCCCCTGCTCTCAGCTCAGGCTGAGAGTGAATTGGCTAGCCTTGTTAAAATGTTAGCTGAAAGGGGGTTCCCCCTGGAACGCAGTGATATACGGCGTATTGCGTTCCAGTACGGCAAAATTAATGGCATCCCTGGTTTTTCTGCCGGTCACTACTGGTTTGAGGGGTTCATGAAAAGGAATCCAAACCTGAGCCTCCGCAAGCCAGAATCACTCTCAGCTGCAAGGGCCTCTGGGATGAATCTCACAGTAGTTGAGCAATGGTTTCAGACCTACACGTCACTCCTCCACCGCCTACAGATCCAGGAGATGCCATCTCACCTGTGGAACTGCGATGAATCCGGACTGCAGGACCATTTCATCTCAAAAAAGGTTGTTGGGGTGACTGGCAAGTCCTGCTTCCAGGTAACATCAGGTGAAAAAGGAGAAACGACAACAGTCCTGGCTGGGTTCAATGCGGTTGGGACTTACACCCCCACAATGGTCATTTTTAAGGGAAAGAGGCTCAGGGCTGAGTGGCTGGAGGAACGACCAGAAAAAGCAATTATCCGCGTGTCAGATAATGGCTGGATAAACTCCCAGCTGTTTCTGGAGTGGGGCCAGCGGTTTGTCCAGCAGCTGCCTAAGGAGGATCCAAGACCCCATGTCCTGCTCTTAGATGGCCACTACAGCCATGTCTTCAATCTGGAATTCTTGGAGCTCATGAAGAAAAATAATATCCATGTAGTGAGCTATCCTCCCCACACCACCCACGCCCTCCAGCCAGCAGACAGATCGCTGTTTCGAAGCCTGAAACACCACTGGCAGGAACTGGGACGCAAGTGGACAAGAAAGACAGGCGGGAAGAAGCTTCCAAAACAGCTCTTCTTTTCTGTGTTCAGCCCCGCATGGAAGAAGGCCGCCACTGTTGAGAATGCCCAAGCAGGTTTGACTCTTTTATTAATAATTAGTTGTCTTGAATTATTTGTATAAAAAGATTAGCAGTAAGTGGATCATTGTTTTTACTGTCTTATTAACATTGCATCATTACATTATACATATTACTCTTCTACAGGTTTCCGAGCCTCAGGGATGTTTCCTGTCTCCATGAAAGTCATTCCAACTGACCTTTTCTTGCCAAGCCAAACCACTGAAAGGGTGATTGAGGAAACATCAGAAACCCTTCTGTTGTCAGAGGAGGACATTTATTTTGGTGTGGAAGAAGTGGTGGTAACCAGCCAGGCTGATGAGGACACGCATACCTCCACCCTCACAAAGGGGCCAGCTGCGCATACCTCCACCCTCACAAAGGGGCCAGCCCCCCTTGTCTCCACCCTCACAATTAGGCCAGCCCCCAATGCCTCCACCCTCACAACTAGGCCAGCCCCCCTTGTCTCCACCCTCACAACTAGGCCAGCCCACAATGCCTCCACCCTCACAACTAGGCCAGCCCCCAATGCCTCCACCCTCACAACTAGGCCAGCCCCTCATGTCTCCACCCTCACAACTGGGCCACCCTCCCTACCCAGCACTTCAACAGCTGAGTGGGCTTCCATTGTAAGGTTCTCAGACCTTATTGAAGTACCTACAAGAGAGAGGGGAAATAAGAGGATGATGGCGAGGCCACCCAGCTACCACCTAACAAGCCAGGAACACTTCAACTTTGTCCAGGCCAAAGCAGACAAAAAGAAACCAAAAACAACCAAAGTGCATAAGCCTGTTGGTGTCCGCCCCAAAAAAGCTGCCGTTCCTGCCCTGCAAACAGTTCAGGGAAGTGACCCCTGTACTGGTTGCAAGGGGGTCTATGGGGATGCAAGTGACCCAAAGGGCAATGAGGAATGGGTGGCTTGCTGCCACTGCCAACGGTGGTATCATGAGTCCTGCGGAGAGCTCAACGGACTTATGGATGACGATGACTTCATCTGTCTTGGATGTGTTCACTGAAGTTGTTAAAAGGTGGTAAAAGGATGTAGGCTTAATGAAAGTTCCATTCATTGAATGTAGAGTGAAGTTTACAATGTTACAATTTTTGCATTAGTTCCAGAAATGCATTTTTAAAAAATCCTTCCAAGTAGGCTATTAATTAATTGAAGGTCTCTGTTGTTGTATTTTGCGCTTCATAATGCGCCACATATTTTCACTGAAGTTGTTAAAAGGTGGTAAAAGGATGTAGGCTTAATGAAAGTTCCATTCATTGAATGTAGAGTGAAGTTTACAATGTTACAATTTTTGCATTAGTTCCAGAAATGCATTTTTAAAAAATCCTTCCAAGTATTAATTAATTGAAGGTCTCCGTTGTTGTATTTTGCGCTTCATAATGCGCCACACATTTTCAATGCGTGTATTCTGGTTTTATTTACATTTTACACAACGTCCCAACTTCATGAGAAATACAACCCCAATTCCAATGTTCATTTTTAACCATAAAATAGTGTCCCACTTTCCCTAACAAAGTGTCCCACTCAACCTGATTGCTTCCAGTTTGCTGAAGAGGGTGTCAGATGGTGTTTAAAGATGAACAGTTTGTTAATAAATACATACATTTGAAAAATTTCACCATAGTGGCCTTCATTACAATCTATTTAAACAAAACACATACAATATTAATACATTCTAACTGATTAAGGTTGTTTAAAATGCAATTTACCAAAAAGTGTCCCACTTTACCTGACTTCACCCTACACTTCAGGCAGCTCCATAACCCACAATGCAACACGATTGTGACGTCACTGCATATCGCGTTTAATTTACCACACCACAAACAACTCTATGATATATTAATTATTTTTTAAACATTTAAAACACACATATATACATATAGAATGCTGTATTAAACAAATTTTAAGGGGAAAAAATAAATAATAAATCAGCTCCATTGTGGATTCCAAGTGATCAAGGGCTTAGGACGTTCCAGTTCAGCCCATACAATAGGCTTGTTTGAGATGAGCAAATTCTGCGCAGAACCGATCACCGCGAGATGCATGCCGGTTATAAATAGGCTTGTTTGAGATGAGCAAATTCTGCGCAGAACCGATCACCGGTGATCACCGCGAGATGCATGCCGGTTAGAAATGTGTCCGAGGGTGGGCCGCCGTGCTCTGATGTCATGCCGACATGTGTCAAAAACCTCTCGCGAGGGCGAGGCGGCCTCATCGGATTCTGCAGAGCGCAGTTGCTGCTCTCCACCGACTGCGCTGACCAAAAGCACGATGGGAAAGGACTTGCTGACGACACAGCTTAAAGCTTATTGGTTTAAACAACCGTGATGTATTGATCTGTTTTAAAATGTTTGATTTTAATACTCTAATACCATGTTTTTATGTGTATAACTTATGTGTGAATAGTCCTAAAGTCTCTGACAGTGCGATTTCTGTGAGTTATGTGATAGTTATCAGATTTATAAAAATATATAAAAACATGTCTGTAATTAAAATAAAAATGATTGATCCACACATCTTTCGAATGGAAATAAATAACAAGTACTTTGGGTGTATTGTTCATTATGTTTATATGCGTATAAAAAGAAACAGAACTTAAATTACATCAAGTTTATCAGCAAAAAAGCGCGTGTGAATCCCGCGATATCCGCCTTTGATCTCGTAGGTGTCTGATCCTCTTGATCCACTTGGAGAACAGAGAACTGTCCGTCTTGCCTGCACTTTTTTCACTCCTCCCCTTACTGCAGCCGCCTACTCTCGGCTACATTTCAGGCGAGGCTAGGCGCATCTCAAACAAGCCTAATGTGTCCGAGGGTGGGCCGCCTTGCTCTGATGTCATGCCGACGTGTGTCAAAAACCTCTCGCGAGGGCAAGGTGGCCTCATCGGATTCTGCAGTCGAGCGCAGTTCCTCTCCACCGACTGCGCTGACCAAAAGCACGATGGGAAACGACTTGATGACGACATAGCTTAAAGCTTATTGGTTTAAACAACCGTGATTGATCTCTTTTAAAATGTTTGATTTTAAAACTCTAATACCATTATTTTATGTGTATAAATTATGTGTGAATAAACTCGCTGACACTGCGATCTCTCTATGGGTTATGTGATTGTTGTCAGATTTATAAAAATATATAAAAACATGTCTATAATTAAAGTAAAAATGATTGATATACACATCTTTCGAATGGAAAAAATAACAAGTACTTTGGGTGTATTGTTCATTATGTTTATTTTCATATAAAAACAGCAGAACTTAAATTGCATCCAGTTTATCAGCAACACAGTGCACGAGTGTGAATCCCGCGATATCCGCCTTTGATCTCGTAAGTTCTGATCCACTACGAGAACAGAGAACTGTTCGTCTTGCCTGCACTTTTTTCACTCCTCCCCTAACTGCAGCCGGCTACTTTCGGCTAGGGTGACCACCTGCTAATAAGCCCAAGGGGGGACAAGGGCTATGTTTCTGAGGGACAAACTAAGAAAATCTAATATATCTTGTGATGAAAATGATTCCCTTTTCAAACCAATTTCTGAAAAAAAGTGTTTTTCTATTTATTGTTATCACTCTGTTGTTCCACAAGGTGGAGCCATGTGGTGTAAAATTATGAGTAAATACCATCTTCCAGTAATGAAGAACTTGTTTATGATATTCAGACAGTTTTACTGGCAATTTGGATACCTCGAAATCGCATTTTAAAAGAAACTCTAAGCCTCCCACTTTATCAAAAATATTTTTGGGAATATGATGAGTCAGGTTTATCTAAAAAGGCTTTTACCCAGTTAACTCTAAAAACTCCAACCATAGATTCAAAATCAATTGTTTTTAACCCCCCTTTATTACAGTCCTTTACAAGTTGTGATTTTTCAGTGTAGTGCGTTTTATTACGCCAAATGAATTGGTAAATTATAGTATTTGCTTTTCCTATGTTTTGTGAACTAATATAGAGAGAATAACTTGATTAATTACCTTAGAAATCCCTTCTGATTTTAACAATAGGTTACGTTCTAAAATAGTTAAGTCTCTTGTTAACCAATGATTTAGGTTTCTTTTTATTTCTTCAAATTTCTCTGTGATATTTTTGGATTCTCTTATTGCCAAGTTTCTAGAATGCCCAAGTATTTAACATCATTCTTAACTGTAATCATCTCCAAGTCTGTCTCACTGCAATTATACAAGGGTAATATTTCACATTTTTTTAGATTATGGCAAAGGCCTGATGCCCTTGAAAAAACAGAAATCGCATTCAAAGCCTTCTGAAGAATGGATTTGTCCTTTAGAAATATCACTGTATCGTCAGCAAATTGGCTTATTTTCAATTCGGTGTCACAAACTTTTATCCCTTCAAGGTCTTTATTATAAATAGGCCAAAAGCTGCATACAGAGAATGAATAATTTTGGTGAAATTGGGCACCCTTGTCTTATTCCACAAGAGACATTGATTCTTGGAGTGATGTCTGATTGAAGTGAAATATAACTATATATTTGGTCATAAAACATTCTGATTACCTTACAAAAGTTGTTGCCAAACCCAAAAAGTTGGAGCGATTTCAGTAAAAAGTCATGTTCAATAGAATCAAATGCCTTGAAAAAATGTTTCATGTTAATGAAACATCTCTTTCTAGTAAAAGTTTGTCTTCATCTGTTAGTTTTATTACATTTTCATTTACACTATTCAGAAAGACATCACAATCGTCCCTCTGAAATTTTTTGTGTCTTGAATAATATTTCCATTTTGATTTAATTTGGTTATACATTTTTTAGTCTGTCTCCATTTTTCAAGGCTATAAAAATATGATTTTTTTCCCCCCTGCTCCATCCATTTGGCTTTTGAACTTTCAAAGGCGCCTTTTGCCTTCTCCAAGTATATAACATGTAATTGGTTCTGAAGCATGGGTAACTCTTGTGTCTCTTCTACAGTTATGTTAGGTTTTCCACATAATAAACTTATCTTTTCAACTATTTTGTTTTGTTTGCATTTACAGTTGTCGGCAATGTTCTTTCCAGTTTCAATAGCTTGTTGCTTTACTCGAAATTTAAACCACTCCCATTTACTTATATCTGACAAATCCATGTCATTTGTTTCAAGACATATTATTCTAATCTGGCTACAGAATTCTTTGTTCAGCAACAAGGTACTGTTAAATTTCCAAATATTGTTTGATTTTTTTTTTGTTTTGTTTGACTATTGATAGTCACAACCCAATAAGACAATGGTCCGTAAGAGGAGATGATTGAATATCACATTTTGGTGTAAGATTAGTAATATTTGGAGACACAAGCCAATAATCTAACCTTGAGCATAGGTTAGCATCTGCTGGGCTGATCCATGTAAATTGCATTGTGTTAGGGTGTGTCACTCTCCAATAATCTACCAGGTTATTAGATAAACAAAAATTATTTAACATGTCATTATATTCTGGTTGTACACTCAAAAAAATAACTTGTTGGTCTAACTTAATTCAATTATGACACCTATTTCCACACAGTTGAACTGATTTATTTGAACTTAAGCTAGGTTAATTGTACTAATGAGTGAAATTCATCCTAATTGAATGAGATCACACCAGTTTCATTTGACATATTCTGTGTATGTTTCCTGAACATAATTCATTCTTGTTGATCCAACCAGTGCTTTTTTTTTTTTTTTTGTTACCATCATGGTGAAGATGTGCGCTTGTGCTTAGGTTTTGAGTAGCTGTTGTACACAGACATACATGTTTCATGACCATTGAGAGGGGAAAAGCTGATGACCATATGTAGACTGTGCTGTGCTGAACTAATTTATTTATATTTCTATAAAAACTAAAATAACACTTTTTCATATGCTAAGTAACATTTATAGCATGCAAGTGATGATCAGGTAAAGAACTTCTCATCACTGGCTTGAGCACAGTTAATGCTCGTTGAGAACAATATAAATTTGTTTTACGTAGCCACCTAGAGCCTAACCACAAGGTCTACACTTCAGCATAATGGTAACCTCAAAAAAAATCGACATAACAAACTCTTTTAAATGTCAAATATAACTGAACATCAAACTTTAAAAGGTATTTCCCTTTACTAAAAAACACATTAAACAGCACTTAAGTTCAACATTTACTGTTCCAATTTTTCCCTACGCAAAGCATGCTGGGAACTAGAAATACACTGCCCAGGTTCAATCAATGCAACATAAATGATTCATGTAGTCCCAACACAAATGGTTTAGGTTGACCTAACATTTTGCAAATTTAATTTCATTTAACATAATACAATTGAGTGCAAATGCCAATTAAGTAAAAAACTAAAGATTTGTGTTGGTTCAGCTTATTTTATTTAAATAAACTGAACAAGCAGCTAGAATCATTTTTTTGAGTGTAACCCCTTGGGAGGTTTTCTGTCAAGCCAGGAATTAGGTGCTATATTAAAGTCACCTCCTATTATTATGCTATCTGTACCATAAGTTGCACTCCATTCCCTGATAGCTTGAGTTAACTTTAACATCATATTTCTATTGAGAGACCTGTTGTTGTACCCATATACATTAATCAAAATCATTTTAAAATCAAATACTTCCAACACAGCCATTAGCCAGTGACCTGCTTCATCACTTTTACAATCAATAATTTCCCCTACAAACCTAACACCCGCAGAATGAGAAGTTCCATGTGAATACAAAATATTGTCTCCCCATTGTTGCTTCCAGAATTTTTCATCGGCCTTGCTAGAATGTGTATCTTGTATCAAAATAAGGTTGGCTTTAACTTCATTACAAAATAAAAAAATGGCCTTACGCTTAATGTTATTCTTTAAACCTCGAACATTTATAGAACTAAAAACAATAGACATACAAATGAAACAAAATACACGCTCTTAAATGCACTTAGAAAATAGGATTTAAGGCAGGAATGAACAATCTGTCATAGATTTCAACTTTACATTAACAGTAACAGTCCCCTTAATCAAACTTTCTGAATCGGTGATGACACTATACTTAACCTATGAAAGGAGCCTCCACTCTTTTTCTGTCTATAATAGCATACCCTTCCTTCAAGTAAGCTTTCTTCCCGTTACGTCTGGCCTCCTGTACCGTCGGATACAGCTTTGCCCGGGCTTCACGATCCTCTTTTGACCAGTCCTTGTCTGAATTGGACATGCAGCTCCTTGCAGACTCTGGCCTCCCTCGACCTCCTCCAGATCGAAGATCCCTCATCGTCCTCAAACCAAACTGCATGATGATCAGTCGTGGTCTCATATTGAAGGCGGGATCATCTTTCTTTCCCAGACGATGGACAGTATCAACCTTATCTTGTAGTTTCTCTACTGAAATCGGAATCACTCTTGTGAGAATACCGATCACCCTCTCTCTTATATCCTCATTTTCCTTCTCCAGTAGCCCGATCAATTTGAGATTCCATCGTCTTCCGTATCGCTCGATTTCCCAGCATCTTTCCTTCAGCTCCTTATTCTCTTTTTTCAGCCTATCCACTTGCGCGTTGAGTTGAATTATTTCATTTTTATTTTCTGTCACCCCTTTTTCGTTATTTTGGATGCGCTGTTCAAAGTTTTCAAACTTTCTTTCAAACGCATCCAGTCTTTCCTCAAATCTTTGTGACAGAGTGTGAATAGCATTGTATATGCTTTCCACGCTTACTTCTTTTGATTCATCTCTCCTCTTCAGTTTTTTTGGATATGGACTCTGTAACGGAGTGTGGTCACTCAGAGGTTTTGCCATCTGCATCTCTTCTTCAACATATTTGTCAAAACATGCCTCGCGTATCCCGTCCATGCTGTAGTCATGTACATTGAGGCTAGCTTGGTCCTGAGTGTTAGCCATTTTTTTTTTCGAATGTATTATTTTGTGCGTCTTTTCAAAAAAAGTGTCTCACAATAGTCTTTTAAGAGTGTTATTTACCTCACAATAGCTTGAGGGGTGACTGTTATTCAAAAAATAACAGTTTTGGATGTCAAAATCACTTTTTCTGTCGGACCCTGCAACTTTTACAACTGCTCACTCCGCCATCTTACTCCCTCCCAATCAACAGAAGAAACTTTGTTTGAAAGTTTGTTGCTGCAGTGGAGAGTGTGGCCTGAGGGTTGCAGATATTTTGTATTTTGTTCATTTTGTTTATTTTTATTTTGGTACTTTTTGTTGAAAGTTATTTTTGATTATATTTTGTTGTATTGTTTTGAATTTAATTTGGATTTTTCTTTTTGGATAAGATTGTTTTTCATTAGTTTTGTTGTATTTTTCTATTATTACTAATAATTACATTATTGGGTTTGGATTACTTTTGTTTTGTAAGTTTAACTAAATATTCACTTATACTTTAAATTAGTTGTGTATTCACTCTGTTTAATGCGGCCACATAATTTTTGGTGCCCATGGGTTACCATTACAACTGGTGTCAGAAGTGGGATGGCCAGAAGAAAGACCCCCCCCCATTCTTATATTTGCAGTTTTTCTCTTGTTTTTTTTTTTTTTTTTTTTTTTTACTCTCTACTGCAGTCAACAGTGTAGGCTCAGAATGGCTCCTAAAAAGGTGCGGACGGTGCAAGCAGAGGTTGAGGAACCTGCTAGAACTGTGGTGCAGGGAGATGATGATAGTGAAGCGGAACCTGGGAGCTTCACTGAGGACACCAGATTTGAGGCCTGGCAGTGGTATCCAGTCTTACAAGATACTTCAAGCAGCCGACAGGTGGCATCACCAGCTGCATCCCCACTGGAAGACCAAAGCCAGAATCAGTTAAGAATTGAGAGGGAGCCACACCTGCAACGACTGGGTGAGACAGACGATGTAGAGCATTATTTAGTCACATTTAGGCGAATAGCTATGGCGTGTCAGTTGCCAACAACCGACTGGGCAGTTAGGCTAGTGCCCCTTCTGACGAGCAAAACTAGGACTGCATATGTGTATATGGACATGGTAGACTCAGTTGATTATGACAAAGTCAAGGCAGCCATTCTTGCTAAGTATGACATAATTTCAGAGACCTATCGTCTTCAGTTCCGGTCTACAGAGGTGAAGGAGGATGAAACCCCAAAGGAGTTGTATGCCAGACTTAAAGAATATTATGCTAAGTGGGTGCAGCCACAGCATCATACTAAAGGCTGATTTATACTTCTGCGTCGAGTGTACGGCGTAGCACGCGTAGCCTACGACATAGCCTGACGTGCACCTCTTCAAAAATGTAACAACGCGTCAATTCTACGCGGACCGCAAGCGCTGTGATTGGTCTGCTAGAACCACTCCCTCGGGTCAAAAAACTGGCACGGAGCACTCGGAGAAGAGCAAGCACTTTCAGGTTCCATATGAATGAAAAAACACAGAGGACATATGAAGTCAAACGGCAACAAAATAATTTGCCGCTTCTCTGCCGTTTCTGTTTGTAAGCTTCCCTGACAACGTACATGACGAGCTGCTTCTTCTTCAGCTTTTGTTTTGATACTAAACATGACCATGGACACTGCCTCCTAGTGGTCTGCATGCACGTCAACACGGACAACAACGCAGAAGTATAAATGAAAACAGACGCATAGCCTACGGCGCAGAGGCTCTGGTAGCATGTACAGAGTAAAAAGCAACGGTCCTAGTACTGAGCCTTGCGGTACTCCATATTTAACTTGTGATTGATATGATATTTCATCGTTTACTACTACAAACTGATAACGGTCAGAAAAGTATGATTTGAACCATGCCAATGCAATTCCACTAATGCCAACATAGTTTTCGAGTCTGTTTAGAAGAATATTGTGATTGATAGTGTCAAATGCAGCACTAAGATCCAGTAACACTAATAGAGAGATACAACCACGATCTGATGATAAGAGCTAATCATTAGTAACTCTAATGAGAGCAGTCTCAGTACTATGGTATGGTCTAAATCCTGACTGGAAATCTTCACAGATACTATTCCTTTCTAAAAAGGAACATAGTTGTGATGAAACTGCCTTTTCTAGTATTTTGGACAGAAAAGTGAGATTTGAAATCGGCCTGTAATTGACTAATTCTCTAGGATCAAGTTGTGGTTTTTTAATAAGAGGTTTAATAACAGCCAGCTTAAAGGTTTTTGGTACGTATCCTAGCGATAAAGATGAATTAACAATATTAAGAAGAGGATCTATGACCTCTGGAAGCATCTCTTTCAATAGCTTAGTCGGTATAGGGTCTAACATACATGTGGATGATTCTGATGATTTAACAAGTTTAGACAATTCTTCCTCTCCTAAAGCAGTAAATGAATTTAATTTTTCTTTAGGGACACTACAATGCACTGTCTGACACAAGACTGTAGTAGAAGGTTGCATGGTTATAATTTTTTCTCTAATATTATCAATCTTGCAAGTAAAGAAGTTCATAAAGTCATTACTGCTGTGCTCTTTGGAAAAATCAGAAGTTGAAGCTTTATTTCTTGTTAATTTAGCCACTGTATCAAATAAATATCTAGGGTTGTGTTTGTGTTCTTCTAAAAGTTTTGAAAAATAGGCAGATCTAGCAGTTTTTAAGGCCTTTCTGTACTCAATCATTTTCTTTCTCCACGAATACTTATAGTTTTGTTTTCTTCCAGCTGCGCTCCATTTTTCTAACTGCTGTTTTTAGGGCCCGAGTGTGCTCATTGTACCATGGTGTTGGATTAATTTCCTCGATCTTTTTTAAACGCAAAGGAGCAACTGAGTCTAATGTGCTGGAAAAGACAGAGGCAATAGTTTCTGTTGCAATATCGAGGTCTTCTAAGCTGTCTGGTATGCTAAGACGATGAAACTGATCAGGAAGATTATTTATAAAGCAATCTTTAGTGGTAGAAGTGATGGTTCTACCATATTTATGGCAGGGAGGCAGTTTAGCCTCTTTGACTAAATGTAGTATACACGAGACTAGATAATGATCTGAGATGTCGTCACTCTGCTGCAGAATTTCAATGCCATCAATATCGATTCCATGTGACAATATTAGATCTAAAGTATGATTACGACAATGAGTGGGTCCCGACACGTATTGTCTAACACCAATAGAGTTTAGAATGTCTGTAAATGCCAATCCTAATGTGTCTTTTTTATTATCTACATGGATATTAAAATCACCAACAACAAGGACTTTATCTGCAGCTAGTACTAATTCTGATAGAAAATCGGCAATCTCTTTGATAAAGTCTGTATGGTGTCCTGGTGGCCTGTATACAGTAGCCAACACAAATGTCAACTTACATAATGTTACGTAAAGCACCATCATTTCGAAGGAATTATATTTGAGAGACTTCTGGCTGATACTGTAAATATTACTGTAAATTACAGCAACACCTCCCCCTTTTCCTTTCCTTCGAGGATTGTGTCGATAATCATAACCTTGAGGACTAGACTCATTTAAAGTAATGTAATCGTCCGGTTTTAGCCAGGTTTCTGTCAAACACAGCACATCTAGTTTATTGTCGGTGATAATATTGTTTACAATAAGTGCTTTTGAAGAAAGTGATCTAATATTTAACACCCCAAGCTTTATCATTTGTTTATCGTTATTATCTCTATTTTTTATTTGTTGAACATCAATTAAATTTTTACCATTAAATGGGTTTGGAAGTTTTTTGTTTTTATTAATTCGGGGTACAGACACAGTCTCTATGTGATTATATCTAGGTGTAAGAGTTTCTATGTGTTGGGAATTATCTGACTTCTGTAACATGAGGCAGCCAGCAGACGGTCGGTTTAGCCAGTCTGTCTGCTTCCTGTCCTGGGCCCCAGTTTGTCATGTTTTAGTTCTGAGACTATGTGCCATATTACTAGAGAGAAGAGCAGCACCATCCCGGGATGGATGAATACCATCTCTTTTCAGGTCTGCCCCAAAAAACTTTTCCAATTGTCTATGAAACCTATATTATTCTGCGGACACCACTTAGACAGCCAGCCATTGAGTGATGATAATCTGCTAACTATCTCAGCACTCCTACGAACAGGAAGAGGGCCAGAACAAATTACTTCTCCTGACATTTTACTTGCGAGTTCACACACCTCTTTAATGTTAATTTTAGTGATCTCCGATTGGCGAAGTCGAGCATCATTTGTGCCGACGTGAATATTAATTTTAGAGTATTTACGATTAGCATTAGCCAGCACTTTTAAACTTGCTTTGATGTCAGGTGCTCTGGCTCCCGGCAAACATGTGACTATGGTGGCTCGTGTCTCTATTTTCACGTTCAGTGTAATAGAATCACCAGTAACTAGGGCACTTTCAACAGGATTCTCAGTGGGTGCATCACTGAGTGGGGAGAACCTGTTTGATGTTCTTAATGGAACGGAAGAGTGGTGTTTTCTGCGGCTAGGCCGCCTCACCATTACCCAAGTGCCCTGCTGTGCGGGCTCTACAGCCGGAACTGAACAATGTACAGAGTTCACTAAGCTAGTTGCATCCAAAACAGCATCTGAAGCCCCTGCATTCTTACTATCCTCAATTAAAGTTTGGATGCGTGTCTCTAATTCTGAGATTCTCTCTGTCAGCCTGACTATTTCCCTACATTTATGACATATAAATCCCTCGTCGCTGACAGAGAGAGCTACACTGAACATGTGACAAACTGAGCAGGAGATAACAGTGGGAAAGGATGACATGACTCACCGTGTTTGTAGACTGATCGGAGTTACCACTGTAGACTGATCCGAGTTACCACAGCTGTTTGATGAACGTGTTGAAAGAATATGGAGCTGACTGGGATCAGTGGATTCCCTACCTATTATTTGCTTATAGGGAGGTCCCTCAGTCTTCTACCGGCTTCTCACCTTTTGAGTTGTTATATGGCCAGGATGTGCAAGGTCTTTTGTCCATACTGAAGGAGAGCTGGATGGGAGGCCAGGAGGCCCCAGAGATTCAACATATTCTCTCTTATGTTCTTCAGATGCGAGAAAAGTTGAAGAGCATGACTCAGCTAGCCCAGTCAAACCTAGCCCAAGCACAACAGCGTCAACAACAATATTATGACGAAAAGGCCAAAGTTATAAGTTTTGAGATTGGAGAAAGGGTGTTGGTAATGTTACCCAGTGATACTAGCAAACTGCTCTCTAAATGGCAGGGACCTTTTGAAGTGGTCCGTAAGCTTGGACCTACCACGTATGAGGTTGCCAACTCAGGGAAGAGGCGCTCAAGTCGGGTATTGCATGTTAATTTGCTTAAGAAATGGCATGAGAGACTGCGTGCATGTTAATTTGCTTAAGAAATGGCATGAGAGACTGCGTCAAGTGGCTGGTGTATCTATGATTTGTCATGTGGAGGATGAAGATGAGGTGGAGGAACAATACCACTGCCTTCAGCAAACACTGTTGACCTCAATCATCTCTCACCCCTTCAACAGTCACAACTTCAGAAGATTTGTAACATTGGGGTGTGCCAAGAGAAACCAGGTCGCACCACTCTGATTCATCATAACATCACCTTACATGAAGGGGCTGCTAGAAGTGAGTGGTGTAGCCCAGTAGTCTTGGTACCAAAAAAGATGGAAGTCTACGCTTTTGTGTGGACTTTAGATATCTAAATTCAGTTTCCAAATTTGACTCATACCCTACCCCACGAATTGACGACTTCATTGACCATCTGGGAAGGGCTAGGTGGTTGACCACACTGGATTTATGTAAAGGCTACTGGCAAGTCCCATTGAGTGACAATGCAAAGGAGCTGACAACATTTAAGACTCCCTGGGGGCTCTTCCATTTCTGTACTATGCCGTTTGGCCTGCATGGGGAGCCAGCGACATTTTAAAGGTTAATGGACCAGGTGCTAGTTGGGCTGGAAGGATACGCAGCCGCGTATTTAGATGACGCCATTATTTTCAGTTCATCTTGGGAAGAACACCTTCACTATCTCAAAGAGATGTTCCAGTGTATTCAATCAGCTGGCCTTACTATAAATACCCGTAAATGTGCCCTATGTAGGAGCCAAAATGTGTTATTCTCATTATGACCATTGAGTGGCGCTGTGATTATTAGGAATTGTATATGTGTGTGTGTGTATATAAGCAGCCTGCATTTTGTGGGTAAGCAGGTGTTTGACCCGGAAGGGCAAACAGGTTTTTGACCGCTTTGATGTGGTGTTAGGCACGCTTATGCTTCAGTTGAACATGTGCACGATGGTAACAAAGGAAAAATAAAGCTAACTTATATGGAAGAAGAAGAATGGTCTCAGCGTCATTTATCAAGAAGGTAAACCCGTCATCAACCAGAAAGTGAGTCAAACCAACTTCTCCGGAATCAAACAACTCAGTAGCTAAAGTATAAGACTTGGCTCCTACAAATTTAAGTCAAAAACCTTGCAATCATGTGGAACTTTGTGTGAAACTTCGGCACGTTTGGATATATCAAAGTAGAAGGAAGACGCAGTGTTAACGGGAGTTGCTGGATTAATGCCTGCAGCAAAGAATGTTCCTGCCTGCTGTTTACCATCATTCTAAAGGACATTGTGATGCTGGATTCATAACTTTTAAAGTTGGCTACAGAACACCGTAACATCGTATCATCTAACGGCGCCCAACGCACTGAGGTACGTGTAGCGCTACACTGTTTTATGGCCATTCAGTTGTGTGCACACGTTATTAATAATTTAAATGGTCTGATCGCCGACGCGAGCAGATGATAAAATTGGGTATTGACTGTTTGTTGCAACAAACTATTAAAACAGAGTAATTCTTATGGAGACATGCAAAGAAATATCAAATAAAACTGTGGGTTCTGATGTGTCAACTGTTAGTAAAACAAACAGTGTGGTTAGCAATGTGGAAGTTCAAACTGAAAAATGTGTGGTTATGTCACGGTAAACACAAAGACAAAAGGTAGATCCAAGTGCAGCAGAGAGATTTATTAAAGGGTAATCCAAAACACGTAATCCACAGAGCAGGCAAGGGTCAGAGTCCATGAAATCAGTCCAAAACAAACAGGTACAAAAATAACACAAAGAAAAACCAGAACAGACAACCGGGGAATCAGAAGACGCATGACCTAAAACAACGAACCACAACCAAAGACAGAAACAGCTCACTATAAAAGACAGACACTAATGACATGATACAATACAGATGGGTGTAATGACAATGGATAATGAGTCCGGTGAGTGTGTATGGGAATTGTAGTCCATGTAACGGGTGGCAATAAGAGTCCGGGATGGAGTGCCCTCTAGTGGGTGATAGGGCACTCTCACTGGTGATCATGACACTACCCCCCCTCAAAGGAGCGGCTACTAGACGCTCCACCAGACCAAACAAAACAAAAAACACCAAAACTCAGGAGGGAGGTGGACAGGAGTAGGACCAGGGGGAGGGATGGCGGGCCAGATCCAGGGTCCCCAACTGATAGCCAGGGCAGTGCTGGAGGAACTGACCAGGCTGGTTCCAGCGGTTCTGGAGTCCTGGCTGAATGCCAGGGTGGTGCTGGAGGAACAGACCAGGCGGGTCAAGTCAAGTCAAGTCAAATTTATTTATATAGCGCTTTTACAATTGGTAATTGTTTCAAAGCAGCTTTACATATTAGAAGCACAGAAAAAAGGGAAATGGTTAAAAATAAGCTGTACAAACAAGCGTGGTAATATGTAACATATACAAGATGGTGCTACATTAAGCCAATGTCGGCTGACTCCCAGGGGTGGAAAAAAAAACCCTAGGAGAAAAACCCAGCGTGCTAGCACTGGGAAAAAAGTCCTAGGAGGGAAAAAACCCCTTGGAAGATATATATATATATATATATATATATATATATATATATATATATATATATATATATATATATATAATATATGTAAATGGATATGGAGATCAAAATCTGAATTATACATTTTTATTATAGAGATTAAAAATAGATTATATATATAAATATATGTAAGCGGATATGGAGATTAAAAATCTGAATTATAGATGCAGCCAGAACTGGATCTGTAGGCCCAATGTCTCCTGGGCTACGTTGTAGTCAGGTCCAGACACAGGTTCTCCATCTGATCTGGATACGGCCTGGATCCAGCACCCGGCAAACCTCAGGATAAGCAGAGAGACAGATATTAGCGTAGATGCCATTCTTGTTCTGATGTACAGGTATATCTAATGTTATAGGAAATGTTCTCGGTTCCGGCCGACCTAATTATTGCAGTGTAACAACCCTTTTAACGGATTTGAAAAATGTTAATGTATTGATAATGTGTTATGTGTATGCAAGAGCAAAGAGATGTGTTTTTAGTCTAGATTTAAACTGACATAGTGTGTCTGCTTCCCGAACAATGCTAGGAAGATTGTTCCAGAGTTTAGGTGCTAAATAGGAAAAGGATCTGCCGCCTTCAGTTGATTTTGATATTCTGGGTATTATCAACTGGCCTGAATTCTGAGATCGCAATAAACGTGGAGGACTATAATGCATTAAGAGCTCACTTAGGTACTGTGGAGCTAAACCATTTAGAGCTTTATAAGTAATTAGCAAGATTTTAAAATCTATACGATGTTTAATAGGGAGCCAATGTAATGTTGACAGAACTGGGCTAATATGGTCATACTTTCTGGTTCTAGTAAGAACTCTAGCTGCTGCATTTTGGACCAACTGTAGTCTGTTTAAAAGCCGAGCAGAACAACCACCCAGTAGAGCGTTACAATAATCTAGTCTTGAGGTCATGAATGCATGAACCAACTGTTCCGCATTTGTCATTGAGAGCATATGTCGTAATTTAGATATATTTTTTAGATGGAAGAAGGCGGTTTTACAGATACTGGAAACATGACTTTCAAATGAAAGATTGGTATCAAAGAGCACACCCAGGTTCCTAATTGAGGAAGAAGGTTTAATGGAGCACCCCTCAAGTGTTAGAGAGTATTCAAGGTTTTTTCGTGAGGAAGTTTTTGGTCCAAAGATTAGGATATCAGTTTTTCTGAATTAAATAATAAGAAATTTCTTGTCATCCAGTTTTTAATGTCAGCTATGCATTCTGTTAGTTTTGTGAATTTGTAGGTTTCGTCAGGGCGCGAGGAAATATAGAGCTGAGTATCGTCAGTGTAGCAGTGAAAACTAACACCATGCTTCCTAATTATCTCTCCTAAGGGCAGCATGTACAGAGTGAAAAGCAACGGTCCTAGTACTGAGCCTTGTGGTACTCCATATTGAACCTGTGATCGATACGACATCTCTTCATTAACTACTACAGACTGATAACGGTCAGATAAGTACGATTTGAACAATGCCAAAGCAATTCCAATAATGCCAATATAGTTTTCAAGTCTTTTTAAAAGAATGGTATGATCGATAGTGTCAAAAGCAGCACTGAGATCTAATAACACTAATAGAGAAATACAGCCACGATCGGATGATAAAAGTAGATCGTTTGTAACTCTAACGAGAGCAGTCTCAGTACTATGGTATGGTCTAAATCCTGACTGGAAATCCTCACAGATTCAATTTCTTTCTAAAAAGGAGCACAGTTGTGTTGAAACTGCCTTTTCTAGTATCTTTGACAGAAAAGGTAGATTCGATATTGGCCTGTAATTTACTAAATCTCTCGGATCTAGTTGAGGTTTTTTAATAAGAGGTTTAATAATAGCCTGCTTAAAGGTTTTTGGCACGTATCCTAATGTTAAGGATGAATTAATTATATCAAGAAGTGGACCTACGTCCTCTGGAAGCATTTCTTTCAGTAGTTTAGTCGGCATTGGGTCTAGCATACATGTCGTTGATTTTGATGATTTGATAAGTTTAGATAATTCTTCCTCTCCTATAGCGGTGAATGATTCTAGTTTTACCTCAGGGAAACTACAGTGCACTGTTTGAAGGGAAACTGTAGACAGTTGGATGTTTTTAATTTTCTCTCTAATATTATCAATCTTGCAAGTAAAGAAGTTTGTAAAGTCATTACTGCTGAGCTCTTTGGAAACGTCAGCAGTTGAATCTCTGTTTCTAGTTAATTTAGCCACTGTGTCAAATAAATACCTAGGATTATGTTTGTTTTCTATTAAGAGATTTGAAAAATAAGTAGATCTAGCATTTCTTATAGCCGTTCTGTACTCAATCATTTTTTCTTTTGACGAAAGGCGAAAAACTTCTAGTTTTCTTTTCTTCTAACTACGTTCAGCTTTTCTAACAGCTCGTTTTAGAGCCCGAGTGTGCTCATCATACCACGGCGTTGGATTAGTTTCCTTAATCTTCTTTAGACGTAAAGGAGTGACTGCATCTAATGTGCTGGAAAAGAGAGAGCCAATAGTTTCTGTTGCAGCATCAAGTTCTTCTAAGTTCTCAGGTATACTAAGGCGATGAAACTGCTCGGGGAGATTATTTATAAAGCAATTTTTAGTGGAAGACGTGATGGTTCTACAATATTTATGGCTGGGTGGTGGTTTTGTAGCCTTGGCTAATTGTATTATACACGAGACTAAATAATGATCTGATATATCATCGCTCTGCTGTAGAATTTCAACAGCATCAATATCAATTCCATGCGACAGTATTAGATCTAGGGTATGATTACGACAATGAGTGGGTCCTGACACGTGTTGTCTAACTCCAATAGAGTTTAAAATGTCTGCAAATGCCAATCCAAATGCGTCTTTATTATTATCTATATGGATATTAAAATCACCAACAACAAGGACTTTATCCGCAGCCAGTACTAACTCTGATAGAAAATCAGCAAATTCTTTGATAAAGTCAGTATGGTGCCCTGGTGGCCTGTATACAGTAGCCAGCACAAATGTCAACTTACATAATGTTACATAAAGCACCATCACTTCAAAGGAATTATATTTAAAATTATTTTGAATTGTTCTGAATATATTAATATAAATTACAGCAACACCTCCCCCTTTGCCTTTCTGTCGAGGATTGTGTCGATAATCATAACCTTGAGGACTAGATTCATTTAAAGTAATGTAATCGTCTGGTTTTAGCCAGGTTTCTGTCAAACACAGCAAGTCTAGTTTATTGTCTGTGATAATTTCATTTACAATAAGTGCTTTTGAAGAAATAGATCTAATATTCAGTAACCCAAGCTTTATCATTTGTTTATCTGATTTATCTGTGATTTTCATTTTTTGAACATCAATTAAATTTTTACCCTTAAAAGGTTTTGGAAGTTTTTTGTATTTACTAGTTCGAGGTACAGACACAGAAACTCTTTCACCTAGATATTATCACATAGAGACTATGTGCTGTGAATTATTTGAGTTCTGTGACGTGAGGCGGCTAGCAGACGGTCGGTTTAGCCAGTTTGTCTCCGTCCTGATCTGGGCCCTGGTTTGTCATGTTTCAGCTCTAAGACTATTTGCCAAATTTCTAGATAGAACAGCAGCACCATCCCAGGAGGGATGAATACCATCTCTTTTCAACAGATCAGGTCTGCCCCAAAAGCTTTTCCAATTGTCTATGAAACCTATATTATTCTGCGCACACCACTTAGACAGCCAGCCATTGAGTGATGATAACCTGCAAACTATCTCATCGCTCCGACGAACAGGAAGAGGGCCAGAACAAATTACTTCTGCTGACATTCACACACCTCTTTGATGTTAATTTTAGTGATCTGTTAATTTTAGAATCATCTGATAATGATTTTAGAATATTTACGTTTAGCATTAGCCAGCACTTTTAAATTTGCTTTGATGTCAGGTGCTCTGGCCCCCGGCAAACATGTGACTATGGTGGCTGGTGTCTCTATTTTCACGTTACGTGTAATAGAATCGCCAATAACTAGGGCACTTTCAACAGGATTCTCAGTGGGTGCGTCACTGAGTGGGGAGAACCTGTTTGATGTTCTAATCGGAACGGAAGAGTGGTGTTTGTTCTTGCCACTATGCCGCCTCACAGTCACCCAGTTAGCCTGCTGCGTGGCTTCTACAACTGGAACCGAATGTGCAGTGTTTACTAGGCTAGTCGCATCCAAAGCAGTATCTAAGGCCCTTTCATTCTCACTATCCTCAATTAAAGTTTGGATGCGTGTCTCTAATTCTGAGATTCTCTGTCAGCCTGACAATATCCCTGCATTTATCACATGTGTAAGTCTCACTGCTGACAGAAAGAGCTAAGCTGTATGGCTAACACTAGGGGATTACGCTGGTGGTTTGCTAGTAATAAATCGTAGTGATACTATGCAATAGGTTAAGTAATCTAGTGAAAATAAGAAAGTTATATTATGTGAATAGGAATAAAGAGAAGGATTTAGGATAAACTCCACAAAGCGTAGGTCAGACAGCAGGCAGGCAACAGCGTTGAGCAGTGTTGAACCGGAAGCAATGGTTCAGGTAGCCTGGGCAGAGGCGGCAAGGCAGAAGGCTTGGATGGTGGCGGCAGGGCAGAAAAACTGGGCGATGGCGGCAGGACAGACGGATTAAACCGGATTAAACCCTATGGCAACTGAATACAATCCAGGAACAGTGAAAACGGTTCAACAAAGTGTCTGTTCATTACCACCTGGCAAAGTAATTGATGTATGACCTAAAACAAGTTAGAGTCGAATTAACACTGTTACAAGCCAACAGTATGCTTTTAATCAACAACAACAAACAACAGTTGCACAGGGAACATCACCGCATACAACCTCCCAATCAAAGAACAAAAATGATGTCGTCGTTGGTCAGAGTATACCTGAAGCATGAAGCATGATACTTAACATCATGCATAAGCAAAATGAGATTTCAAATGCCTTACTTCAACAACAGCGTTCAATGTCATTGCCACCAAGAGATATTCCCACATTTGATGGAGATTCACTTCAATACAGAACTTTTATAAAGGCTTTTGAACAAGGTGTGGAAGAAAAGGCCAGTGAAGCAGATTGTTTGTACTATTTAGTGAAATTAACTCGTGGACAGTCACAAGATTTGGTGCGTAGCTGTCAACACAGTAGCAAAGAACCTTTTACAAGAACACTTTGGCAACGAGAATAAAATTGCTACTGCTTATATTGAAAAGGCTCTGGCTTGGAAACCTGTGAAGTCTGAAGATGTGAAATCACTGCAAGCTTATGCTTTGTTCTTATGTGCCTGTTGTAATGCAATGGAGGAGCTTCAGTATGTGCAAGAAATGGATATGCCTGCAAACATGCAAAGTATTATTTCCAAATTGCCATTTAAGCTGAGGGATCAGTGGAGAATAACTGCTTATGACATAATGGAAACATGTACCGTAGAGCTTGTTTTATTGATTTGGTCACATTCATAGAACATCATGTTCGAATTCTTTCTGACCCTTTGTTCGGCGATATTCAGGAGTCATCATTTGGTGTCACTGGAACGAAAACGTTGACCAGATTTAAACAACAGCCTAAAGAAAGAATGAAGGGAAATAACTTTGCTATTACAGTTGCAAACATGGACTCAGTGTTAGGATCTGGGAGTTTAAAATCAGACTCTGGGAATGCTGATAAGGATGATTGCCTATGCTGTTCTAACAATCACTCATTGGAGGAGTGTGATCAGTTCAGTTCAAAGAAGCATAAGGTCAAGATAGACTTTCTTAGGGTAAAATGAGTTTGCTTTGCATGCTTATGTACTGGACACATGAGCAAGAAAAAGGTTCAGAAAAGGAAGCTATAAAGACGATGGAGGCTCTCATTGCTTTGTGTCAGAAAGGGGGATTCATTCTGGAAAAATGGATCAGTAATAGTCGTGCAGTTTTGCGGACTGTTCCAGTGGATCAAAGAGCTAAAGATTTGAAAGAATTAGATTTAGACAGAGATCAACTTCCACTTGAAAGAGCATTGGGCCTACAATGGTGTGTAGAAACTGACTCTTTCAAATTCAAGTTGGAGGTAAAACGGCAGTCTTTTAACAGACGCGGTATGCTTTCAATCACCAGCTCTGTGTATGATCCTCTGGGGTTCCTGGCGCCAGTTATGTTGTCTGCCAAGATGATGCAACAAGAACTCTGCAGGAGAGATTGTGGATGGGATGATGCCATACCACAGGACATATTATGCCAGTGGAAGAGATGGTTGGAGGATTTGGAGTCGCTAGCTGCATTCTCTGTGGACAGGTGTATCAAGCCTAGGGATTTTGGAGAGCTTAAGTATGCTCAATTACATCATTTTGCTGATGCCAGTACAAATGAATATGGCACAGTAACGTACATCAGAATGTTAAATTCTGAGAATTACATTCATATTGCTTTTTTGCTTGGTAAAGCCAGAGTAACACCTTTGAAGGTTATAACTATTCCTCGTTTGGAGTTGACAGCTGCAGTTCTTGCTACCAAGGTAGATGCAATGCTGAAATAAGAACTGAATATTAAGTTGGAAGATTCAGTCTTCTGGACTGACAGTACAGCAGTACTGAAGTACCTTAACAACACAGACAAGCGTTTCCATACATTTGTAGCTAACAGGATTGCAACCATTAGAGAAACAGTCGAACCCTCACAATGGAGACATGTCTGTTCTAAGGACAATCCTGCAGATGATGCTTCAAGAGGGATGAAGGTTGGAACTTTTCTAAAGAACAACAGGTGGCTTGGCGGTCCAGCCTTCTTGTGGTTGCAAGAGGAGTATTGGCCTATGGACATATTGAATGTCTCAATTGATTCTGATGACCTAGAGGTCAAACGAGAAACCACAGTAAATGTTATTAGTGTGGATGAAATGTCTAACCCTAGTGACCAGCTAATTACTTACTTTTCTGGGTGGAGGAGGCTTAAAGTAGCAGTGGCATGGTTCCTCAAGTTGAAAATAATCTTGTTGGAAAGGATTTGCTTGAGAAAGGAGCAAAAAACTATAAATGACGGACTTCCAATGAACAAGATCAGATAATGGAACTAACTTTGTTGGAGCACAAAGAGAACTGAAGGGAGATTTGGCTAGTGTAAATCATGACAAGATTCAAGGAGTATTGTCACAAGTTGGAATTCGTTGGAGCTTTAATCCCCCAGCAGGTTCACACCATGGAGGTGTATGGGAGAGGATGATACGCACTGTAAAAAAGGTTCTCTGCTCTGTTCTACATCAACAAAGGTTAGATGACGATGGACTTCATACAGTGCTTTGTGAAGTAGAATCCATTTTGAATGATCGACCAATTACCAAGTTATCAGACGATCCTAATGATTTGGAACCTCTCACGCCAAATCATCTTCTTCTTTTGAAAGGGAAACCAGCTTTACCCCCTGGTTTGTTTGAAGCTCATCAATATTCAAGAAGACGTTGGAGACAGGTACAATATCTGTCAGATTTATTCTGGAAAAGGTGGATACGGGAATACCTACCTTTACTCCAGGAAAGACAAAAATGGAATCAGAAGAAGAGGAGTTTGAGTGACATTGTTGTAGTTATGGACTCATAAGCTCCTCGTGGTTCCTGGGCTCTTGGCAAGGTTATAGAGGTTTTCCCTGACAAAAATGGTCTGGTGCGTTCTGTGAGGTTGCAGACAAAAAGCAGTATTATTGACAGACCAATAACAAAGCTTTGTCTGTTATATGAAGTCTAACTAATATAAGGTTTTTCAACTGAATATGTGGTAATATTTTTGGCAAATTTTTTTGTTTGAATTGTTATGATTATTCACCATTAACAATTAGGATTCTGTGTGTAGGAGCCAAAATGTGTTATTCTCATTATGACCATTGAGTGGCGCTGTGATTATTAGGAATTATATATATGTATATGTGTTTGTGTGTGTGTGTGTGTGTGTGTGTGTATATAAGCAGCCTGCATTTTGTGGGTAAGCAGGTGTTTGACCCAGAAGGGCAACCAGGTTTTTGACCACTTTGATGTGGTGTTAGGCACGCTTATGCTTCAGTTGAACGTGCACGATGGTAACAAAGGAAAAATAAAGCTAACTTATATGGAAGAAGAAGAATGATCTCAGCGTCATTTATCAAGAAGGTAAACCCGTCATCAACCAGAAAGTGAGTCAAACCAACTTCTCCGGAATCAAACAACTCAGTAGCTAAAGTATAAGACTTGGCTCCTACACTCTAGCCAAGAAAGAAACTGAATACCTGGGTTATGTTATCGGTTGTGGTGTTATTAGGCCCCAGATACAAAAGAAACAGGCAATTCAAGACTGTTCTCTTCCTCAAACGAAAACTCAAGTGAGAGCATTCCTGGGTATGGCTTGGTGGTATAGACGATTTGTGCCTAATTTTGCTGTTCGAGCAGCAACCTTAACCGACTTGACACGGAAAAATTGTCCTGTCCAAATTCAGTGGTCTGAGGAGGCAAAGAACGCCTTCCAGGACATTAAAAATGCCCTATGCCATGATCCAGTGCTGTCTTGTCCCAATTTTGAAAAACGTTGTTTTGCAGACTGACGCTTCTAATACGGGCATAGGGGTGGTGCTGTTGCAAGTACTGGTGTCAAAAGTATTCACATTCATTACTCAAGTAGAAGTATAGATACTAGGGTTTAAAAATACTTCTGTAGAATTTGAAGTATCAACTCAAACTTTTTACTCAAGTAAAAGTGTAAAAGTACTGGTTTCAAAACTACTTAAAGTATAAAAGTAAAAGTAATGTAGGGGAAAAAAAATGCCATTAAGGACAAAAGCTTAAACCGCGCCACAGGGGCCTATTGTGCACTATCCCACCTCCTCAAAAAAAAAAAAAATTTTCTCATAATGACCATAATGTTATATTAAAGGTGCCCTAGAACTTAAAAAAAAGATGTAATATAAGTCTAAGGTGTCCCCTGAATGTGTCTGAAGTTTCAGCTCAAAATACCCCATAGATTTTTTTTTTAATTCATTTTTTTAACTGCCTATTTTGGGGCATCATTATAAATGAGCCGATTCAGGGCTACTGGCCCTTTAATTCTCGTGCTCCACGCCCACGGAGCTTGCGCTTGCCTTGAACAGTGCATAAACAAAGTTTACACAGCTAATATAACCCTCAAATGGATCTTTACAAAGTGTTCGACATGCATGCGTCGAATTATGTGAGTATTGTATAGTGTTATATTGTTTACATTGATTCTGAATGAATTTGAGGCTGTGCTCCGTGGCTAACGGCTAATGCTACACTGTTGGAGAGATTTATAAAGAATGAAGTTGTGTTTATGAATTATACAGACTGCAAGTGTTTAATAATGAAAACATGGGCTGGCATATGCAAATATTGGGGGCGTACATATTAATGATCCCGACTGTTACGTAACAGTCAGTGTTATGTTGAGATTCGCCTGTTCTTCTGAGGTCTTTTAAACAAATGAGATTTATATAAGAAAGAGGAAACAGTGGGGTTTGAGACTCACTATATGTCATTTCCGTGTACTGAACTCTTGTTATTTGACTATGCCAAGATAAATAAAATTTTTCATTCGAAGGCACCTTTAAAATGTTAATGTTGAAAACTTTGGGATGCACTACCCGCATATATGCCCACTGAAAATGAACGCATTTTAGTACAATGCAAATACATTAAAGCACCATATTTGTTTACTACTGAGCATTAACATGTGTTTCTTGGAGTGGAAGACATGATGACTAGTTGCCTGTAAGTATTGTAATGGTGCAAAAAGTCAAACTGCAAAGGCATGTCATCAATGACCTTTGTTGGAATGTAAATGTACATCCAAGCTCAACTGCAGGAATCTGTGAGGGCAACGGACAAGAAAAATGCGGGTAGTTTTGGTGTACCCAGGGCAGGCTTAGTAACAATCAGGGCTTGACATTAACACCCGCCAAATGCGACAAAAACTCGTCTGTTGGAGTTTGTTGGACAGGTGTGATAACCCTGTTGGCGTTTGTTTGGTTGTCTGAGCATCCAACAAATGGCAACAAACTCTGACGTAGTCTGACCTGGCCACGAACCATTGCTATGACAATGAGGCAAGTCCCCTGCAAAGACAATTGTTTGATCGCGCCCGTGCCTCAAGCGGGGGACACACCTAACGATTCGCTGAAACATTCTAAGACTGAACTGAACACACATACCGATTGTTTCCTTCGACTGGAGCCAATTTATATACTCAAACATGGAATTTGAACACCGACTGTAATCACAGACTGAACGCAACTGGCTCTGACTGAACGCGCTTGAGCGCAATCAATCATAAGTATCAACTTACATTCATAATCGGCCTTACGATCGTTAAGTGTGTGTGCGGCTTCACGCACACACAACAAAACACTGGAAACATGATATCGCAGCTTGTTTGTTATAAAAAAATAAAATAGTTAAAAAAAAAAAAAAAACATATAAAAAGGTACAGTAATCCGTAGTGCAAACCGTGCCATTCAGCAAGAGCACTGCCCCACTCCACTGAAAGAAAGAGGTATAACACCATGAGAGCAACGCAGGTTTACCTTCAGTTTCGTTTTAAATGAATTCATTTTGGCTTGTTTAGCTACATGTTTTTTTATGAGAATGGGTCACATAAATAAAAAGGGTCGCGCTAAAAAAAAAAAGTAAAAAAAAACGGTGTATACGCTAATTTATTCAAACGTCTCTCTACCGAACTACCTAGCTTAATTTGCAGAGGACGAAGAGAAGGCACCCATTTGATAGCCTGAATGAGCCAGTAGTGGAGAAATAATAACTTTTAAGAAAGAATCTTTTTTGAGTAACGACCCCCAACACTATGTCCTTTTTGCTGGAGTGTGACGTGATTTGTGTCATGTGCAGGTGTGATCAATCGCGTACAAACCAGTAGGATGTCAGAATGGTATATGTTTATACTTCACTCTATCTGGATGGCGTGATTTATCTGGATAGTTTTTTTTTTCAAGCCGGAATGAAAGCAGGCCAAAATGAAATAGGAGTAACGAGGCTATTTTTAAAATGTAAGGAGTAGAAAGTACAGATAATTGCGTGAAAATGTAAGGAGTAGAAGTAAAAAGTTGGCTAAAAAATAATAACTCCAATAAATTATAGATACCCGAAATTTCTACTTAAGTAAGGTAACAAAGTATTTGTACTTTGTTACTTGACACCTCTAGTTGCAAGGGGCACTTGGAGATAGGCATCCAGTGGCCTATATAAGTCACAAGCTGTATCCCAGAGAGGTGAAATACTCCACCATCGAGAAGGAGTGCTTGGCCATTAAATGGGCCCTGGACACGTTCAGGCACTACCTTCTTGGCCGGGAGTTCCTCCTTGAAACTGATCACTGGCCGCTGCAATGGATGGATTGTATGAGAGACTCCATTGCATGAATTACTTGATGGTATTTATCTATGCAACGTTACCGTTTTATTGTCCAGCACATACCAGGAAAGAGTAATGCTACAGTGGACTTTCTTTCTCGCCTGCCGGCTTGAAAATGGGTTGGGGGGAGTGTGACGGTCACGGAAATCATCTCAACCAGTTGTCAACAGTCTGTAATCAATGTATCTACCCAATTGGCATGAGTTCAGGCCTGTATATAATCCAAGGGCGTAATTTCCACTGGGGACAGGGGGGACATGTGCCCCCGCAAACCCCCCCCACACACACACTTTTCAAAATCCTGTTTGTGTCCCCCCCACTTTCAAATTAATTTATGATTTTTTTAACCGAACGCCGTCATGGAGGAGCAGAACACAGAGAGCCTGTCTGTGTTGATGCGCGCATTCGCGTCCAAGAACGTTGCGTGCACACTCTAAAAATAGCTCAGTGAAGGTTCTAATGAGCAGGTATTTTATACGGCAAAAGTGGGAGTAGGCCTAATGGAGCTAAAGAAATAGACTAGGCCCAATTACGTTTTTGTGCACTATATTCAAAGTCATCTGAAGCCATTCCATAGCTTCATGTGAGGGACAGAAGAATATGTACATCCGTTAACTTTTAAGTTCACGGAAACTCTTCTTCCCTCCGCTGCAGCTGTCAATCATTCTCTGTTCAGCACTCAAACAGCGCGTCGCGTTCAGTAACCACAGTCAGCACGGTAAAACTATTCCGATTATAATACTTGATATGTAGATAAAGGGCTGTGGATTGGCATAAACTAACTTGATCTTGCTGGAGTTTAATGCTGTTTCTAAACGATGTCATGACTGTTAGATGCAGATGTACACAGGGATTCTCTTTGTGCCAAACATTTATAATGCTCAGCGAAACTGCACGCTCTGACTCGATATTGTTTCAAGCGTTTTTTACTGCTGTTTTGAAGCGTTTCATATTATTATGGTTTTGCACACTGAAATATTATTAATAGCATATTTTTTTCTGTCGTATCTATCATATCTTGTTGCCCCATTAAAAAGCTGCACAATACATTTAAAAATAAATGTCTTTTAATCTTACATTAATATAAATACATATAATTCTATACATATAAATATAAATCTAATCTATTTTTTTTTCTTCATTTTATAAGAATACAAATAGTAATTTTAAACTTTTTGTTAACATTTGGATTTTATAAAATTACTGTGCAAAGTCTGCTGCTGAATTATATACTTATCTAGTTTATTTATTTATATATTGTTCAGCTTATGATTATATATTTTTATTCATTTGTTGTTTTCTGGATTGTCAAAGAGTGACCACTAGTTGCACAAATACAGATGTATGGATACAGGCCCCTGCTAATAAATTAATTCAACAAAGGTAACCTCTTTTGCTACATATTTTTAATGGTTTAAATATGTACTCTACATGTTTGACAACTTATGAACTATCATTTAGCCTACTTTATGTTGTATATGTGACCAATGTGCCATACCGTCACCAATAAATAGATACTATTAGAGCACAAAATTGTTTACAAGAGAACAAATTTCTTCATTGATAGTCACTTAATTTTGCTCTCGGAATGCACCAGATTTATGCATTTAAATTTAAAATGTACAAAGCTTTCCTACAGGGGGGCATGTGAATAATTGTAATGGGATGATCATGTTCAGATATCTAAATCAGAGAATATCATCGGGCGTTTGGCGGGTGGATTATTTATTTTTAACAGTGGATTCAGGTAAAATTCAGGTCTTTTTCTTTGTTGAATTTGGATACTGAACATGGGTTGGAGCTCTTTATTTTGAACTATCAAAGTTCACCAGATTAATGAATTTATCTTTAAAATGTACAAAATTTTCTACCGGGGGGGCATGTCCCCGGAACCCCCTAGAGCAGGGGTCCCCAAACTTTTTTCTGTGAGGGCCACATTATTGTTCCTTTCTTTAATGGGGGGCCGGGTCGGTCACAGAAAATTACATGGGCCAGAGTGACTATTATTGTGGAGTTTTTATTATGATTTTAAATGTATTTATTATGCCTTCTAATGATTAGTCTATTATTTTTGTTATGCACCATACAGACAAATGAGTATTACTTTACAAGAGATATATAACCTTTTAAAAAAGCATAATTATTATCATAATAAAAATGTTTCATATCCACTTACTTAGGCTATGTATAGCCTATTATTAATCAGTGTGAACTGTGGGCTTGCTTCTGGCTAGTGAGAAGTTCGATGTCAGGTTCCATTCCTGTCACAGCCAGTCTCAAAGTCTGATGCAAATGTTCATCAGTAAGTCTTGATCTCATCGGAGTTTTCATCAGTTTCATACGAGAAAAGGTTTGCTCACAGATATACGTGCTGCCAAAAAGTGTGCACATCTTCATTGCATGCCTTTTGATGTTTGGGTATGTCTCGTTAGGGAGGGCAGAATAAAATTCAATGAGATTGTTGGGCTTAAATGCGTCTTTCAGAACATCACAGTTCTGTAACTCAGCCAACTCAAACTGATAAGAAGGCAGGGCTTCGTCAATGTCGGCAGCAAAGGGGTTCTGGAAAAGGCGGATTTCTTTAGCGTGGATGTGTAGCTCACGGAATCGCATATCAAACTCCGCCTTCAGCATTTCCAGCGCTTCCGTGGACTTTTCAGTTGGGAATGGGGCCACTGGTTTCTCAGCTGAGAGACTTTGGGTAACAGGGAGATGGGTGAAGTCTTGCTTTTGCACTTGTCCCACAAGCAGTGCTAGTTTCACCTCAAATGCTTTTATGTGGGAATACATGTCACATATTAGTTTCCCCTTGCCTTGGAGCTGCAAGTTAAGGCCATTTAACATTTCTGTCACATCAGTTAAAAAGGCGAGGTCCCATTTCCATTCTGTGTCGATCAGTTCTGGGAAAGTTTTGCCCTTTGTCAGAAGAAAGGCGTTGATTTCGGGTAGCAGCTCGTAAAAACGCCTCAAAACTCTGCCCCGGCTTAGCCACCGAACTTCAGTGTGGTAAAGCACATCTCCATGAGCAGACTCTAGCTTGGAGAGAAAGGCTTGAAACTGTCTGTGTTTAAGTCCGTTTGCTCTGATGAAGTTTATACATGACACCACCACCTTCATGACCGATTCCCACTTCAGAACTTTGCAGCACAGTGCTTGCCGGTGAATCAGGCAGTGGACTTGTAACGGGGGAGTGAAACCTCTTCCCTCCATTTCTCTGTTCATCCGTCCTATAAGCCCCCTCGACGCGCCAACCATACTAGGAGCCCCGTCAGTCGTGATGCTGGCCAGCTTAGACCAGTCTAGATCCAGCTCTCCCATCGTTTGGCACACTTTACCAAAAATATCCTCCCCTGTCGTTGTACCTTTGAGACTTTGTAGGGCTGCCAGCTCCTCGGACACTTCAAAGTTTGCGCTAACTCCGCGAAGAAAAATTAGCAGCTGTGCGGTGTCCTGCACGTCATTGCTCTCATCCAGTGCTAATGCAAAAAATTCAAATTCTTTCACTTTCTCCTTAAGATGGGCATATACATAATCCCCCATTTCTTCAATTCGTCTGGTGATGGTACTTGCGGACAGACTCACCGCATTTAAGACGTCTTTACTATCGGGGCACACCTCCTCCGCAACAGCATTCATACATTTCTTGACAAACTCACCGTCACTGAATGGCCTACCATTAGTTGCAATTAGTTTAGTGTAACGTCTGGACCAATCAGCCACACAATTATTCATTGTATTTAATGAATTACCCATAAACTCACTCTCCCTATCAAAGTTCTCTGAACTCATCCCCCTAAAACTGTAACCAGCATCCCAATGTTGCTAGCACACAGGCCAACCTAGGTGTCCTGTTACAGTTATATGGTACTTTTATGATCCAGAAGAATTCTGGAGAGACTAGTGACTCATTCTTCCTGAGAAGGACAAATAAACTCTCTTAATCCTATGTATTCTCTATATAACCACTTGGGAAATGTATAAACATGTATCCAAGTTTCCCATCTCATGACTTTCCTTTTATAGGCTTTATTCTATGTATTAATTCTCTCTTTTGAACTATTTTGGTATTAATGTTCCATAGTTGCAAATGTATAGTTAACTGAGATCACATTGGCAGCATGCTTGGTATCTACGGACTCCAACTTTCATTTCCTATTTGGTAATTTATGTCACATGTTACTAACTCTGTGACACATTGGTATTATAAGAATCTAGAAGGTTATTCTCTCATTCATCCAATCCAGTGTCTTATGCTAATATCTTGCTACAGAACAAAGACTCGTAAAACTTCCCTCTGAAAGGGGAACTCCTTATTGGCTCAGACACCTCAAGAGGGTGTGACATCTTCACCCCTTATATTCACTGATCACAAGGAACCCCCTCTCTTCCTGCTCTTCCTCCTCTTCTTCTCTTTTACTGATGAATGCTGACGTCAAGATGATGCTTTAAGAAGCTAGAAGCTTCTAAGGAACCCCAAGCTTGTGCCAGGCCTCGGCCTAGACCTTCCATTCACCAAAGATCCTCTGAATCCAGCCGGTTCTCTTTCGTCAAGAAAATATCAGCAAAGATTCAACAGGAGCCTCCACAAATTGCATCAGGACAGTTTTAATTCAACTTGGAGAGACATGCAAGTATCAAACTTAGTCTCATTATCGGATACATTGAGTATCCTTACCCCTTTTAAAGAAGGGCCTGTTAAAACTAAACTGATGGTTTGCTCAAGGCTGTTGATCTGCTGAATGTCCAACAATGCTGTAACTTCTTGCTTCCTGTACTCTGCTTTCTCTATCTCTCTTGGTAAACTGTATGCATGTATGTGTGTGAATGTTAGAGTAGTTTAAGTGTTTAGTCTAGTTAATAAAGTCTTGTTCATGTCACACGTAAGGTTGTCCGTGTTTTGCGCTCATGTACGGGAGTCCCTATTCATGTCGGTCCTGACTACAGGCTTTTAGTAGAATAAGATTGTTATTTCCCATAACCTGGAAATGAACATTTCTTAGTTAATAAACAATTAACACTGTGTGTTCATTGAACAACAGGTTAATTGATTGTAATATTAATTTTATTACATTAAGTTAATTTTATTGACTGATTAAAATATTAATAATTAATTATAACTAGTTATGATTAATTATTCATATTTATTTTGAGCTAATTTGCTACAAATGGTGGAGAATGCGGGCATGAATAAACAAAGATTATGAGCTTAAACCACTGTCAATTTAAAAGTGTGCATTTGATAATTCCAGTCAGAATATGTCAGACGATGCGCATTTTGGTCACTAATTGCTGGCTTGTTAGATGCTGATAAAGTGATGGCTTGAATTGACATCTCTACTGTAACTGAAAGAGTCTACTCTTGACACATTTTAGCATATGTTCAAATGGTATCAGTGTAAAGTTAATCTGATTTTAGCGAAGAAATCCTAATCTCAGTATTAGAGCGTAAGCCTGTGTTGACGAAGGAATCTCAGCTCAGCGGCATGTAAACTGTACCAGAATTGATTATTCTGCTTTGGTTGGAGAAATACCAATTGCAGTATTGCTTAACCTGTTTCTGATGAATGAATCTCAGTACAGTGTTATATAAATGTAGATTTGGGTAATGCTCCCCTGTTATAGTTAAGATTGATGTCATTCATCTAAACTTTGCCTGCACCTACAAGCATAGCTACCTTTTGACCAAAACTGTGTTTCACTCGCTGAAAGGAATATCAGTATTCATGCACAAGACGGACTTAACTATATATGCTTAAACAAGCTTTGACTTACAGCAAACTGTGTAATTACCCTTTAAACAAGTACAAGACGTTGTTTAAAGTAGAGAGAAGAGTTTACATGAGTAAAATTTGCAAATGCCAAAACATATTTGCATTTTACTGAATGTAATATCAAGTTTTTGAAAATCTGAAAGTATAAGCGTCACATTTTAACTCTATACGTAACTTGTTTGAAATGAGCAGACAGTCTCAATAAACTGTTTGAATTGCCCAAATGTGCATTGGTTCCCATGACAACGACTTGTCACAGGAAGTGCTAACTCATCACCCTGTGATGCCATATTGTAAACAAACCAGGCTAGGTGGCTAAGCTAACCTCACCTAGCAGCCCTGCACCTCAGGCTAAGCTAACTAATAGCTTCTACAGTTAGTGGTTAGCATCATTTACGTGAAGCCTTTAACTATAGCTTGTGTGTATGCAGTGTGAACTGATCTAAACCAATTTCCCTTAACCACATTCCTGGTTTTCTGATTTCTTTCTTTCCTTACCTTTAATTCTTCTCAGCTAATTTCACCTGCACTTAGGTGCATTTCTCCCTGAACACTGTTCAGCTAAATCTGCAGTTACTAGGGTGATTAAATCTAAATTTAATTACATGTAAACTGTTTAACTAAAGAAGAATTCTAGGATTTATTGAGATATTTCAATAACACGTTGACTAAACTTCTGGGAGGGACACACACATGGTGTGGTCCTGAACACGCTGCAGCTGTGACCAACTATAGAGTGATTTCCAAAGCTAATCTAATTGTTAATCACTAGTGCTATTGACTATTCCCAATACCAGGTCATTCTGCTGTTTTAATCACTTCTTTAAATATTTTATTGATTTTAATTATAATAGCAGTCAGCTATTTGTTTTTACTAGTATTTCTTTCATCTATGTGATTTATTTACATTTTCCTGTTTAGTCTTGTGTGGTTTAATTTCCCAATATAACCACAAGCAACTAGACATACTCTCCTTCTTGATTTTGTTTATTTACAACAGTTGCTTCAATTTTATGAACCAGCTACAAAAGTAATCTGAACAATTACTAGGGCATAATTTTGAGCACCACTAATAAGCAGAATCTAATAGGAAAGCTCTCTTCTTCCTCTCCCTTTTTCTTTCCTATTTGTTCAGAGGTCAAGCCTGTCGTGAGCCATCAGTAAGAAATACTAAGAAATAATTTGACCACAAGAACCATCTTAAGTCATTTGTTAAACCTAGCTGTATTTTATACACCTGGCTGCTCACTGTGCCTTTAGCCCTAAATTCTGTTTGATCTTGCAGTAGTCTCTTGCCCTTACTCTCACCACAAGCGTGCCTAAATGTTGCAGATGCTCAGCCTAACTGCCCAGATGGCAGACCAAAAGGACTGGCTAGGTGTCGTGAGGAACACCCTCCTAACCAGTGCTGCTGAGCAATTACGGCACCAGAGCCAAAAGCAACTGGACAAAGATGGAAGAGAAGTAAAGGCAGATGACTCAAACCAAAGGTGTGATCACAATGATCTGACTGAAGTCAACTTTTTCTTGGCCCACATCCTCGCTGTTTTGAAACAGGAGGTGGACAACCTCAAACTCCAGATCACAGAGACTCACAAGGAGCTGATGCATGCTAAAAGCCACATAGACCAGCTAGAGATGGAGGCTCGGGACAGACACAAGGACCTGACAGAATAGAGACACAGAAGAAAAGAGAACTGAGACTCTCTTACCTGCAGCAAACAGAACCACTGCAGGAGAAACGTCTCACTTCACCGCATGGAGTCAGCAGAAGAACCTCCCCCAGCCAAGCACAGAGGTACAGAGGGGGAGGCCAAAGCCTTCTGCTTGACACCTTATCAGCCAATTTCCTGAAATCCTCTGCAGCTGCAGAAGGAGAAGGATTAATTCAGACAGACCCAGGTACCAGACCTACCACAGGGAGAAGCCAGGGATGGGAGCATCCTCTCCCTGCAGACACAGCAGGATCTCCAACAGCAGGCAGCCCAAGGACGACTGGACACGCCTGCATCGGACCTGCAGGAGCTTCTAACGCTAGTAAGATAGCTCCTTGAACAGTTCTTACCTGAGGAGTACTCAGCAGTACAAGCTTCTGACCACTCACACAACACCAGCTCAGAGACCTGAGCTTGTCTACTGTCTACATCAACCGCAATGGAACGACCACCACTCCAGGAGACACATACAACCAGAGCCCATCACAGCCTTCCAGCCTTGTGTGCCAGTGGTGTGTCTGATCTTTCTACACCTTCAACGTCGCTCGCTGGTGTCCATAGAAAGAACAACAACGACCGAAAGGGGGATGTAACGTCTGGACCAATCAGCCACACAATTATTCATTGTATTTAATGAATTACCCATAAACTCACTCTCCCTATCAAAGTTCTCTGAACTCATCCCCCTAAAACTGTAACCAGCATCCCAATGTTGCTAGCACACAGGCCAACCTAGGTGTCCTGTTACAGTTATATGGTACTTTTATGATCCAGAAGAATTCTGGAGAGACTAGTGACTCATTCTTCCTGAGAAGGACAAATAAACTCTCTTAATCCTATGTATTCTCTATATAACCACTTGGGAAATGTATAAACATGTATCCAAGTTTCCCATCTCATGACTTTCCTTTTATAGGCTTTATTCTATGTATTAATTCTCTCTTTTGAACTATTTTGGTATTAATGTTCCATAGTTGCAAATGTATAGTTAACTGAGATCACATTGGCAGCATGCTTGGTATCTACGGACTCCAACTTTCATTTCCTATTTGGTAATTTATGTCACATGTTACTAACTCTGTGACACATTGGTATTATAAGAATCTAGAAGGTTATTCTCTCATTCATCCAATCCAGTGTCTTATGCTAATATCTTGCTACAGAACAAAGACTCGTAAAACTTCCCTCTGAAAGGGGAACTCCTTATTGGCTCAGACACCTCAAGAGGGTGTGACATCTTCACCCCTTATATTCACTGATCACAAGGAACCCCCTCTCTTCCTGCTCTTCCTCCTCTTCTTCTCTTTTACTGATGAATGCTGACGTCAAGATGATGCTTTAAGAAGCTAGAAGCTTCTAAGGAACCCCAAGCTTGTGCCAGGCCTCGGCCTAGACCTTCCATTCACCAAAGATCCTCTGAATCCAGCCGGTTCTCTTTCGTCAAGAAAATATCAGCAAAGATTCAACAGGAGCCTCCACAAATTGCATCAGGACAGTTTTAATTCAACTTGGAGAGACATGCAAGTATCAAACTTAGTCTCATTATCGGATACATTGAGTATCCTTACCCCTTTTAAAGAAGGGCCTGTTAAAACTAAACTGATGGTTTGCTCAAGGCTGTTGATCTGCTGAATGTCCAACAATGCTGTAACTTCTTGCTTCCTGTACTCTGCTTTCTCTCTCTCTCTTGGTAAACTGTATGCATGTATGTGTGTGAATGTTAGAGTAGTTTAAGTGTTTAGTCTAGTTAATAAAGTCTTGTTCATGTCACACGTAAGGTTGTCCGTGTTTTGCGCTCATGTACGGGAGTCCCTATTCATGTCGGTCCTGACTACAGGCTTTTAGTAGAATAAGATTGTTATTTCCCATAACCTGGAAATGAACATTTCTTAGTTAATAAACAATTAACACTGTGTGTTCATTGAACAACAGGTTAATTGATTGTAATATTAATTTTATTACATTAAGTTAATTTTATTGACTGATTAAAATATTAATAATTAATTATAACTAGTTATGATTAATTATTCATATTTATTTTGAGCTAATTTGCTACATTTAGCTACCTGAAAGCTAGCTCGAACGGATGACTGGTTCAACTGGGTTTGGCGTATAAATGTGTTCTGCTGAGCTGATAGTCCACTTTTTAGCTTCAGCACTTTGTCAGCTCTCATTTGGCCCTGCAAGCTCGCATACTTGTCTCTGTGGCAGGTTTCATAGTGTCGGCGCAGATTGTATTCTTTGAACACAGACACTGTTTCTTGACAGATAAGACAAACAGCCGTTTCTTTGCATTGAACAAAAAAATAATCACTCGTCCACTTTTGGTTAAATACCCTGCATTCTGAATCAACTTTTCTCTTTCCCAACCGTTTAACCATTTTGTTGTCTTTGAATTTTCTTGCTGGCTCGTGCGCACTTGCTCGATCACGATGAAACGTTTATTGAATGTGCGATTCTATTGGTGGGTGAATCTAACAAATAATTAAGCTACGCTATGTTAATATTTTAGTTAATAACTAAGGGAAATTGTAATAGTTAACAACTAAGGGAAATTTTATAAATTTATAAAGCCAACCTTTATAATTAAATACAGATATGATTAAAATTTTAAAATTACATTTTCGTCTCTGGCATTGTTCAGAGGGCCGGTCCAAATGTGGGGGCGGGCCGTAGTTTGGGGACCCCTGCCCTAGAGGGTGTGTGTCCCCCCCACTTTGAATACCAAAGTTACACCCTTGATATAATCACAGTCAAATCTCACCCAAGGATCCTCGACAGTTTCCAGAATCCCTCCACCACCCCATCTCCTCACACTCTCTGGGTTACATAAAATCAAAAAAAAAAAAAAGAGGGGGGGGGGGGTGATTTGGCTACTCTGTGCATCATGTATTATAAGATCATTATGTCTGTAGCATGATCCATTAAAACGTACAATATAATATATATATATATATATATCAATTCAAACTTATTAGCAGGGATGGGCAGTATTTATGATACATGTATTTCAAATACAAAATAGTATTTTGTAATTTGTATTTGCTAATGAAAATGGCTTTGTATTTTGTACCAAAATACTTTAGTGTTTTGTATTTTTGTATTTTTAACATACTGAAGTCTACATGATGACATCATAAAATTGCGGCCTCTGATTGGTGCCTACTCAATAGTTTGCAGAGACTTGCGATCAGAACAGAAAACTTATCCATATGGAAGAAGGTGGTCAAGGTAAGAAATGTGCATGCTGTCAGCTTTCCATCAATTTTTAGCATGAATTGCTATAATTTTTAACAGTTCATGTTAAGTTTTGGTGTTCATTTTGGTAGCCTAGGCTAAATAGTATACCAATTTACATAATGTTCTTGAAAACTATTATACCATGCAGTAGCCCCTGTTTATGATTAACAATCAAATGATTAATTGGTTAAAAACTAGTTGCTATGCATAAAGGTGCCGTCAGTTGTCTTCTTATAAATGAGTTGTTGTCATTGAGTCAGTGTTGATAATGCAAAGTAGGCCCTTCATTACCAAACACCAAGTAACTAAATTAGGATACATTAATTATAATACATATATTAGGAGTCATTTGCAAACATTATACTGTTGGTTACTTTAAAACTGACCTTCATCTGGGAGATCACAGGGATATATGTATATTTGATCTGTTAACCACATTATGTAAATTTTCGTCTCTAAAGATCATTAATTCAAAAAGGCGAAGCTCGTTGACACCTTTATTTCACGTAATCATGGGATGTATTGTCTTCACATCTACAGCCGGTGGAAAAGAATCGGATGGGATTCAGGCAGAAATCATGTTCATGGATGAGATTATTAACATTACAATAAGCAGAGCAGGACCGAATGCTGTGAGAGCAGTAACGAGCCCACTGGAGCGATTACTAATGAGAGACGAGTGCGACACACAGCTCGACAGCAGCGGATCTTTAATTATGCCACAGTCGCTGCTTCCGCTTCTTCCGGTCATGTGCACGTAGGATAAAGCAGCGCTGTTTATCATATTAGATACATTTGTGTGTTGAAAGTTGGTATACCAATACAAGAATACGTATGATCATTACCGAAATAATTAACTTCATTTCCGAAACCTATGTATCATTACCGCAACAGATGTTCATTAAATGTTAATTTAATTAATAGGAACATAGTACTTTGATTTTAAATGCATGTTTAGAATCTACAAATTATGTTCTTTCAGATTTGTCATGTTATTTTGAAAATATGTCAGGTTTCATCGAAATATATATATAAAAAAAAAATGGTTGTAAATTGTGGAAGGTGTTGCGGTAATGAGAGAAATTAATCAAAATATATAACCTGTTAAACTAAAAATAAATATTATTTCAGAATTTCAAGAAACTGTGCATGACTATTGTAGTAAACTTAAGTTCGTAGTGGGGAAGGAAGTGGTCAGGGACGACGAACAACTGGTGACTGAGTCTTTATTGAATGTCAAACAGAAGGACTGTGCAACGCACAACAACGAAAATAAACAATCCACAAAGGGCTTCACTCCAGGTTCGGTATACACTATCCACAAGAGCTTCACTCCACGTTGGGCTTACACTATCCACAAGGGCTTCACTCCACGAACCTCGACTCGACTCAGTCAACAGTTCCCCTCTCTCTCACACACTCCTGCTTCTCACGGCGTTTTGTCCTGTCTCCGCGCCAATCACTGCAATGAGAAACAGGTGTTCGTGATTTGTATTCAAGCCACTCACTTACCACGCGTCTCCCGCCATTCTCTCCGGTTGCAGACCTCGCTGAACCACGCCCCCCTCGCCACATACCCCCACCGCCCGACTCAGGCCGGGGAGCCGTCCGGCCTGCAGCCCCACCCCCCCCATTTCTGGAGAGGAAATCGGCCACAGCCATCCGAACACCCGGCCTGTGGACCACCTTGAACTTAAAAGGCTGTAGAGCCAGATACCAACGAGTGATCCGCGCGTTGGTATCCTTCATGCGGTGGAGCCACTGCAGGGGAGCATGGTCCGAACAGAGAGTGAATTCCCGTCCCAGGAGATAATAGCGGAGGGTGAGGACGGCCCACCTGATAGCCAGACACTCTTTTTCTACGGTACTGTACTTAGCTTCTCTCTTAGAGAGCTTACGGCTAATGTACAGTACCGGCCGCTCCTCACCCTCTATCTCCTGGGACAGGACAGCACCCAGCCCTCTGTCCGACGCGTCAGTCTGCAATAGAAAGGGGAGAGAAAAGTCAGGAGAGTGAAGTAGTGGCCCGCCACACAGAGCAGCCTTTACTTGGGTGAAGGCCTGCTGGCACAGCTCCGTCCACTGGACCGTATCTGGAGCATCCTTTTTAGTTAGATCAGTCAACGAGCTGGTGAGGGCCGAATAGTTAGGTACAAACCTTCTGTAGTATCCCGCCAGCCCGAGGAACTGTCTAACCTCCTTTTGGTCTTGGGGCGCGGACAGGTCGCAATCGCTGCCGTCTTGTCAATTTGGGGACGCACCTGCCCATGCCCCAAGTGGAAGCCCAGATACTTTACCTCCACGCGCCCAATTGCACACTTCTTCGGGTTGGCCGTGAGCCCAGCCCCTCTCAGCGATCTCAGGACGGCCCTCACATGCTGCATATGCCGCTGCCAATCGTTACTATAGATAATAATATCATCTAGATAGGCAGCCGCATACGCAGCATGGGGCCGGAGAATCTTATCCATGAGTCGCTGAAAGGTAGCCGGTGCCCCGAACAGCCCGAATGGAAGCGTAACGAATTGGTGTAATCCGAACGGCGTCGTGAAAGCTGTCTTTTCTTTGGATAAAGGCGACAAGGGGATCTGCCAGTACCCTTTCGTTAAGTCCAGTGTCGAATAAAATCGAGCCGCACCTAGCCGGTCAAGCAATTCGTCCACCCGCGGCATTGGATACGCGTCGAATTTCGACACTGCATTCACCCTGCGATAATCCACACAGAAACGAACCGAGCCGTCGGTCTTAGGGACCAAAACTATCGGGCTCGCCCAGTTACTGCTGGACTCTTCTATTACTCCCATTTTCAGCATTGCCTCTAATTCGTCCTGAACTACCTTTTTTTTGTGTTCAGGTAACCTATACGGCCGGCTGCGAACCACCACGCCCGGCTCCGTCTCGACATGGTGCTGAATAAGGTTCGTACGCCCCGGCAGGGGAGAGAACACGTCTGCAAATTCCTTTTGCAATTTGGATAAATCAGTGAGCTGGGAGGGCGAGAGGTGATCTCCCCCGGGACCAGAGCGAGAGATTGAGTTTTTACATTCGCCTCTGGTCCGAGATCATCCTCCCCACTAATCACCGTCGCCAGCATCACTGATTCTGCCTCATTCCATTTTTTTAGTAGGTTGAGGTGATAGATTTGACGTGCCCCCTCCTGTCGGACCGTACCACCTCGTAATCGAGCTCGCCGACTTGCCGTGTGACCTCAAAGGGTCCTTGCCACTTTGCAAGTAATTTCGAACTGGAAGTAGGGAGCAATACAAGCACTTTTTCCCCCGGTGCGAATTTACGTAGGTTAGACCGTCTGTTATACAGTTGGCTCTGTCTGTGCTGGGCCTGTAACAAATTCTCCATTGATAGCCGCCCCAAAGTGTGGAGTTTTGATCGCAAGTCCAGCACATACTGAATTTCATTTTTGGCCTGAGATGGTCCATCCTCCCAAGTTTCCCTGAGGACATCCAGCACCCCACGGGGCTGGCGCCCAAAGAGAAGCTCGAAGGGGGAAAACCCCGTGGAGGCTTGCGGGACTTCTCGCACTGCGAATAACAGAGGTTCCAACCACTTATCCCAATTTTTGGCGTCCTCTTGCACGAACTTACGAATCATGGATTTAAGCGTGCGATTAAAACATTCGACCAGCCCGTCCGTTTGTGGGTGAAAGACGCTGGTACGAACCGATTTAATGCCCAATAATTCGTACAGTTCGCGTAACGTGCGTGACATAAACGCCGTGCCTTGATCAGTGAGGATTTCTTTTGGAATCCCCACCCGGGAGATTAAGCGAAACAGTGCATCCGCAACACTTTTAGCAGAAATGTTGCGGAGAGCCACTGCTTCAGGATATCGTGTTGCATAATCAACAATGACTAATGCAAAGCGATGTCCCCTTGCTGATCGTTCTAATGGCCCGATGAGGTCCATACCAATTCTCTCGAAGGGGACCTGCATTAAGGGAAGTGGGCGCAATGGCGCTTTTAGGGTGGCCGGTGGGTTCACCAACTGGCATTCACGACAAGACGCGCACCACCTGCGTACATTCTCGTGAATGCCCGGCCAGAAAAACCGGGTCATGAGACGATTTAGTGTCGCTGCCTGTCCCAAATGCCCCGCCATTGGATTAGAATGAGCCGCGTGGAAAAGCATTTCCCTGCGGCTCTTTGGCACTAATAACTGGGTTGTATCTTCTTTTGTCTGAGTGTCTTGGGTCACTCGATACAACCTATCTTTTATAATCGCGAAATATGGGTAAGCAAGCGGACGTCCAGGCTGGAGAGGCTGACCATCAATCATCGAGACCCTATCAAAAGCATTTTTTAATGTCTCATCCTGAGACTGCTCCAGGGGAAAATCATCGCGTTCCGGAAGAATTAGTCTTCCGGCTTCACTCAGATCCCCTGCAGCAGAACTCTCCGGTCTCTGATCAGTCTCTCCGACCTGCACTCGCGCTTGCTCACCCCGCGTTCTTTCCCCCAAGAGGCATCCGAGCATAGACATCCCAATAATTGTTTAAACGCGGGCCAATCCGTCCCCAAAATTATCGGATGCCGGAGGTGCGGGTTAACTGCCACCTCAACACTATGCTTTTGTCCCCTAAATTTAATTATGACGGACATTACGGGATATCTTACCACATCCCCGTGCACGCACCGAACCCCAACCATGCGGCCTGTATCCAATGCCCCAGACGAAATCAGGCTTTGATGGAGAGAGGTTTGGTTACAGCCCGAGTCCACCAAAGCCTGATAGGTACCCCCCTTGATACTCACAGGTATTTGGTACCCGCCAGCCTGACCAGGGGCGGCCTGAGGATCGTCGGGGACCCGGATCACCGTCCCGACCTCCATAACCGGACATTTATCCACAAAATGATCCGGATCCCCGCACCGCCAACAGGCCGGCCCAGACCTGCCCGCCGCTCCAGTGGCAGAGAGTGGGCTGAATACATGGCGCGGAGAGAGGGGGGAAGCAGGAGCGGGGTCCGCCCCGGCAGCAGGGAGTACCGCCCCACTGGCTCTGGGTCCGTAGGAAGGTGCCTGTCCCGTTCCGCCCCGCCCTCGGGGCGGAACACGAGGTGGGCCGGGCGGACGAGACCTAGGGAAAGGGACAGGTCTAGAGAGAGAGGGGGACAAAAGAGAGGGAGAGAGAGAGGCAGCTGGAAGGGGTTCGCCGCCCCCTTGGCACGCCACCAGATGATCCTCCGCCAGTTGGATGGTTGAGTCCAGCGACGTGGGGCGGTGGCACTGGACCCACTCGGCCGTCTTTTTCGGGAGCCGAGTGATGAATTGCTCCAGCACCACGCGATCGACGACCAGGTCCACGTCGCTTCCCTCAGCCAGCAACCATTTGCGGCACGAGTCCCGGAGCTGCTGGGCCAACGTGAAGGGCCGGCCGGACTCACCCAGGTCGAGGGAGCGAAAGCGCTGTCGGTGCTGCTCCGGGGTCCGACCGACCCGCTGGATGATGGCCCGTCGTAGGTCTTCATAGACCAGGAGGTTCGGGACGGGGAGCTGCTGTGCCGCCACCTGTGCTTCTCCTGAGAGGAGCGGGACCAGCCTCATCGACCACTGGTCCCGCGGCCATTTACACGCCTCCGCGGATCTCTGGAAGAGGTCTAAGAACACCTCTGGATCATCCAGTGGGCCCATCTTATTTAAGGGCAGGTGGACAGGCACAGCGGGCGGTTCGATGGGCTCCCGGGGAACCTCCCGGTCAATCCAGCTCCGGAACGCCTCGCGGTCCTCCTGCTGGGTCTGTAGGATGGCTTGAAAACACCGCTCCTGGTCGCCTCTTAACTCCAGCAGGGCCTGTTGTTGTTCGCGGTGCAGGACCGCGAGGGACGCGATGATGTCCGCAAATGTGGCGGAGGACGACGATTGCATGGCGACGTGCACACCGACTTCCTTCCCGGGATTCGGCACCAGTGTAGTAAACTTAAGTTCGTAGTGGGGAAGGAAGTGGTCAGGGACGACGAACAACTGGTGACTGAGTCTTTATTGAATGTCAAACAGAAGGACTGTGCAACGCACAACAACGAAAATAAACAATCCACAAAGGGCTTCACTCCAGGTTCGGTATACACTATCCACAAGGGCTTCACTCCACGAACCTCGACTCGACTCAGTCAACAGTTCCCCTCTCTCTCACACACTCCTGCTTCTCACGGCGTTTTGTCCTGTCTCCGCGCCAATCACTGCAATGAGAAACAGGTGTTCGTGATTTGTATTCAAGCCACTCACTTACCACGCGTCTCCCGCCATTCTCTCCGGTTGCAGACCTCGCTGAACCACGCCCCCCTCGCCACAACTATTGATAATCCATTTTTAAAAATATGAAAATATATTAGCTTTTCTAATAGTGTTGATGTTTTCAGACTGTTGCGGTAATGAGATTTTTTTAGGACAAACCCTCTGTTGGTGTAAAAAAACTACTGTTGGGATTTACTAAAGACACACAGTATAAAATTAGCGCTGAAAACGTGTGGACTGAGTTGTGTTTGCGGCTGACCTTATTGCAAATGTGTTTTTAGGAGTTTCCCTTTCAGATACAAAATTTATGGGAGGAGAGTATTTAAATGAATCACACAATAGGATTTACTAATGTTTGCGCTCGTCAATTTACTGGTATTTACACCATTATTTAATGCCCTAAAAAGCATGTCTGAACCCATTTTGTGACATGGCTGCAATTGTTGCTGTTAGGAGGAGACACCACAGAAAACGTACTCGGTTACTAACGTAACCTCGGTTCCCTGAGATATGGAACGAGTACTGCGTATGGGGAAAAGTCTCCCTTTTTCCCCGCTACTGAAGCCTTTTCAATAACTCAGTGTAACTGCACCATCATTGGTTCACTCATAGACAAGTTGTTGAACCAATGACGGCGCGGCTCAGCTGCGCGGCCTATGAGAAGAGAGCGCGCGCACAATCCCGCCAAAAGTCAAGTCAAGTCAAATTTATTTATATAGCGCTTTTACAATTGGTAATTGTTCAAAGCAGCTTTACAAATTAGAAGCACAGAAAAAGGGAAGTGGTTAAAAATAAGCTGTACAACCAAGCGTGGTAATATGTAACATATACAAGATGGTGCTACATTAAGCCAATGTCGGCTGACTCCCAGGGGTGGAAAAAACCCCCTAGAAGAAAAACCCAGCGTGCTAGCACTGGGAAAAAAGTCCTAGGAGGGAAAAAAACCCTTGGAAGATATATATAATATATGTAAATGGATATGGAGATCAAAATCTGAATTATACATTTTTATTATAGAGATTAAAAATAGATTATATATAAATATATGTAAGCGGATACGGGGATTAAAAATCTGAATTATAGATGCAGCCAGAGCTGGGTCTGTAGGCCTATTGTCTCCTGGGCTACGTTGTAGTCAGGTCCAGACACAGGTTCTCCATCTGATCTGGATACGGCCTGAATCCAGCACTTGGCAGACCTAAGGATAAGCAGAGAGACAGATATTAATAGGAAATGTTCTCGGTTCCGGCCGACCTAAATATTGCAGCGTAACAATCTTTTAACGGATTTGAAAAATGTATTGATAATGTGTTATGTGTATGCAAGAGCAAAGAGATGTGTTTTTAGTCTAGATTTAAGACAGAGTGTGTCTGCTTCCCGAACAATGCTAGGAAGATTGTTCCAGAGTTTAGGTGCTAAATAGGAAAAGGATCTGCCGCCTTCAGTTGATTTTGATATTCTGGGTATTATCAACTGGCCTGAATTCTGAGATCGCAATAAACGTGAAGGACTATAATGCATTAACAGCTCACTTGGGTACTGGGGAGCTAAACCATTTAGAGCTTTATAAGTAAGTAGCAAGATTTTAAAAGGGGCGGGGTAATGTGCTATATAAGCGAGCGAATCGCCATAGGCCATCAGGCCATATCGACTGATGCGACGACCTAAGCTGAATAGCTGATCAGATAGCCGGGAGGGCTGTGATCGCTCGATGTAGACGCGCAAAGTCCTAACGGGGCATAGTGATTCTAGCTCTGGCTCGTCCGATGAACGGGGAAGCGCAGAAAGTGCGATCACTTGTGCTCTGAACGGCGTAGACAGCACCTTGGGAACGTAGCCAACCCTTGGTTTAAGCACGACCGTAGAGTCGTTAGGCCCGAATTCGAGGCATGCAGGGCTCACAGAGAGTGCCTGCAGATAGTCAAAACATTTAACCGACGCCAATGCAAGTAGAGGGGCGGTTTTAAACGTTAAGGGCTTGAGGCCTGCTAGACTTAATGGCTCGAAAGGAGGACCTTTAAGAGCCCTGAGGACCAAGGAGAGGTCCCAGGGGGGAACGGTGAGGGGACGAGGAGGATGCAATCGCCTAGAACCCCTCAGAAACTTAATAATCACGTCGTTCCGCCCTACAGATTGTCCAGCAATGGGCGAGTGAAACGCCGCAATGGCTGCTACGTAAACCTTGAGCGTGGAAGGGGCTCGCCCCGAGTCCAGTCGCTCTTGGAGGAAGGTTAGTATGGAAGATACTTCGCATTCCTCCGGGTCCATGCCGCGTGTAGAACACCAGCTAGCAAAGACCGACCACTTCTGGGCGTAGAGACCACTTCCGCCGCCGAGCCTGCCGCTCCAGCCAGTCACGAGTTCTTTATTATGATGAACTTTGCTTTTAAAGTCTCTAATTCAAGGACTGTTTACCCTCCCTGCCTCCCTCTCCCACCTCCATCCATTTGGGTTTGCACTGCACCTCCACCTCAAGCCCCCTCGCCCAGATCTCCACCTCGGACCTCTGGGCGATTACCTACACCCTGGCTCCAACCTCCCTCGTCTCCACCATGGCCCATCAGTCCTCCAGCCTCACAAGTCTCCAACCTGCCTCCGCTCACACCATGGTCCCTCGTCAGCCTGCCTTCCCCTCTGGACTACACTCCTCCGTCTCCGTTCCGTCCCTCCGTCCCTCGTTTCCAGTTGGCTTCCTCACTCCCCCTGGTGTTCACTGTGTTGTCTGTCGTCCTTATTAAACTGCGGCCTTCTGGAGCCCCGGCTGCGCTTCGGTCGGCGGAGCCGCTGGTTCCGCCATCTCCCGCCGGTCCTTCAGCGCCGCCAGGGCTCATCGGCACGAAGCCTTCGGCCCCTGACCCTCCATGGCTGCCTTCGGCCCCTGACCCGCCATGGCTGCCTTCGGCCCCTGACCCACCATGGCGTTTGAGCCCGCCCTGGAGACCTCCACTCCAGTCTGCTCTTCCCCCTGCTCCGGCTTGAGATCTCCAGGGCGCCCACCCCGGGAGGGGGAGGTACTGTCATGGATCCCTTGTTCCCCTGGACTCCATTTCCCAAGATCCTCCTGTTCTCCACACCTGCACTCACTTCCCTCGTCATCTCCTCATCATCACGGATCACCTGCACCTGGACTCTATCATCTGCACTCCCTATATAATGCACTCACTCCCTGCACTCCTTGTCCGTTCTCTGTTGTGTTATGTGTCAGTTTGGTGTTCTCTACCTGTTTTTATTAAAGTACTACTATTATTTGTGGAAATCCGTATCTGCCTCGTCTCTCTACCAGCTACACGTAACATATATATATATATATATATATATATACACACACACATATATATACACACACTAGGCTAAATGGGAAACCATACTAAATACCAAAACTGTATATTATACACTACTACTGTATTTAATTTCTCCCATTTTGTTTCCTTTTATCTTGCTTTCAATACAAGCACAAAGGGGATTCAGATCCTGAAGACTCCATGCAATGATGCTGTCACCACCAGTCTCTGCTCCTTGGATTTTACAAGCTTTTCCTTGCTCCTTATTTTTAATAAACCTTTAATAAACATAAAAGTTCCCAGTGTTAGTTTTTGTGAAAAAAGGCAGATACACCTGTATATGATTAACACACAACTTGGCGCACAATCTTTAGTTCTATTTAGATTGCTCCTGCTGACTAGAACATAACTTTCTCTTTTCCGTGTCAGTGGGGAAACCATGCATTTATATTGCTTTCTCTGAGTGACTGGATCATCCTCATGCAGCACTGCAAACCATAGCGGAGACTACAAGAACATGTAGGAAAGGACAGACAAAATACTTGACATGCAGTTTATTATAAATTAGTTATTAAACTTATTTTAGAGTTGAATATATTGTGTATGAATGTATATAGTAATAAGTGAATGGGGTGCATAAGAATTGTTAACATTAAGATTAATTAAATTTCACTTAATTAAATTTTACATTTCACTTATTTGCAATGGTTTTTTTAAGACAATCACCTGTCACCTGCATGTCTCCTGTCCCTCTAAAACCATAGTGAACATGACATGATTGCCCTTAACTAACATACAAGTTTAAAAAAAATAAATAAATAATTCAAAACAACTGCAACGCGATCTTTAAACAAGGTAATGTTAGCCAGAAATATGTTAACAAGGCAGGCAACGTTGGTTGAAAACACTAATCCTCAAATATTAGCAGGTTTTTATCTTTTAAAAACAACATTGCTGTAACTACATACACATACTACATTCACATGTCGGTGTATTATATAAATATTGTAAACCGATGCATTTATTGACTATAAATTACCAAAAATCATGGTTCTGTTTCTCAAACCCTATCATTTTGAATTGCCGCCGAAGCACTTCCTGGAACTATCTGAAAGCTACACGAATCACGTGACGATCAAGCGTTTTGAACTTCCGTTGTCGCAACTCTGTCTCTCTATGGCTCTGGTTTGAACAGTCTGGGGGTGGAGCATCCACCCGTCCGAAGGGATGTTGTTCCGAGACAGCATGTCTGCTCCCAGATTGCTTTTCCCAGGTATATGAGTCGCTTTGAGCGAGCAAACTCTTGGGGAAGCCCATTCCAGGAGGCTCTTCGCCAGAGTGCATAAGTGGCTGGACGAAAGACCCCCCTGGTGATTTATATATGAGACCACTGTCATACTGTCCGATTGGACTAGGATGTGGCGATCCGTCAGAAGAGAATGGAAGGCTTGGAAGGCTCGTATCACTGCCAATAATTTGAGGCAGTTGATGTGAAGGTGGCTTTCCTCGTGTGTCCACGAGCCGAAAGCCGGGCTGCCCTCGCACAGGGTGCCCCAACCTGAGTTGGAAGCGTCTGTCGAGAGAACCATCCTTCGTGTTACCGCCTGTAGGGGTACTCCTAGAGTGAACCAAGTAGGGTTCATCCAAGGTTTCAGAGCCATTAAACAGGCCTGATTGACTTTGAGGCGAAGGCGTCCGTGACGCCAAGCGTAAGGAGGGACCCGGGTTTTCAGCCAGTACTGCAGGGGCCGCATGCAAAGCAGGCCGAGCTGGAGCACTGGGGAGGCGGAAGCCATGAGCCCTAGCAAACTCTGGAAGAGCTTCAGAGGGAGGTAGGCCTTGTTCTTGACGGAAGCCACGAGCTGCTGAATGGCCAGAGCGTGCTCTGGTGAGACTACGGCCGTCATGCGGACCGAGTCGAACACTGCACCCAGGAACGAAATTCGTTGAGTGGGGAGTAGTGAGCTCTTGGCTAGGTTGACCCTGAGACCCAGGCACTGTAAGTGGCTGAGGAGCACGGATCTGTGGTGTTCTAGTTCCGAACGCGAGCTGGCCAGGTTGAGCCAGTCGTCGAGGTAATTCAAAACTCGTATTCCCATCTGTCTCAGAGGGGAAAGAGCCGCATTCATGCACTTCGTGAAAGTGCGGGGGGCCAGGGAGAGCCCGAAGGGGAGGACCGTGTACTGATAAGCCACACCCTCGAATGCGAATCTCAAGAATCGCCTGTGATGGTGGGCTATCTGGATGTGAAAGTAAGCGTCTTTCAGATCCAGCAAGCAAAACCAATCCTCGTGGCAAATCTGCGCGAGGATCTGTTTCAGCGTCAGGACTTTGAACTTTCGCTTCATAAGGGAAAGGTTCAACAACCTGAGGTCCAAAATGGGCCTGAGACCGCCGTCTTTCTTTGGTACCAGAAAGTAGCGGCTGTAAAAGCCCGACTCGCTCTCTGGAAAGGGAACTGTTTCTATAGCCCCTTTCCTGAGTAGAGGTAAGACCTCGGCTCGGAGGACGTGAATGTCGTCTGCTTGTACCATGGTCTGACCCCTCCAAATCGCGGAGGTCTTCTGGCGAACTGGAGCGAGTAGCCCTGGATTACAATTTTTAGAATCCAGCTTGACACCCCGGGGATGGCTTTCCAAGCCTCGGCCCGTGTGGCAAGAGGGAGGATTACGTCGGGTGACGGCCCGAGAGAGGGCGGGCCGGACACCGGGAGGGATGGAAGAGGAAATTTGCTCTTTTGTGAAATATTTAAAAATAGGTTCGCCGTGAAAACGGCGGTTGGGGAGGGCACAATACTTGTGGGCCCTGTGACAGCAGGTTGTGTTATTCCCAGTAATGAACGAGGCGGAGGGGAATTTGCATGAAAGAGCTTCTGGGGTGGTCCGGCCGCGGCGGGACATGCCCCAGTCCTCTTCCTTAGCAGATCAGGATGACTTCGGAGTCGCCGGGTCCAGCGCAATCCTGGGCCGGGGTCCCTGGTGTCTCGGGAAGGATGAGCGCTTAGAGGGGCGCGAGCGCTGGCGGTGCTCCTTGGGCGGCGCTGCTTGGGAAGCAGAGGGAGCGGGCTTCGTCTGCTGAGCCGGCGCAGGCCTGGGGCGGCTAGAAGCAGACGCAGAGCAGAGCGGAGCGCTGGCGAGGGGCCTGACGACAACCTGGGAGGAACCACTCGTTCAGGCGGCTCCGCGATGGCTCCTCTGGGGGAGCCCAGTCGAGGTCGAGGTCTTCGACGGCCTTGGACAGGACACGGAAGAGCTCGTACCAAGAGAAGTACCATGCCCGTACCGTGGTCGATGGGCTCCAAGGAAGGCAGGGGGGCGGGGTCGTCCAACTCGCCAACCCAGGCTTCTGGCTCAGAGGCTGCCATGGACACAGAGTCGAAGAGGGGCTCTTCGTCGGATCCACCAAATGAGACGAGGTCACTCGCATCTGCTGAGGGACGCTGGTCAGGGCGGGAGAACAAGACGGGGGATTGCTCTCTGCTGGGAGAGGGTGAGGCACACGGGTGCTGAGCCGACGTGGGCTCGCCCATCTCCGTGCGCTGAACCGCTCTGCCCCGCGGTCTCTTCCTCACAGGAGAGGGGGACGGGAGGGTGTGATCTTCTTGTTTGAAGAAGGCGGCCTGTGAGCGCAGAGATGCAAGACTCATGCACTCGCAGTGCGGGCATGAGCCGCGTTATCCGCGTGGGACTTGCCCAGGTATCCCACACACTCGTCGTGCCCGTCTCCTTCGTGCAGAGGGGATCTGCACATACCACAGGAGTGGTGTGGCATTTAGAAATGCTGTGCGCCGTGAAAACGGCGATTGGGAGGCTCTAACGACGAGGGCCGGTGCTCGAAGCGGTGAAAACCGCTGGAAATATGCTCGAAAGCGGTTACTGTAGCCGTGGGAGGACGCTAGGAGGGCGCCGGATGGCGGCAGGAGACCCACTGGGAAGCAGCCGGCAGCAGGAAGCGGGAGGAGGCGGCTCGTCGACGGCGCGAAGGCGGCAGTCGGGGCGGGTGGCGGGCGCGGGCGCAGCGGGAATCCGGCGAGTTGGCTGGGTCTGCTGCAGGGCCTTGTCTGCCTTAGGGAAGTGCGCTTGCTCGGGGGTGTCGGAACGGCCTATTTTGCACTCCGCGGACGGCCGTTCGTGGACACTCGGCGTCGCCCCCTAGCGTCCGCAATCCGTACATGGAAGTCCTATATGTCCACTTTCAGCCTACTTTGCACTCCGTGTACGGCCGTTCGTGGACACTCGACGTCGCCCCCTAGCGTTGGCGCCCCGTACATGAACGTCCTATCTGTCCCCTTTCGGCCTATGCCAGGGGTAAGGGGCAAAACGTACTTGGCCGCTCACTTAAGAAGGAAATGGGCGTCCATTTGTTGCAGCGCTCCCTCCGAGTTACTAGACGTACAGTGGCAATCTAAATGAATGGGGCTTTTCCCACCAACGACCTAAATTCCCTTCGCTGCCTTAGGGAAGCGCCCTTACTCGGGGGTGTCGGAAAGGCCTATTTCGCACTCCGCGGACAGCCGTTCGTGGACACTCCGCACCGCCCCCTAGCGTCCGCAATCCGTACAGGAGCGTCCTATCTGTCCACTTTCGGCCTACTTTGCACTCCGTGTACGGCCGTTCGTGGACACTCGACGTCGCCCCCTAGCGTTGGCGCCCCGTACATGAACGTCCTATCTGTCCCCTTTCGGCCTACGCCAGGGGTAAGGGGGAAAACGTACACTTGGCCGCTCACTTAAGAAAGAAATGGGCGTCCATTTGTTGCAGCGCTCCCTCCGACTGCCTAGAAGTACAGTGGCAACATAAATGAATGGGGTTTTTCCCACCAACGACCTAAATTCCCTTCACTGCCTTAGGGAAGCACGCTTGCTTGGGGGGTGTCGGAACGGCCTATTTCGCACTCCGTGGACGGCCGTTCGTGGACACTCCGCACCGCCCCCTAACGTCCGCAATCCGTACAGGAAAGTCCTATCTGTCCACTTTCGGCCTACTTTGCACTCCGTGTACGGCCGTTCGTGGACACTCGACGTCGCCCCCTAGCGTTGGCGCCCCGTACATGAACGTCCTTTCTGTCCCCTTTCGGCCTACGCCAGGGGTAAGGAGGAAAACGTACACTTGGCCGCTCACTTAAGAAGGAAACGGGCGTCCATTTTTTGCAGCGCTCCTTCCGACTGACTAGAAGTACAACGGCTGCTTAAACGAATGGGGCTTTTTCCACCAACTACCTTCCTCCCCTAAGGGCACGGCATTCCGTGGGAGCGTATGCGAACGGCCTGTTTTGCAGGCCACGGACGGCCGTTGGTGGGAGGTGCGCCCCCCGAAAATCCTGGCTCCCGGATGCGGTACCGGCTGCGGCCACGGGGTGGAGCGCTTCTCCGCGGACGTCCTAAACGTCCCCTTTCGGCCTAGGTGCTTCAACGGAAGTCCTAAGCGTCCCCTTTCGGCCTAGATTTTTTCCACCAAAGTCCTAAGCGTCCCCTTTCGGCCTAAGTTTTTCCACGGACATCCTAAACGTCCCCTTTCGGCCTAAGTTTTTCCACGGACGTCCTAAACGTCCCCTTTCGGCCTAGATTTTTTCCACCAAAGTCCTAAACGTCCCCTTTCGGCCTAAGTTTTTCCACTGACGTCCTAAACGTCCCCTTTCGGCCTAGATTTTTTCCACCAAAGTCCTAAGCGTCCCCTTTCGGCCTAAGTTTTTCCACCAAAGTCCTAAGCATCCAGTTTCGGCCTAACTCTCGCCACCAAAGTCCGAAAACGTCCCCATTCGGCCAAGGCTTCCCACCAAAGTCCTAAACGTCACCTTTCGTCCTATGCCAGAGGTAAGGGGCAAAACGTACACTTGGCTGCTCACTTAAGAAGGAAACGGGCGTCCATTTGTTGCAGCGCTCCCTCCGACTGACTAGACGTACAGTGGCAACTTAAATGAATGGGGTTTTTCCCACCAACTACCTAGTTTCCCTTCTCAATGGCGGCGGAGCGTCTTCTCAGGCGGCGAGCTTCTTTCCCGGCGAGCAGGCTTCGGCGAGGATCAGCGAAGAGAAGTTCAGTCGTCACTGAAGGAGAAAGGATTGATGGCCTATGGCGATTCGCTCGCTTATATAGCAAATTACCCCGCCCCTTTTGGCGGGAATGTGTGCGCGCTCTCTTCTCATAGGCCACGCAGCTGAGCCGCGCCGCCATTGGTTCAACAACTTGTCTATGAGTGAACCAATGACGGTGCAGTTACACTGCGTTATTGAAAAGGCTTCAGTAGCGGGGAAAAAGGGAGACTTTCCCCATACACAGTACGAGTGAAATATCGAAAGGGAACAGAGAGCGCGTGGTAGAAGGATTATTAATTTCTTTGAAATGCCAGAGTAAGACCTTATCCAAACATATTGTTTGCCTACATCTATATCTATAGGGCAACATAGTTTGGCAAACTATATTATACAGTATATGTGTATGTGTTTGTCAGATTACATGTTAAGTTGCACCTGTGTCGACCCGCACCTGATGAGAACATCAGCATCAGGATTCAGCTCTGTTTATTCACTGCCAAAATAAAAATATATAAAATTATATGAAAAGAATGTAATAGGCTAATATGAAAGAAATCTTTTAATAGGTTATGACATTTGTTTGTGATATTATGTTGTATTTATTGTGCATTACTGTCTGCCTCGCTGCCTCTGCCTCGCTGCTGGTGTTTGCGTCTCCGTATAGATTTGTTTTCTCTTACTTTTATTGAATCTCTTACTTTTATTCATTGTTGCTTATAAACTCAGCAAAAAAAGAAACGTCCTCTGACTTTCAACTGTTTTTACTTTCAGTAAACTTAATGTGTAAATATTTGTATGAACATGTAAGGTAACCTTAGCCTTACGTCATTTCTTAGCTCAATTTAATTGTTAAAGGGAATAAGAATTGAATCAACTGTAAATGATTCACTGTAAATGATTCAGAATTAATATTTAACACTTCATCAATTATTCGTCCAGCGAAAATTGAGGTTAGAGTATTTTACCAATTCTGGATAAAATATTATTCTGTGGTCAACAGTAACAATATTTTATTATGATTATTGTTATTATAATTATTATATTATTATAAGCAAGAGGTAACTTGATCTTAAGTTTAAGGCAATAATTTGACACACAATACAAGAAACACTATATGTGAAAATCAAAACAAGATTTATTGACTACTTCTAATGATTACAGGAAACTAAGGCTAAACACACATACATACATGCACACACATTCGCGGAGTTGATGAGTTATGAAAAGTCCCAAGTTCAGTGCTAACTTAAATTATAACCTGAGGAAAAATCACAAAAGCAGAGCTTTGGCTTGATTCTTTAGGTTTAAAGGAGTTTCACCAGTTTCCAGCAAGAGAGAGAGAAGTTTGCTTGTACCTGCATTTGCTCTGACAGCTGAGGTAATCGGGTTGTTCCGTGACTCGTGTACAGCGGAGTCCCGCGTTCTGGATTGGCTGTCTTTCAGGTGACGTCTTCTCGGGAAAGCCCTGTGGGTTGCGCGGAAGCTTTGAAGGATGCTGCTGGCTGGTGAAGCTGTTCTGATCTGAGCGTCTGGCTTGAGCGGCTCTCTTCTTGGGAGACTTTGGTCAGATATTTCACCGAGGGTTGTGGAGTCTGAATGTGACGGCTGTTGATCAGCGGCGTGGCTCGTGGTTGAAATCGGCGGCTGTTAGATGGAAAATCAGCCCCGATAAAGGATCTTCTCAACTTCTTCTGTTCAGCATGACCCAAGCAACTTTTCAGCCGTGGTCAAAGTATTTCTGACCGACTTCTGACTTCCAGCTTCTGACTCTGACTTTACTTCATATTTCACAACTGCCTTGACGTTAGCTTGTTCGGACAGCATAGTTTTTAAAGGAGCAATTCTGGCTCCATCCTTCGGATGAGATCCTCCAATGAGACGTTGCTGCGGAGATTAGACACGCCTCGTCTATTGTCTATTGATCACATCGCGTGATGTCTGCAGAACATTCTCCTGTTTTATTAACAACTTCATAAAGTTTCTTAATATTTTCCTGATACTGAATTTCAATGTTTCATTCACACAGAATTACAGAAAATTATAAATTCTGCATTTAGAGCTCAAACACGACACACTTCTTACACACATATTACTAGACTGACCTAATTAAAACAATGATTATAAGAGAAAGAAGATGCATACAGGACTACAAACATATAAAGCATTGACTCCAACATATTAGTAATCACATCATAGCAAATGTTATTCTGGATATAGTTAATACTTTAAGTAATCGACAATTGTCGCTTTTGAGATTCAAGATTGATTCCTTAAGCATAGTTTAAACTCTGACCGGAGTCATGGGTGACCGGGTCACGATGGACGGTCACACAAGGGAGGTATTGATAGGACAGATTTGTCTTTAAATCCGTTGATGGGTGTTTTCCTGTTCTGTCCGATAATACAAGAGGGTTTTGTGAGAGAATCAATAGATTTAATGTGATCAGACCCACGTGATGGGTTCTGATTAGTTTATTGCTGATGAGCAAAGAAGTCCTTTAGACAGAGTCCTTTGTTAAAAGAAGTTACGTCATCACTTCTGTAAAAGCTAGGTTTTTCCTGTCAGGAAATGGATCTTTTGGACCAAATGAAGCTTTGTTCAATCATGCCTCTAGCTGATAAAGCCATTTGGTAACGTCTGTCGAACGGGTCCCTACAAACACTAAAAGAGACAACACCATAAGACATAAACTAAAAATGTTTGACAATGTGTCCCTGAATGAAGGGAGGCTCAAAATCAAAAGTACCAGTCAGTATCTGGTGTGGCCACCAGCTGCTTGAAGTACTGCAGTGCATCTCCTCCTCATGGACTGGACCAGATTTGTCAGTTCTTGCTGTGAGATGTTACCCCACTCTTCCACCAAGGCACCTGCAAGTTCCTGGACATTTCTGGGGGGAATGGCCCTAGCCCTCACCCTGCGATCCAACAGGTCCCAGACGTGCTCAACACGTGGTCTTCCACTGCGAGGGTGTCTCCCTGTCTCCCTGTAGCGCTGTCTCAGGCGTCTCACAGTGCGGACATGGCAATTTATTGCCCTAGCCACATCAGCAGTCCTCATGCCTCCCTGCAGCATGCCTAATGCACGTTCACGCAGATGAGCAGGGACCCTGGGCATCTTTCTTTGGGTGTTTTTCACAGTCGGTAGACAAGTCTCTTTAGTGTCCTGCGTTTTTAGAACTGTGACCTTAAATGCCTACTTTTTGTAAGCTGTTAAGGTCTTAACGACCATTCCACAGGTGCATGTTAATTAATTGATTATGGTTAATTGAACATGCATGGAAAACATTGTTTAAACCCTTTACAATGAAGATCTGTAAATTTATTTGGATTTTTACAACATTATTGTTGAAACGCACAGTCCTGAAAAAGGGACGTTTCTTTTTTTGCTGAGTATATTATTATTATTGCCTACCACATTAATCTGACGTCGCTAGCCTGTAATCTTTGAATCTAAATCGCTGTCACAACGCGTTTGCATCTCGCTTGTTAACTTATCAGTCTCGCGCGCTCCTTTTCAACGCGTTCATCAAACAGCTGTGGTAACTCGGATCAGTCTACAGTGGTAACTCGGATCAGCCTACAAACAGGGTGAGTCATATCATCCTTTCCCACTGTTGTCTCATGTTCAGTCTGTCACATGTTCAGTGTAGCTCTCTCTGTCAGCGACGAGGGATTTACATGTCATAAATGTAGGGAAATAGTCAGGCTGACAGAGAGAATCTCAGAATTAGAGACACGCATCCAAACTTTAATCGAGGATAGTAAGAATGCAGGGCCTTCAGAAACTGTTTTGGATGCAACTAGCTTAGTGAACTCTGTACATTGTTCGGTTCCGGCTGTAGAGCCCGCGCAGCAGGGCACTTGGGTAACGGTGAGGCGGCCTTGCCGTGGAAAACACCACCATTCCGTTCCATTAAGAACTTCAAACAGGTTCTCCCCACTCAGTGACGCACCCACTGAGAACCCTGTTGAAAGTGCCCTAGTTATTGGCGATTCTATTACACGGAACGTGAAAATAGAGACACCAGCCACCATAGTCACATGTTTGCCGGGAGCCAGAGCACCTGACATCAAAGCAAATTTAAAGGTGCTGGCTAATGCTAATCGTAAATATTCTAAAATTATTATTCACGTCGGCACAAATGATGTTCGACTTCGCCAGTCGGAGATCACTAAAATTAACATTAAAGAGGTGTGTGAACTCACAAATACAATGTCAGGAGAAGTAATTTGCTCTGGTCCCCTTCCTGTTCGTAGGAGTGATGAGATAGTTAGCAGATTATCATCACTCAATGGCTGGCTGTCTAAGTGGTGTCCGCAGAATAATATAGGTTTCATAGACAATTGGAAAAGCTTTTGGGGCAGACCTGACCTGTTGAAAAGAGATGGTATTCATCCGTCCCGGGACGGTGCTACTCTTCTCTCTAGTAATATGGCACATAGTCTCAGAACTAAAACATGACAAACTGGGGCCCAGGACAGGAAGCAGACAGACTGGCTAAACTGACCGTCTGCTAGCTGCCTCACGTTACAGAAGTCAGATAATTCCTGACACATAGAAACTCTTGCACCTAGATATTATCAAATAGAGACTGTGTCTGTACCCCGAATTAATAAAAACAAAAAAACTTCCAAACCCATTTAATGGTAAAAATTTAATTGATGTTCAACAAATAAAAAATAGAGATAATAATGGTAAACGAATGATAAAGCTTGGGTTGTTAAATATTAGATCACTTTCTTTAAAAGCACTTATTGTAAACGATATTATAACAGACAATAATCTAGATGTGCTGTGTTTGACAGAAACCTGGCTAAAACCGGACGATTACACTACTTTAAATAAGTCTAGTCCTCAAGGTTATGATTATCGACACAATACTCGACAGAAAGGAAAAGTGGGAGGTGTTGCTGTAATTTACACAATACAGACTTTATCAAAGAGATTGCCGATTTTCTATCAGAATTAGTACTAGCTGCAGATAAAGTCCTTGTTGTTGGTGATTTTAATATCCACATAGATAATAAAAAAGATTCATTAGGATTGGCATTTACAGACATTCTAAACTCTATTGGTGTTAGACAACACGTGTCAGGACCCACTCATTGTCGTAATCATACTTTAGATCTAATATTGTCACATGGAATCGATATTGATGCCGTTGAAATTCTGCAGCAGAGTGACGACATCTCAGATCATTATCTAGTCTCGTGTATATTACATTTAGTGAAAGTGGCTAAACTGCCTCCCTGCCATAAATATGGTAGAACCATCACTTCTACCACAAAAGATCGCTTTATAAATAACCTTCCTCATCAGTTTCATCGCCTTAGCATACCAGACAGCTTAGAAGACCTCGATATTGCAACAGAAACTATTGACTCTCTCTTTTCCAGCACATTAGACTCAGTTGCTCCTTTGCGTTTAAAAAAGATTAAGGAAATTAATCCAACACCATGGTACAATGAGCACACTCGGGCCCTAAAAACAGCAGTTAGAAAAATGGAGCGTAGCTGGAAGAAAACAAAACTAGAAGTATTTCACATTTCGTGGAGAGAGAAAATGACTGAGTACATAAAGGCCTTAACTGCTAGATCTGCCTATTTTTCAAAACTTTTAGAAGAACACAAACACAACCCTAGATATTTATTTGATACAGTGGCTAAATTAACAAGAAATAAAGCTTCAACTTCTGATTTTTCCAAAGAGCACAGCAGTAATGACTTTATGAACTTCTTTACTTGCAAGATTGATAATATTAGAGAAAAAATTATAACCATGCAACCGTCTACTACAGTCTTGTGTCAGACAGTGCATTGTAGTGTCCCTAAAGAAAAATTAAATTCATTTGCTGCTTTAGGAGAGGAAGAATTGTCTAAACTTGTTAAATCATCAAAATCATCCACAAGTATATTAGACCCTATACCGACTAAGCTATTGAAAGAGATGCTTCCAGAGGTCATAGATCCTCTTCTTAATATTGTTAATTCATCTTTATCACTAGGATACGTACCAAAAACCTTTAAGCTGGCTGTTATTAAACCTCTTATTAAAAAATCACAACTTGATCCTAGAGAATTAGTCAATTACAGGCCGATCTCAAATCTCACTTTCCTGTCAAAAATACTAGAAAAGGCAGTTTCATCACAACTATGTTCCTTTTTAGAAAGAAATAGTATCTGTGAAGATTTCCAGTCAGGATTTAGACCAGTGGTCGCCAACCCGTCGATCGTGATCGACCGGTCGATCTTTATCACTGTTCCAGTAGCTCGAGAAAATAACAGAAATATGAGTACAAAAATACATTACATTTCTCCAGTCTTTGTACTGTATTTTTGTATTTATTTTTATGTTATTTTCTGGAACTATTGGGGCAGACAGATAAAGGTAAATAGCCCACATAATGTCCGAGTCTGTAAACGGCCGTTAACAAGAGGCCAGAGACGCTGAAGACGGACGCGAAGAGGAGAAAATTCTGTAGCAGGCAGAGCAGCTCACTGTTCACGATGCTCAAAATATACGAAGAAAATATAAATATTGAATTGGGGGTGAGGGATTAGGAATTCATCTCTAAAAGGAGATCAGTCTTCAGGAAGATTTCTATGGCAATGGCATTTTATTTTCCTCTTACCACCGAATAAAGTAGCTAATAGCGCATTTCAGCTTTGTTTACAGCGGTAACCAAGGAAAAACTGTATCACTGCTGCTCCATAAGCGACACCTGCTGTCAGAGAGTGAATCTGCGTCTCATTCAGCCTGCTGTTTTTTTTTTTTCATGCCTTTTTTGTGTGCCTTTTTTTATAATTTCACAAAAATAAAGTCAGATCGTACTGTTTTTGCTTTAAATCCTGAAATTAAATCTAATTCAAATAAAAACCCTGCTGAAAAATCCAGCTAAAACCAGCCTAAGCTGGTTGACTGGTCTTAGCTGGTTTAAGCTGGAAGTAGCTGGTTTTAGCTTGTCTCCCAGCCTGGGTTAGCAGGTGTTCAGCTGGTTTAAGCTGGTCAAAAGTCAAAACCCCTCTAAAACTAGCTATGACCAGGCTAGGAGACCAGTTAAAACCAGCTAAGCCAGGCTGGGAGACCAGCCAAAACCAGCTTGACCATCTTAGGCTGGTTTCAGCTGGATTTGTCAGGAGGGAAAACAACTGCTCATGCAACGTGCGTAGCATCTTTGTTTGGATTGTGATTAAAAAGCAGTGGTTCCCTCTAATTTGAAATGGCTATATATTTTTGTTTTTTATTATAATATTAATAATAAATATCTGCAACCAGTATCAGAATCAGCCAATTTACTTGTAAAAAAAATAAATAAAAAAGCTAAATAAATCAGAATCTACATTCACCACGAAAAAAATACTAAATACAATCTGGGCTGTCTTTTTCTATGAAGTAGATCTTGTCTTTCAAAAAGGTCGAGGTCAGGGATCTTGGGCTTAAAAAGGTTGGTGACCACTGATTTAGACCATACCATAGTACTGAGACTGATGTACTGACTTACTAATGATTTGCTCTTATCATCAGATCGTGGTTGTATCTCTCTATTAGTGTTACGGGATCTTAGTGCAGAATTTGACACTATTGATCACAATATTCTTCTAAACAGACTCGAAAATTATGTTGGCATTAGTGGAATTGCATTGGCATGGTTCAAATCATACTTATCTGACCGTTATCAGTTTGTAGTAGTAAACGATGAGATGTCATATCAATCACAAGTTAAATATGGAGTACCGCAAGGCTCAGTACTAGGACCGTTGCTTTTTACTCTGTACATGCTACCTGTGGGAGATATCATTAGGAAGCATGGCATTAGTTTTCATTGTTACGCTGATGATACTCAGCTCTATATTTCTTCGCGCCCTGACGAAAAAACTGGATGACCAGTAATTTCCTACTACTAAATTCAGGAAAAACAGAGATTCTAATTTTTGGACCAAAAACTTCTTCATGCAATAATGTAGAATACTGTCTAACACTTGATGGCTGCTCTGTTAAGTCTTCGTCGTCAGCTAGGAACCTGGGTGTGCTCTTTGATACCAATATTTCATTTGAAGGCCATGTTACTAGCATCTGTATTCAGAATTCAGATCTCAGAATTCAGGCCAGCTGATAATACCTAGAATATCAAAATCAACTGCAGGCGGTAGATCCTTCTCCTATTTGGCACATAAACTCTGGAACAATCTTCCTAGCATTGTTCGGGAAGCAGACACACTCTGTCAGTTTAAATCTAGACTAAAAACACATCTGTTTAACCTGGCATACACATAACACATTATCAATTTATATTTTCAAATCCGTTAAAGGATTATTAGGCTGCATAAATTAGGTCAGCCGGAACCGGGAACACTTCCTATAACACCAGATGTACTCGTTACATCAGAAAAAGAATGGCATCTACGCTAATATTAGTTTTTCTCTTTATCTTCTTATCATCTTTATCTTCAACCCGATCTGGGCCGTATCCAGCTGAGACCAAGGACCTGCACCTTGACACGACCACAATGCAGCCCTGAAGTATCAGCAGAGATCGAGTCAACTAGATCATCCATTGTGAAGGCCTCATCAACATGACAGCCAGTGCCAGAGTTCCTCAACAGACCGTCCATACCGGCGTGATGAATACGATCCTCAACTGGACACGACCACAATGCAGCCCTGAAGTATCAGCAGAGATCGAGTCAACTGGATCATCCATTGTGAAGGCCTCATCAACACATTCACAACACGAACAGTTCCTCAACAGACCTTCCATACCGGCGTGATGAATACGATCCTCAACTGGATGGAACTGAAATAAATACTTTGATTGTTGCAATCCTATCAGACTTATGATAGCAACCTGCTTGTAACAAAGCACTGTTCGCCAGAGGAGAACTGGCCCCCCGACTAAGCCTGGTTTCTCCCAAGGTTTTTTTTTTTTCTCCATTTTAACACCTATTTGCCACTTGTTTGCCACCTGATGTCACCTGATGGAGTTTGGGTTCCTTGTAGGGCTGCAACATTAAATCAATAAAATCGATAAAATTCGATTATTAAAAGAGTTGGCAACAAATTTCATTATCGATTCATTGTGTCGCGCGACTATTACGCCTCTCAATAAGACGCGGAGATGTTTGAGTAAAAAAAAGCGCGGTTGAGCGCGAAGCAGAGCGGAGCAAAAATAAATAAATAAATAGCAGAGCGGAGGTAGAGGAAAGACCATCGGAGAGACCCGTAACGTTGTTCTGAACAGGCGCGCCATTGGCATGAGGGACAGGACCCCCGCACTTTTGATACAGGCTGCTTCAATTAGTCACGCTATATCATCTTTTAGCTTTGGATATTTTCTTTCAAATGAGACCATTTTCACGTTTCTGTGAGCTTTCGTTCATAAATAATCAACTGTTTTGTCGCGGATGAGAAGAACCGGAAATGCGCTCTCAAACGGAGAAACCGTCTATGGGAGAAACATGCGATCTCCAAACCATCGGTTAAAGCGTGCTAACGTTTTAGGACAGGTCGATGGTATATAAATCATGCCCGAATGTCAATCAAGCCAAACCGTCCATTCAGAAACTGAGAATTTGACACTTGAAGGTAAGGAGGCTGATCTCTCAGGTTGAAGCGTGAGCTGGCATGACTGAAATTTTCGTGAGGATTTAAGGTTTATGGACTGTTTTGATTTTGGTAATTACATCTAGAAAGATAAAAGCATTGATGGCATTTATAAAATAGATATCTGAAAGCGAAACGAAAGTGATATTGCCTCGTCCAGTGAAGAGGACGCACGAGAGGTGACCTGCGTGTTTAATTGGTATGTGTACTGTAATACTGCATTTACAATGCTTATCAGTGGCGTACACTTTGATCGTGAAAGTGAAAATCCAAAAGACTATGACTAAAACTAAATCAAAATTTGTTGTCAAAAAAAACTGATCTGTTGTCATGTATTTATTCTGTGCTTTGTCCCATATCGGTTATTGCTGACAAATATATTTGTGTTTGTTGTAGCCTACTTTTTAAATTTCATTTTAAAGTTTTTTATAGCACTTGGTCATCTTAAGCTAAACAAAAATATACATCTTTTTGTGCACTTTATTTAAAAAAAAAAAACTATATTTTTGGCAGATGTAAAGCATACATGTGTATTTTTTTGTGTTAGTCCATTTGTTTTTTGTTTTTTATTACTTTAACAGCTCAGGGATGTTAAAAGAGCAACCTGTTTTTGCACGTTCTGAGGATTTTTTGCACTGTGAATTTGCACATTTCTGTCATTTGTCATTTCTGTTTTTGAATAAAAGGTTGGAAATGAATGCCCCCCACCCCCCGATTCATTGATTAATCGTAAAAATAATCGACAGATTAATCGATTATTGAAATAATCGTTAGTTGCAGCCCTAGTTCCTTGCCGCTGTCGCTTTTGGCTTGCTTAGTTGGGGACACTTGACATTTGATATTCAATAGTATTCTTGACATTTATTCAACAGTGCTTCTGATCTGCCTGCATTGACACTATTATTTAAGAGCTGCTGTGCAGCCAAATTATGTACCAGTTATCAATGTAAAGCTCCTTTGACACAATCTGCATTGTAAAAAGCGCTATATAAATAAAGGTGACTTGACTTGACATTAGCCACTTATAATGTGCTGGGACGGTCAGTTGAGCAACAAGATTGCAGCACATCTCAATTCTCACAAGGATGCGTTCTGTGTCCTCGCGTCCTTCCGAGTTCGTTCTTTCAAGGTCGCCTGGCAAGACCGGACACCAAGAGAACTCAAGTCCGTTCTCTGCGTTCTTGGAATTGAGAAAAAGCATTCCTGAGGAGTCACAGGTGTATCCTTTGCGGAAGTCTTTCTCGTCGAGAAACCTAACGCACATATACATTCTCATCCCCCTTCATATCTGTCACAATATTTTTTTAAAATGTATGCTTTACTTTTGCAGTTTAAATAAGCTTTACATCTCACATATTTTCAACGGGGCATCTTGCTTTATTAATATTTATTAGAATTATTTTAAATAACCAAACTGCAGCTGATGACGCTTTAAAGTGACGATACAGGGAGCGAGGATATCATTTCACTTGATTCGATTCCTCCGTCCTTGCGTCTTTTCCTTGTGTCCTTCTGTATTCACATGAACTGATTTAATTAAGTTTTTAGTACATTAATGGATCTTGCGAGAGAAAATGTAATTGCTGGCTATATAATTCCAGAAATATCTTAATTTGCATTCCAAAGGTCTTATGGGTGTGGAACGGCATGAGGGTGAGAAATAGTGGTGGGCCGTTATCGGCGTTAACGTGAGACTCTTATCAGGCGATAAAAAAAATATCGCTGTTAATCTATTCTCAAAGTTGGGTTGGGAGCTGGGTCTATAATACGCAAGCTATGATGACTTTCACCTTGATATTTTAGCGCGGATGTATACCTAGCCGAATTGACCCTTCGCAAAGACCTGCCCCCCCTTAGTTACTGTTGCTTTGTCCGACAAGCCGTGGTGCTGTCACGCCCCACAGAGTGAAAAATACATCGCAGAGCAAAGAGGATACTGACAACACGTCGACAGGCAAGACAGAGCAGGTTACTTATGATATTAAACAAAGTCCCAGCCTTAAAACTGTGTAGTTGTTTTTAAGAAATTCAAACAATAAAAACCTTTAATATGTCATGACCAGGGCTTGACATTAACACCCACAAACCCGCCAAATGCGGGTAGATTTCAGCTGGTGGGTAAGACCATAGACATATAATAAACACTAGACGCCCTATTGGCCACTTTGGACTGTTGCTGCGATACGTCAACAAGTCCGCCATATTGTGCGGGGCAAGACTGCGCTCTTCACAAGTAAACGGACGAGCTGCGTTTTTTCTGGATAAAAACAAAAGTAACGTTTACATTTATCAACCAATTTCAGTGGTTTATAATGTACGTGGTGTACAAAAAGTTCTAGTTACTTAAGATCTCTATAGTTAGACATATAAAATATTTATTTTAATAAGAAAGTCAAAGTTCAGGCTTGTCATGTATTTGGCTGCTTTATTATTGCATAAGAATTGTAAAGACGCCCATACTAGGATATAATTTAATTTTCACATTAAATGAAATAAAGTTTTCTTAGCGCTATCTGATCATTTCTGTATTTTCTTTGAAATATTGATCTGTCCGACTGTTGAAGCTAGATCTGTCTCGGTCAAAAAGCGATGCTTAAATGAGAACACTAGTGCACTGTTTATGAAGTCTTTATCTTTAACACCAAGCATATCTGCAGACTCTGTTGATTTTCTCCTTGATTCTTTTAAGTCAAAAGTACAGAATGTTATTGATAACATTGCTCCTGTGAAAGTCAGGAAGCAAAGTGGCAGACAAAAAGCACCATGGAGAAACTCAACAGCAGTGCAAAATATGAAAAGACAATGCAGAAAAGCTGAGCGCATGTGGCGAAAGACAAAACTTGAAATCCATTATAACATCTATAAAGATATTCTTCATGCTTTCAATGTGGAATTAGGCAAAGCTAGACAGACCTTCTTCTCAAATATTATAAATAGAAATTTAAACAACACCCGCACTCTTTTTGCTACAGTAGAGAGACTAACAAACCCCCCAAGTCAGATTCCCAGTGAAATGCTCTCAGACAGCAAATGTAGTGAGTTTGCTTCCTTCTTCTCTGAGAAAATTAATAATATCAGAAAGGCGATCAGCACATCCTTGAGCTGGGGTAAAACAGATCAGATCACAACCTCAGAAAGTAGCTAATGTCATATTCCGAAGCAAATGATGGTAAAATTTTGGAAGAAACAGTACAGCACCTTAAAACATCAACCTGCGCCCTTGACACACTTCCCACATCTTTTTTCAAAAGAGTGTTAAACTGTTTAGAAGCAGATCTCCTAGAAGTGGTAAATGCCTCACTTCTCTCTGGGACTTTTCCAAAATCCCTGAAAACTGCAGTTGTTAAGCCCCTCCTGAAAAAGAGCAATCTGGATAACACCATATTGAGCAACTACAGGCCAATCTCAAATCTTCCTTTCACAGGCAAGATCATTGAAAAAGTTGTTTTCAATCAGCTGAACAAGTTCTTAAGCTTGAATGGATACTTTGATAACTTTCAATCTGGTTTCCGACCGCATCACAGCACAGAAACAGCACTCATAAAGATAATAAATGATATTCGCCTAAACACAGATACAGGTAAATTATCAGTGCTGGTTCTACTTGACCTCAGTGCTGCGTTTGACACTGTCGATCACAACATTCTTCTTGACAGGCTCGAAAACTGGGTTGGGCTTTCTGGGATGGTCCTTAAATGGTTCAGGTCATACTTAAAAGGGAGAGGTTATTATGTGAGTATCGGTGACCATAAGTCAGAGTGGAAATCCATGACATGCGGAGTCCCTCAAGGTTCAATACTTGCACCCCTCCTGTTCAACCTATATATGCTGCCACTGAGCCAAATAATGAGAAAGAACCAAATTGCATATCACAGCTATGCAGATGACACCCAGATTTACCTAGCCCTATCACCCAACGACTACAGCCCCATTGACTCCCTGTGTCAATGCATTGATGAAATTAAAAGTTGGATTTGCCTAAACTTCCTTCAGTTAAACAAAGACAAAACTGAAGTCATTGTGTTTGGAAACAAAGATGAAGTTCTCAAAGTGAACATGTACCTTCACTCTAGGGGTCAAACAACTAAAAATCAAGTCAGGAATCTTGGTGTGATTTTGGAGTCAGACCTGAGTTTCAGTAGCCATGTAAAGACAATAACTAAATCAGCATATTATCATCTCAAAAATATTGCAAGAATTAGATGCTTTGTCTCCAGTCAAGACTTAGAGAAACTTGTTCAGGCTTTCATCACCAGCAGGGTGGATTATTGTAATGGGCTCCTCACTGGTCTTCCCAAAAAGACCATAAGACAGCTGCAGCTCGTACAGAACGCTGCTGCCAGGATTCTGAGCAGAACCCGGAAACATGAACACATCACACCAGTCCTCAGGTCCTTGCACTGGCTTCCAGTTGCATTTAGAATTGATTTTAAAGTACTGTTGCTTGTTTATAAATTACTCAATGGCCTAGGACCTCAATACATTGCAGATATGCTCATAGAATATAAACCTAACAGATCACTTAGATCATCAGGATCAACTCACTTAAAAATGCCAAGGGCTCACTCAAAGCAGGAAGAGTCTGCTTTTAGCTGTTACGCCAGCCGCAGCTGGAACCAGCTTCCAGAAGAGATCAGGTGTGCTCCAACAGTAGCCACATTCAAATCCAGACTCAAAATACATCTTTTTACCTATGCATTTGCTGATTGAGCACTGTGCTATGTCCGAACTGTTTGCACTTTATTTTATACGTATTATCTTTTTATTCTTTAAATTCTTTTCCTGTTTTTATTTCACTTTTAATGTATTTTTATATCTTTTATGTATCATCATGATTCTGACTTTTAATGCATTTTAAATCCAAATAGCAAAATTATCTGTTTTTACTGTTATTTCTATTCCTTATGTCCTATTTTTATTCTTCTTCTTTATGTAAAGCACTTTGAATTACCATTGTGTATGAAATGTGCTATACAAATAAAATTGCATTGCCTTGCCTTGCCTATTGTGAAAAGGGGATTTTCTGTCTTTAACGCAATTTTAGCTTTTCTTGAGCTTAGAATTGACCACCATTGATAAAATTAAACAAATCATAAAATACAAATCACACAGGCTGCTTTTTGTATTTTTACAGCACTAAAATGATACTTATATACAGATAGTTACTGCAAAAACAAACAACAACAAAAGATAACTGATGGATCCTTTATGGTCCGTGTACTTTTACGTCCATTCCTTTTTCGTTTTTTAACCTCGTCAAGAAAAATTATGTTGTTTATTATGTTCCCTTTCGAGGGAACTCGCGCTGCGTCCGATAGGAACGCTTTGGGAACGCCTCCAGCGTGATAGCGTCTGATGCACGATTGTCAACTAGTCCAATGGCGAGAGTGAACGTCACGAGCGGGTGACGTCACGACCAGGAAAGGATAAATACACATCCGGTGCAACCGGCTTCAGCTACGGCTTCTGCCTCAGCAAAAGCGCTCTATGTGAATTTGTCTTTGTCTATTTATTGTTGTCTGTCTCGTTATCATACAGCTCAATATCACAGTTATGGCGAACACACAAGCATTTAAACCGTGCGCTCCTCCCTGCCCTCGTTTTCTCTCGGGTGGGGATACACACGATTTGTGCGTTATGTGTTTGGGAGCGGAGCATACTCTTTCAGCCTCCGAGGGGGCTGGATGTGAGCATTGTGAACAACTTCCACTGAGGAAGCTCCGCTCCCGCCTCGCAATTTTCGAGGAAAGGGCGCAGGCAAGCGTTCCCCACGGCTCTGGACCTGCTACTGCCGAGGCAGCGCGGAGAAAGATGTTGTGGGGCTCACAGATGGATCTGTCAGTAGGGCTTGAGACGAGCCCGAGTGCTTTTTCTCAGCCTTCACCTGGCAGATCCCGTGCCCCCTCTCTGGTGTCGGAAGCCCGCCCCGCTGCTTCTTCCGCCCAGGGAGAGGGCTCGTCGTATCAGCACTCTAGTTCTGAGGAATTAGACGTGCTGAGCGTCGATATGGGGGAAGATGACTCGCCATCACTTTCCCCTGAGTACGAGGAGCTGGTGGATGTGCTTTCTCGTGCTGTGTCTAAATTAAACATCGAGTGGCCAGCCGAGAATCTTGGCGCTCGTCCAAAAAGCAATCTGGACGAGCGGTTTCTGTCATCAAATAAAGTACTTCCACCACGGGGCCTTCCCTTTTTCCCTGATTTGCATGATGAGATATCTAGAACTTGGAAAAAGCCATATTCATCACGTCTCTTCAGCCCTCATGTGAAACACTACTCCAATATAAGAGGGCTGAAAGAGCCTGGTTATGGGGCGATGCCCCGGGTTGAACAGATGCTTGCGAGTTATCTGTCCCCGGGTTCAGCATCGTCCCTGAAGGCCCTCACGCTTCCCACTAAACCACTAAAAGCTACATCAGGGTTAGTGGGAAAAGCGTATATGGCAGCAGGTCAGGCTGGTGCGTGCTTGCATACTATGGCTGTTTTGCAAGCGTACCAAGCAGATCTGTTGAAGGATTTGGATGGCGGGGAGAGGATTGGCTCGGACGCTGTTTGAGAACTTCGTCGAGCCACAGATCTGTCTCTAAGAGCCACAAAGGAGACCGCCAGAGCTGTTGGGCGGTCTATGGCAGCCTTGGTGGCGACAGAGAGGCACCTGTGGCTTAATCTGTCGGAGTTGAAGGATAAAGACAGGGCCTTTCTCCTCGACGCTCCGCTTGCACCATCTGGCCTGTTCGGCGACGCAGTCACATCTGTCGTCGACAGGTTCCAGGAAGCTAAAAAGCAGGCGGAGGCGTTTAAAAAGTATCTTCCACGCCGCCATCCACCTTCTGGGGCTGCTGGGCTTGAGCAGTCCCAGCCATACAGCTCCTCGTACCGAGCGCAGCAGAAAGAGAGTGTCGCCTCTCGAGCTCCACCCCAAAGACACGGTGGGCCGGGACGGCACTCTCAGCCCAAGCTTTCCAAGCCGAAGACAGACCTGAGGGTTTTGCTTCAGGCGAAGAAGGTTGGGCAGAAGAAGTCCTGAGGGCAGCCCCACACGTGGTGGTGCGGTACACACCTCAGTATACGGTGCCCGTTCCACCTCATGGCCCTCAGGGGGCCGTTCTGCCAACCCCGCCACCTTTGGTGCTTCGGGGCGCAGCGGTTCCCACCGAATTAGTGACGCAGTGTTCAGAACATCAACACGACACTGTGTCACATCCTCTGAGGAGGATAAATTTACATCAAAAATGTGCTGTGAACAATACACCAGAGGCCAGCCTCGAGATTTTCTGGTAGAGTGGAAATCTCATCAAAATATCTCACGTTGGGTCCTGCAAATTATAGAGAAAGGTTACAAAATCCAGTTTTGGTGCCGTCCACCTCTATTCAAAGGAGTGCTGCATACGTCAGTGCTTCCTCAGCAGGCTTTGATGTTGGAACAAGAATTAAAAACCTTATTAGCAAAGGAGGCTATAGAGAGGGTTCCGGTTGCCGACAGGGAGTCTGGGTTTTACAGCCGGTATTTCTTAGTTCCAAAAAAGGATGGGGGGCTGCGCCCTATTTTAGATCTACGTCATCTGAATCGAGCAGTTCAAAAGCTAAAATTCAAGATGCTGACGTTAAGTCAAATCGTGACTCAAATCAAATCCGAGGATTGGTTTGTCACAATAGATCTCAAGGACGCATACTTCCATATCTCCATCCTTCCACAGCACAGGAAGTTCCTGAGGTTCGCTTTCGGGGGCGAAGCGTACCAATTTCGGGT